>NC_082680.1:10969000-11292000 GCF_025265405.1 Mesoplodon densirostris
GTAAGTACATACAAACATGTACACCTATAATTATATAAATGCTTTTACTATCTATATGTCTTACATGCTCTGACTGGCACAGATACAAAATTGGACACATATATGCAGACATATGGATGTATATGCACTGAGGATCCTAGTTATGTAGAATGGCACATTCATAGGTGCTCAGCTTTAAAAATATGTGTTCAGTCATCCTCCATATCTATTTCTGATAACCTCACACAGAAAATAAACATTAGCCTCAGGGGACTTGACCTAATTTATCATTGTCAAACTAAAGGAAATTCACGTGAAATACCAAAGGTAGGGCTTCCCTGGTGGCGCAGTGGTTGAGAGTCCGCCTGCCGATGCAGGGGACGCGGGTTCGTGCCCCGGTCTGGGAGGATCCCACATGCCGCGGAGCGGCTGGACCCGTGAGCCATGGCCGCTGAGCCTGCGTGTCCAGAGCCTGTGCTCTGCAAGGGGAGAGGCCGCAATGGTGAGAGGCCCACGTACCGCAAAAAAAAAAACAAAAACAAAAAACCCCAAAGGTACCCAATAGTCTGCAATACCATAATGACACAGGAGACCCAGGACAGGTGCCTTGACAGGAGCCCCTTATGTCACGAGGAGTCCAAGATTGCCACAGGGTGACTTTCACTTCCCTGAACCGTAAATATTTCCACTAGAACCTTCTGTATCAAATATATTTTCCCTGACAGCAGTGTGTCCCTAGTTTGTTCCAAAGTGTCAGCAAAATATCACTTCTTTTGAAGCCTCTTCCTCTGTTTGCGGCAAGGTATTCATCTATCACAGTAGGGCTCACAAGAGCTGATGAGCGAGGCGTCATTCAGCACACGGACAGAGGCTGTTGCTTGCTTGTCAAGTCTGGACTCATTACTCAGACTGCTGCACAGAAAGAACTCCACAGCGAAAGTCGGAACAGTGTTCACCAGGTGACGGCTGCCACACTTCAATGCCACTTGAATTTGTATCTTCTATTTTTTGACTTATCATATAATCTATTTTTCCCCCATTGCTGGCACCTGTCGGCAATGCGTGAAGTTGAAAGGGAGTTTAAACATACCTTAAAAAGTATAAGGTCTTTTACAAATGTTTTTGCACTTAGCTTGAATTTATTTTTCCAAGAGAACAAGTCTTTGTGATAGTTCAGACTGTATAAAATCTCTCTCTAAACTGGAGCCAAACACAGCTACACTGGAAGCCTTGTCTCCAATTCTGAGAACGTGAAAGTGACTTCAAATAGGGGCTCCCCAAACTGTACTTAATTCTGCACCCTGATGGAGAAGAGCATACGTGACCCCCAAATCCAAAGCATCTGCACAGTTCGCCTCAGTGAGAGGGGCTGAGGAGGAACATGGATGAGAAGTTCACCGGGCTTCTGGCAGCTACGGACAAGTAACATTGGTGGAAAGGAACAGAGGAAAGAATGGGGGATGGAAATCTGAAGGGCAGTTAATGGATCCAAAAGCATCATCACTTCAACTTTCAATTTTCACAAATATAACTGTGATTAGTAGGAAAACCGTTTCTCTATTTCCAGGTTTTACTGAAAGTTTCTAGAACTCTACCATTTTTAGGTTAGGTTCTCTCCTTCATTTACCAATTTTATTTGGACCAATTACCTACGTCCTGAACACTGCACTGACCAAATGTTATGAGGCGATGATGAAGTGTTTAGAGGATATATAGGAATCCTAGACGTAACACACTTAAAATATTTAGGAGGTCAAGGTGTGTTCATCTGAACTGAAAGGTAGTCATTTAACAATACGTAAGTAACAGGAGCAAATTTCAACAAAAATTTCAATGTGGAAATTAAAAGTGCTCTGTTAATAGGTCCATTTCCTAAATGACAGAGCCCTCACCTCTTAGCAAGGAATAGACGCACCTCTTCCCACATCCCCTGGTTACATTAGAACCACATCAGACCACTCAGTGCTCAGACCAAGCCAGGCTCCTACACCCCTGGGCCTTTGCACATGCTATGGTGGTGAAGTGTGTCCTCTGCCCTTCTTTGCCTGGCAAATGACTACTCATTCTTCTTCTTTAGTGATTTTTTACAATAACAGTTCTATGCAGATATCATTCATGTACCAAACAATTTTCCCATTTAAAGTGTACAAGTCAATGGTTTTTAGCATATTTACAGACTTGCACAACCATCACCGCAATCGATTTTAGAATATTTTCATCCTGTGCCATTTAGCAGTCAACCTCCAGTGCCTCATCAACCCAGCCCCTAGCAGCCACTAATCTAATTTCTGTATAGATTTGCCAATTCTGGACATTTCATGTAAATCAATTCTATAATAATGTGGTTGTAATAGGTGACTGGCTTCACTGAGAAAAATGTTTTCAAGGTTCATCCATGGTGTAGCCTGTGTCAGTACTTCCTTCTGTTTGACTGTTAAATACTATTACATTATACGGCTATACCACAATTTATTTACCCATTCCACGGTTTGGGGGCACTTGGGTTATTTGTACTTCTTGGCTATTATGAATATTGCCTCTATAACATTCATGTACTGGTTTTTGAGTGGACATATGCTTCATTTCTCTTGGACATATACCAAGGAATGGAATTTCTGGTCATATGGTAACTCTATGTTTAACATTTTGAGGAAATACCAAACTGTTTTCCGAAGAGGCTGCACCATTTTACATTCCCAACAGTAGTATATGAGGGCTTCAGTTTCTCCACAATCTCACCAATACTTGCTATTGTCTGTGTCTTTGATTATAGTCATCCTAGTGGGTGGGAAATGGTATCCCATGGTGGTTGTGATTTGCCTTTCACTGATGGCTAATGATGGTGAGCATCTTTTCATGTGCTTATTGGTTATGTGCATGTCTCCTTTGGAGAAATATCTATTCAAGTCCTTTGCTCATTCTTTTATTGGCTTACTGTCTTTTGATTATTGAGTTGTAGGAGTTTTTTGTAATTTCTACACCTAAGCCTTTATTATATATATGATTTGCAAAATATTTCCCCATTTTGTGGGCTTTCTTTTCCCTTTCTTGATGGTGACCCCTCAAACACAAACATTTTTAATTTCAATGAAGTTGAATTAGTCTTTTTTCCCTTCATTGCTTGTGCTTTTGGAATCATATCTAAGAAACCACTGCTTAATCTAAGATCACAAAGATTTACGCTTACGTTGTTTTATAAGTTTAGCTCTTACATTTAGGTCTGTGATGCATTTTGAGTCAGTTTTTGTATATGGTGTGAGGTAGGGGCACAGCTTCATTCTCTGGCATGTTAATATCTAGGGATTCCACCACCATCTGGTGAAGACCTAGTCAGTCTTTAGGATTTATTTTAAATTTCAGTCCTTTTGGAAGTCAGCTCTAACTGCTCCATAATGAATTCACTGACCCCTCCTCTGTGTTTCCATAGCATCTTTTTCACGTGGGGCTTCAGAGGTGATGAGCTGCTCCCTCACCCCTTATTCTCTTTCTCATTTAACTTACTTCACAAATGTTTTGAGAACTCACTGTGTTGCAGGCCCCACACAATGGGCTGGGAGTATCTTTTCAGGGAGAGACAAACGTGCAAGCAAAACAAAATATGATAAAAGAAAGTGAAAAATGGGGGAGTAACAGCTGAGCTTGCTGGGGGGTCAGGAATGGCTCTGCAGAGATGAGAAAGATTGAGATGATATTTGAAGCAGTGAGGGAACATTTTCATTCATTCATTTCTTCATTGTGGCCCTGCCCTCAGGGCTTACCTTCAAGTGAGAGAGGTATCTGTCCACAAATCAAGAGTCACAAGGATAAATAGAACATGTGAAACGTGGCCAGGGCTCCCAAGGGCAGGTGCACAGGGCCCAGACAAGAGAAGATGCCCTAACTCCGTAAGCAGGGGTGTTTCCTTGCTTACATCCCTGCTTGAGGAAGGAGCTTGAGCAACATTTAAGAGAAAACAGGATAAGGTCCAGGGAGAGGGAACCTTATATAAGAAGCAAGTGATGCCAGCCACACAGGTATCTCCCCATTTTATGGATGGGAGAATCTCAGAGAAATTACATAGGTAACCAAGGCCTCAGGGCCAGGACGACAGTCAAGGCCATGGTCATGGGTCCAGGAATTTTCTTTTCTGCTCCAATTCCTGTCCAGGTCTGAGCAGGCAGTGTGATGTTATGGTTCCCCTAGAACCTCCCCTTCTCCTGCCTGCATCATCTCTATTCTCTAGCATCCCTGAAACTAGCTCCTCCCCGCCTCCTCCACCCACCCCACACAAATGTGCCAGAGCACATCTCTGTCCCTCAGTACCCAGAGCTCTGCCAGCAAATTGGATAAACTAATTAGTACTTCCATGTTAATTAATTTTCCATTGTTTATATAAGCTACGAGAGTTCTGTTCTTGTGATGGTCCCTCTAGGTAAGTTTATCTACAAACAAATTAAATCCCATTATACCAAATTATACCAGAATGTCAATCATCAAAGCAAATCTTAAATGAGTGTCTTTCCCTGCAGGACCCGCAGAGATAATCTCATACCATAAAGAAACATTTAAAACAGAGGTAATGCTCGTAACTGATGTACATTGTCATATTAAAACTTCAAAAAGATTTATTAGAAAAGTCACTTGAACAGTGTGACAGCTACATTTTTCTCTATATTTCTAAATGGTGAAAATTAAATCATCAGAATTAAGAGTATAAGTAACACTGAACTTTAAAACTGAACAAGGCCCATCTGAATGTTTCCAGAATTGATTTGTTTTCCAAGACTCACAAGATTTTTGCCAGTTTAAATCTAAATCACACTCTTGCTCTGAGAAATTAAAATTACACAGTTAATGCAAGTCCTTTCTATTAGTTAAAATGGAGTACCTTACAAATGACTAAGTCCAATGTGGAGCGAAACAATTCGGAAGCTGACCGGTTCCCACCTGGGAGCGAATTATATCAGGGGGCTGCCCAAGATGAACCACATTCCACCTCCTCCAGCATTTCTATAGGCAAGTGTCCTCAGGGACAAAACCCAATAACTCCAAGGAAGAAGTGAGAGAATTCCTAAACCCAGTGCCATGATCATTCAGAATTAAAAAGCGTATGTACCACACTGGCTATAAACACCGTGTACTAACTCACTCAAGAGCATATACGAAGCTCCAACCAAATGACCTGTTAATTCTAAGTTATAAGTTAATTCTCACCATCTAAGGTTTTCCATCAATGATATCTAACAAGACCAAATTCACTCGTGATCCGTCAAATCCAGATCATAGAATATAATTTGAAGCCTTGTTTTCAAACTGTTCCCTGTCACGGGATCATTTCAGAACTGAAGCAACCTGCTATGGGCTGCACCGTGACCCCTATATTTGCAGGTGGGAGTTCTAACCTCCAGGACCGCAGAATGTTACCTTATTTGGAAAAAGGGTCTTTGCAGATGTAGTTAGTTAAGATGAGGTCAACTTTCCTTAGGAGAATGAGCCCTCATCTAATCTGACGGGTGTCCTTATAAAAAGGGGACATTTGGACACAGAGACATGCACACAGCGAGACGCCAGGTGAAGGTGGGACTTCTGGTGCCACAAGCCAGGGACCTGCCAGCGGTGAGAGAAGCCCGAGCAGACCCTCCCTCACAGGCTGAGATGGAGCCCACCCTGCAGACACCTTGATTTCACACTTCTGGCCTCCAGAACTGAGACAGTTTCTGTTCCTTGGGCCACCAGGTTTGTGGAACTCTGTTACGGCAGCCCCGGCAAACGAACACACCACCTGTGACAATAATCAAGAGTACCTTCCCCTTGGGAACGCATACGTGAAGAGCCTTTAACTCAGTCTACTCTATATTAATAGGCTTTAGACATGAAGAACGGCTCGTTAAAAGAAGACCATGAGAGAGAAATGAGATGCGTTAATACCTCTGTAGATATTCACTTGGGACTTTCAACACTGCCAGCACCGCCCACCAACAGAATAACCGTGGAATCTTTCCACGGGAGACCCTATTGATCATCTAGTCAGACCCCTCCTATGATATCTGAAGCCCTCTGTGTCATTAATATTATTTTAATTACCACAGTTCATATACATCTACATGACACTATCACGTACAGAACTCAGTGCATTTAGCCTATGTCACAGACCTATGGGTTAATATAGCACTTTTCAAGTCTTCTGTATCTGGGCATGTTTTGCCTTTCCGAGTACAGAGTGAGCTCCTTGAGGGACACTTACAGTCAACATATTTATATTTCCTTGTGTTGCTTCGGAGGTCAACTGACAGGTACTCACTGAGTTTTTATGGACCAAGATCATCTATCCGTAACTATAAATGATGTGAAAACTAGGGAGCAGGACCAGTAGGGCTTGGAGCTCAGACGTTCTGAGACTGGGCCCAACCCTGACCGTTTACTAGCTTCAGGCTCTTTTCTACGTTGTCCAAAAGTCTTTATGATCCATCATTCTGCGTCCTGCATCCTGTTCAGCCACACGGGCCCCCATTCTGGATCTGCCATACATCAGGCATTCACAAGAGTTACGGAGACCAGCAGTCTCTGTTCTCACGGGGCCACGCTTTAATCTTCTGCTGTTAAGTTAAGGGCTCCTTGCAGAGGCAAGACCAGATTCCCCTCTGTAAACATACCACATGGCAGAGGGTCGAGCCAACATCCAGTAAAATGAGTGGAATATGCACAAAAGAGGCATATCAATGTTCGTAGCAGCATTACTTGTCATAACCAAACGGTAGAAACAGCTCAAATGCCCTTCTATTGATAAGTGGATAAATGAAATAGAGTATATCTATACAACGGAATATTATCCAGCCCTAAAAAGGAATGAAGCCCTGGTACACGCTACAGCACGGCTGAAAGACACTAGGAAGGGGACCAGTCACAAAAAACCACCGACGTTGTAGGATTCCATTTATATGAAATGTACAGAGTAGCAAATCTATTGTGACAGAAAGTAGATGGGGTGGTTGTCCAGGGCTGCGGGAGGGGTAGGCGTGGAATTGGGGTGACTATTAATGGACACAGGGCTTCTTCCCTGGGGAACAAAAAGGCTCTAAAAGTAGATTGTGGTGATCGTGCTACCACCCTGTAAATACACTAAGTATCACTGAAGTCTACACTTTAAAAGGGTAAATCATACGGTTTGTTAATTGCATCTCAATAAAGCTAAAAAAAGGTTGTCAGAAAAATGAATGAGTGAATGAGGACGTGGCATCAGGTAAGTTACTGAACACATGCCTCAGTTTTCTGAGTGAAAACATCTACTTCACAGAGATTTTTGTGAGGATAAATGAAATACTGTACATGAACGCACCTTGAACATCAAACACTCAACAAAGACAAACACCTATAAGCCATTTTAAGGGATTCAATTATCCCTCTATATTTGCAGCCCCTCCTTGTTGAGCCTCATGCTGACCCACTCACAATCCAGCTCTTAGATGCCCCTCAAGACCTCAGACAAGTTCGTGCAAAACCAGCTGACCTGGAAGAGGAAGGCTGAAAGACAATGCTCCCCGGTCACCACCACCCACAGGCCAGTGTGATAGTCACCATGGTGAGGGGGCTGGAGCGGGGACCTGGCCCTGCACACCTGGCTCCTCAAAGCCCGTAAGCCAGAGGACAGACAACCCAGCTCGGTGTCCAACTGCCCAGCTCCAACCAGGGCTCGCTCCTCACTTTGGCGAACTGGCTCTAGCAAGCCTGACCGTCCTCCTGGCTGACGCTCAGATGTGATGCCTTATTGTTTATGGAGCGAACTGATCAGCCACCATCCAATTATAAAAGTGACAAGGTTGAACTATAAACTCCCTCAATAAACACCTGAGTCTTCTTCAAATTAATGTAGAAAAAGAAATTCAAAATTTGGAGTGACTGCTTGTACAGATACTTCCTAATTCCTAAAGCAATTCTTTTATACATAATAAAAGGCAACATAGAAATAAAATTAGGTTTAAGATCAAAGACTGGACTCATGTCCCACCTTCGTTGCTCCAACAGCTATGTGATCATGCCTGAGTCATTAAGATACACTGAATCGCAGAACCCTTATCTTTATTTATTTGTTTATTTATTTATTTTTGTGGGGTGGTTGGGGAGTGAAGTAGGAAAGAATAGCTTTATTGATTTGCCAGGCAAAGGGGGCCACAGTGGGCTAAAACCCTTATCTTTAAAATAAAGGTACTAGTTATATGTCTCACAAAGCTCAAAGCAGGGCTTTTTTCTTGGCATGGGGAGAGGAATAGCTTTGCCATGATATAATTCACATACCAATTTACCCATTTAATGTATACAATTCAATCGTTCCTCATATATTCACAGATATGTTCAACCATCACTACAATCAATTTTAGAACATTTTCATCACACCAAAAACAAACCCTGTACACTTTAGCAGTTACCCCTCTCCACTGTCTTATCCCCTCAACCCTAGGAAACCACTACTCTACCTCTGTGTAGATGTGCCTATTCAGGTCCTTTCATGGAAATGTAATCCTATAATCCATAGCTTCTGTGTCTGCCTTCTTTCACTGAGCACGATGCTTCAAGGTTCATCCATGCACTGTGCATCAGTATCTCATTCTTTTCATTGGTACATAAGATTCTATTGCATCATGTACCACAGTTTATTAATCCATTCATCAGTTGATGGACATTTGGGATGTTTCATTTTTTGGCTATTATTAGTAATGCTGTGAGGAACATTTGTGTAAAGGTTTTTTGTGGACATATGTTTTCCTTTATCTTACGTACATACCTACGAGGGGAATTGGTGGCCCTATAATAACGCTGTGTTTAATCATTTGAGGAACTGTCAGCTGTTTTCCATAGTGGTTGCACAATTTTACATTCCCACCAGCAGTTTATGGGGGTTCTGATTTCTCCATATTCTTTACCAACACTTGCTATTATCTGCCTTCTTTATTACAGACATCCTAGTGGGTGTGAAGTGGTATCTCATTGTGGTTTCAGTTTGTGTTCTCCTGATGACTAACGATGCTGAACATCTTTTCATGTGCTTACTGGCTATTTGTATACCTCCTTTAGAGAAATGTCTATTTAGATCACTTGTCCATTTTTATATTGACTTATCTGTATTTTTTTTTCCATTTAAAAAAGTATTTATTTATTTATTTATTTTTGGATGCGTTGGGTCTTCGTTGCTGCATGCGGGCTTTCTCTAGTTGTGGCGAGCAGGGGCTACTCTTCCTTGCGGTGCACAGGCTTCTCATCGTGGTGGCTTCTCGTTGCAGAGCACGGGCTCTAGGCATGTGGGCTTCAGTAGTTGTGGCACACGGGCTCAGCAGTTGTGTCTCACGGGCTGTAGAGCACAGGCTCGGTAGTTGTGGTGCACGGGCTTAGTTGCTCCGCGGCATGTGGGATCTTCCTGGACCAGGGCTTGAACCCATGTCCCCTGCATTGGCAAGCGGATTCCCAACCACTGCGCCACTATGGAAGCCCACAAGTTCTTCTTTTTCAAGACTATTTTGGCTGTTCTGAGTCCCGTGAATATCCATATGAATTGTAGGATCAGTATGTCAATGTCTGAAAAAAAAAATCAGCTGGGATCTTGCTACAAATCTGTAGATCAATTTGGGGAGTATTGCCAGCTTAACAATGTTAAGTATTCTGATCTGGTCCATGAATATGGGATGTCTTTCCATTGATTTAATCTTCTTTAATTTCCTTCAACAATATTTTAATAGTTTACAGAATATAAATTATGCACTTCTTTGTTACATTTTGTTCATTGGAAGTGTACATAAATGCAATTAATTTTTGTATGTTGATTTTGTACCCTGTAACCCTGTTGAACTCAGTCATTATTTACAACCATTTTTTAGTGGATTCCTTAGGATTTCCATACAATTTCATGTTGTCTGGAAATATAGTTTTACTTCTTACTTTCCAATCTGATTTTTTTTTCCCCATAGCCTGACTTCCCTGGCTAGAATGTGCAGGTCAGTGTTTAGCAGAAGTTATGGAAGCAGATGTCTTTGTCTTGCTCTTGATCTCTGAGGCAAAGCTTTCAGTCTCTCACCATTAAGTATGATGTTAACTCTAGGTTCTTCATAGATGCCCTTATTGTGGTTGAACATTTACCTTCTGTTCCTAATTTGTTGAGTGTTTCTATTATTAATGGGTGTTGGATTTTGTCAAATACTTTTCCTGCATCTATTGAGTTGATTATGTCATTTTTGTCCTTTTAATCTATTCATATGGTACACTACATTACTTGATTTTCAGATGTCAAATCCACCTTGCATTCCTGGGGAAATCCCAATTGAATATGGTGTATAAACTTTTATATGTTGTTGGATTCAGTTTGCTGGTATTTTGTAGAGAATTTTATGTCTATATTCATAAGAGATATTGTCTGTAGTTTCTTTTTTTGTGATACTGTTGTATGGTTTTGTATGAGAGTAATACTGGCCTCACAGAATGAGTTGGGGGTTTCCTCCTCTTCTAATTTTGAAAACAATATGTGAAGGATTGGAATGAATTCTTCTTTAAATGTTTGGTAGAAATTCCCAGTCAAGCAAACTGGACCCAAGCTTTCCTTTGCAGGTAGTTGTTTTATTATTATTATTATTACTACGACGACGACTACTAATGCAACCTTTCTTCTTATAGGTCTGTTCAGGTTTTCTATTTCTTGTTGAGTCAGTTTTGGCAGGTTGTGTCTATCTAGGAATTTGCCCATTCCAATCAAATTACCTAATTTATTTATTGGCTTACAATTGTTCATAGAACTCTCTTATAATTTTTTAAAACTTTTAAAAATGGAGGTGAAATTCACATAACATAAAGTTAGCCACTTTAAAGTGAATAATCCAGTGACTTTTAGTACCTTCACAATGGTGTGCAACCACCACTGTTATCTAATTCCACAACATGTTTATCACCCCAAAAGGAAACCTTATACCTGTCGGGGAGCTCCTCCCCACATCCCTCTCCCCTGTGTCACTGACAACAACCTATCTGTGTTCTATCTGTATGGACTTAACATTTCTGGATATTTCATGTAAGTGAAATCATACAATACGTGACCTTTTATATCTGGCTTCTTTCACTTAACATAATGCTTTGGTGGTTCCCTGTTGTAGCATGTATCTAGCATGTATCTATCATGTATCAATACTGTGCTCCTTCACGACTGAATAATATTCCATTGTACGTGTACAAGAAAATTGTCTATTCCTCAGTTCATGGACATTTGGGCTGTTTATACCTATTGGCTACTATATCAGTGCTACTACGAACAAGCTTGTACTTGTTTGAGTATCTGTTTTCAATACTTTTGGGTATATACTTCAGAGTGGAATTTGCTGGGTCATATGGTAGTTTTCTTTTGTTTTTTGTTTTGTTGTGGATAGCTAAAGCATTTTCCATGGCAACTAAACCATCTTACATTCCCATCAGCAACATAGAAGAGTTTCAATTTCTCCATATCCTCAGCAACACGTGCCTTTTTCTGGGCTTTTAGTGCTGTTATTATTCTTTTTAATTATAGTCATCCTAGGGGTATGCAGTGATATCTCATCATGGTTTTGATTGCATTTCCCTAACGAGTATCAAAGTTGAACATCTTACCATGTGCTTATCAGACATTTGTGTTATCTTCTTTGGAGAAATGTCTATTCAAGTACTTTTCCCACTTTTAAATAGGTTGTAGTTTTTGTTCCTGAATCTTAAGAGTTCTTCATATATTCTGAATGCTACCTTTTAATTTTTTTTCTGTGAGGTTGGTAGTAATGTCTCTTTGTTCATTCTGTATTTTAGTAATTTGAGTTGTCTCTTTTTTTCTTCATCAGTTAGCTAAAGGCTTGACAATTTTGTTGATCTTTTCAAAGAGCCAAGTTTGGGGTTCAATAATTTTATGTTTTTCTATTCTGTATTTCATTAATTTCTGCTCTATTCTTACATAGAGTAGTTGTGAGAGAAATAAAATCCTGAATGTGAAAGGGCCTTTAAAAATGAACTTGTGTATAAATATTTATTTATACTATTTATTATAACTACTGATTGGATACTTTCTCTCTGCCACACAGGCTCTGTTTTATTTTTTTATTTTTTTTTATTTTTTATTTATTTATTTATTTTTTAGGTGTTGGGGGTAGGAGTTTATTAATTAATTTATTTATTTTTGGCTGTGCCGGGTCTTCGTTTCTGTGCGAGGGCTTTCTCTAGTTGTGGCAAGCGGGGGCCACTCTTCATCGCCGTGCACGGGCCTCTCACTGTCGCGGCCTCTCTTGTTGCGGAGCACAGGTCCAGGCGCGCAGGCTCAGTAGTTGTGGCTCACGGGCCCAGTTGCTCCGCGGCATGTGGGATCCTCCCAGACCAGGGCTCGAACCCGTGTCCCCTGCATTAGCAGGCAGATTCTCAACCACTGCACCACCAGGGAAGCCCCAGGCTCTGTTTTAGATGCTTGGTATATGGCAGTGAAACTTTGTTCTAGGCTGTGGTACTTGGAAATGTGCATACTCAATTGTATTTCTTATTTGGAAGAATGGTGCCATATCCATCTTTATATCCCACTTTCCTGGCCCACAGAAAATGCTCCACGAATGTCACGTAAATGCTTAAGGAAGAGTAAGATATTTCTATTATCTGTCATTTTCCTTGCAATTCTCTTAGACCATAAGCGCTTTGTGAGTAGTAACCCTATCTTAATCATTCTTGTAGTTTAAATTCTGCCACTGTGATGCCTGAAACATACTGTATACCCCCAAACTACCATTTAGACTAATTGATTAGCTTGAATCTGCCTTCATACCAATTAATATTAGGAGAACATACAGAAAGGAGAAATCAAGGCTGATAAAGTAACACAACTGAGGTTAAGAAAATATCCTGGGTGTTTTTAATGCCAAGGACCATATCTCCTGCTTCTTTTCTATCTCACACATTGCTTGCTAGAGAATAGAGCATACAGGTGGTGCTCAATAAATCTCTGCCTATTGTTCAGCTGATTTTATTCTTAAAATTCCAACAAGTAATTGTCCTACCTCACTTAGGGAAAACTGAAGCATCATCACAGAACCCTCTCGAATCATCACAGAGAGTAACTTAACCACAGGGCTCACTGTGTAAAAACCTTGCTTTTAAGAAATCTTACCCTGGGAACTCAAATAAATCAGGGCCCCTGTATGTGGATGTCTCTGGTGTTTGAGCCACACATGACTTTTAATAAATCATATTTTTAAATGATATCAGCCTGTCAAGAAGACAGCTGATAAAATTGGATTTCTCCTCTCCTACTCACAGAAAGAAAGAGGAATAAGAGCTCAACGGTTCTGGCCAAACACTTTTTTCCAAGCAGCCCTTATTATGCAATGATTTTTTTTTCTTTAATATTTTAAACTTTTAGTCGCCTTTTAGAGGAAAGAGAAATGTCATCCACCCACTAATTGGTTCAAAGTCACTCTTTTCCTTCCCACCCTGTACAGTAGTCACTGGATAAAAAATGCAGAGCTATCATCTTGTTATGTCTCACTGCAAAATGAAAAACAGCATCTCTATGTTGAATAAATGTCTCCTCTGTACCTTGATTTCTCATTACCTTCCATCAACTAAGACAGAATAGAGTTTATCCCCTAATTATGTTACTACTGTGTACTTCATTCTGTTTACTTTATATCCAATTCAAGGGAAATACGACCTTTTTGGTGGGAGAGAGAGGATGATATATGTACACTTACGAGAGAGAATGTGGTAGCTGGTCGTGTGGGATTAGACAGTGAAGTTCAAGGAGAGAATTAAATTTAAAAATGTATCAGTGGTTGCAAAACAATTAAGAAGGGAGCCTAATTTACTCAGGTAATGACGGATCATTCTGGAACGCCAAAGCTTCCATTTTGAAGCAGAGACATGACTGCTTGTGATTATCACTCAGCATTTAGGGTAATTAACTTTTTTCACGTAATCGCTGAGGACCCCCATCTAACGGGGCTAAGCGCACCTTGTCAAGCCCCCACAGACAGATGCGCACTCTGCAAACGCACAGCCTTCTGCCCACACATGCTCTTTGCAAACAGAGGAAAACAGTGAAGAAACTCCTGCCATAAATTAGTAGGAAACCAACGTCTGGAACTAAGCGACAGCCCGAATGCACAACCGGCCCCTTCCCCAGCACTGTCAGAAACATATCTCCAAGGCACTGCACACAAACCTACTTGTTAATGTACAAACACGAATCTCCCATAAGCCCATTCAGGGGCAGCAGCTGTCAAGAGGACCGCTGATACACATTAATTTGAACTCACAGAGTCTTTGGGTTAATTCCCAGTTAGATGTTCTGATCTTGTTCTTCTTTCTGAAGCTGAGATGCTCCACGTATGACCCCCTCCCACTCCATCCCCTTTGTACCGCATTTTTATTAATGCCCCAAAATTCTTCCCTTGCTGATGGTATTTACTGTTTCCTACATGGATATAGGTTTTTTTCCCTTTTGACTTTCAACAATTCCCATGAGGCTCTGAGAGAGAAGTGAGCAGCAGACTATGTGAGCACAGATCACAGTCTCAAAACGGAATTGATTGCATTTCTAAACACTTGTTCTAGTGAGTATGAGTCAGGGGAGGTGTGCATGTGCCCTAATTAAGTTCAGATTAGGACATGGAAGCAACCTAAGTGTCCATCAACAGACGAATGGATAAAGAAGATGTGGCACATATATACAAAGGAATATTACTCAGCCATGAAAAGAAACGAAATTGACTTATGTGTAGTGAGGTGGATGGACCTAGAGTCTGTCATACAGAGTGAAGTAAGTCAGAAAGAGAAAAACAAATACCGTATGCTAACACATATATATGGAATCTAAGAAAAAAAAATGTCATGAAGAACCTAGGGGCAAGACGGGAATAAAGACACAGACCTACTAGAGAATGGACTTGAGGACACGGGGAGGGGGAAGGGTAAGCTGGGACGAAGTGAGAGAGTGGCATGGACATATATACACTACCAAATGGAAAACCGATAGCTAGTGGGAAGCAGCCACATAGCACAGGGAGATCAGCTCGGTACTTTGTGACCACCTAGAGGGGTGGGATAGGGAGGGTGGGAGGGAAGGAGATGCAAGAGGGAAGAGACATTGGAACATATGTATATGTATAACTGACTCACTTTTTATAAAGCAGAAACTAACACACCATTGTAAAGCAATTATACTCCAATAAAGACGTAAAAAAAAAAAGTTCAGATTACAACCACGGACATAGAAACAACAACAAGAGCAGAAGGTTTTAAATTCATTAGAGAATATTGTGTATAATTCAAGGCTCATTAGAAAATCTTGATAGTAGCAAGAATAGCAAAGATTTATGTATTCATTCACCCTCCACAGATTCACTGAAGGCCCGCCATGCAGGTGCCAAGAACCGGGCCCAGACTGTTGAGTGGAAAGATCATTGTCCTCGTTACTGGGGGCCCTGGGCCTGGCCGAGGGTGCACACAGCCAGGAGGACAGCAGCACACTGATAACTGATTGAAGCTCAAAGGCTTCAAAACCAGGAAGAGGAAACCATGCAGGAGGATAACCAAGCTGGGAGAATCAGCCTCCTAGGTGGGACTCCTGCACCACTGCTCTCAGCCTCATTCTGGTTTTTTTTTTGCGGTACGCGGGCCTCTCACTGCTGTGGCCTCTCCCGGAGCACGGGCTCTGGACGCGCAGGCTCAGCGGCCATGGCCCACGGGCCCAGCCGCTCCACGGCATGTGGGATCCTCCCGGACCGGGGCACGAACCCGTGTCCCCCGCATCGGCAGGCGGACTCTCAACCACTGCGCCACCAGGGAAGCCCTCGGCCTCATTCTTTTCGTAAAGCAGGGAAAATAACAGAATCCTTCTGATTTTTAAGAAGACCGTAACGTCCCATCACACGCCATCGACAGTCCCAATGTACGAGTTGCCTTTGGTGGGATTATTAATACCACCTGTCCCCTCTGGCAAGCATCCTGGTCTAGGTGGTAGGAAAGGTGACCGCCCGCCTTACCGACGAGGCTGCATCTGCTACCCGCTTGGTAACCCCGAGGTTTGGTTGTGGTGGCACTTGGTCGTGACCACTGTCACCACTGCTGCTTCTATTCAGGTTGGTCAGGAAAGGCCTTTCTAAGACAGAGGTGCTTATCTTGAAGGATGAAAAGCAGCCAGCTGGGTGGAGCAGTGTGTGGGGTTGGGGGGCGATGGTGAGAGAGGAACCGAGGGCGGGGGGCGGGGAGCGGGGGACAAGAGGCTGGAAGAAACCACATCAGGACGAAGAGTCCCCGAGGAGGAGGACGCTTGGGGGACAAGGGCTGTTCATCCGAAAGCACCTCGAAAAACCACGGGACATGCTTTAAGTGACATTGAAAAGCCTCCAACTACCCCTCCTCCCCACGTGCTCCCAGCTGGCTGCGGGCAGGAGGCCCAGCTCTGAGGCCCCGGGGCTGCACATCCTCGAGGGGCAGCGCTGAGCCGCCCCGGGGCCCCGACGCTGCCCCAGGCAGCCCGCAAGCCGGGGCTGGAGGGCAGTTACACAGCAGTTCGTCCGCGTCTGGGGCCTGCTGGGTGGACAGCGGGGCAGGCAGACCCCAGCAGCTGCCGGACACTCGAGGGTGGGGGACGGCAGGATCCAGTCAACTTCACAAGAACACAGTCTCCCCAGGGGCCAAGCCGTCCATGCTTAGGAGGCGGCGAGCCCACGGGAAGCGGGCCCGGCTATGGGGGAAGGCACAGGGCTGACGCGGGCAGGACTACGCTCGGGGGCTGTCGGCGGGGCCTGGGCCGCCTCCGTCCTGCGTCCACAGGAGGCTCCACGCTCACCCCTCATCGCAGGAGGTTACAGAGGACCTGACTCAGCGCCACACAGACAGGTGCCAGCGCCCCAGGCTCACAGGCGACGGGCGTATACGTCAGCCCTGACTGCCCCGCGGGGCCAGCCCGGCCCTGCAGCTGTCCCCGGTGTCCTCTGGACGGACGGCACGGACGTTCTCTGCCGTGACCCACTGGTCCTGCTTCCTTCCGTCCTCCCCGTGCTGCCGGGTACCCAGTGGGTGTGCAGCTGCTCTGTGCGCACTGGCTCCCCGGCTTCTGGGGGAACGGGAACGGCGCCCCCGGACCAGGCCTGCACCGCTGCGGGGCCCCAGAGCCCATCTTGGATGCGAAGGAGGTCACGTGGGGCCCCGGCCACGCACAGGCCATGCACCTAAAACCCACAGCAAGACCAGCGCCTGCCTTTCTTAGAATCAAGACCTCGTCGGCTCCTGTAACAAGGCACGGGAAGTTATTGGGCCAAATGGACTATTTGGTGCCACTGAAGACACTGAGATTGGGGGGGCAAGTGACTTCACCTTTCAGTCGTCCAGAGGGCGGACATTTCTCCACTAGGAGATGCTCAAATGCAGTGATGTCCCCATCGGTTGGGAGGGGCGTGGGTGGCGAGGGGGTTGTGTTCCACCCAGTAGGGCTTCTGGGCACCTGCATGAGAAATAAATTCACTTCTTCTATCAAGAGTCCTAATATTAACTCAGTGAAATGTGAAAACTCAGGATGGACACAAGAAAGAAACAGATGATAAAAGTGTAAAATAAACTCACTGAAGAACTAATTCCTGGACAGATACTGTTCCTTAATTATAAATATATATTCCTGAGCCTTAATTATAAAAGCAGTTTATATCAACTGTGACAAATGGCGGTGTCCGGGGGCTGCTCAGCTGTCCCCGCAGCTGGACACACCCAGACGGGGGCAAGAAGACCCCCTATTTGGGGCCATGGCATCGCGACCCGGGTGATAAATTCCTTCTAGTTCTCAATCGCCCCAGGACCATCATCTTTTCTATTATTTCCCCAAGAGAATGAGACACTATGTTCAGTTCACCGTGACCTGAGAGAAGGTGTCTAAAGGAACATGTTCCCTCGGGAAGGGTCCGTGTCGGGAAGCGGGCTCCCCCCACTAGTAAGCACACGCTTTGGCCCCGAGGGTGAGCCTGGCCCCCGGCCTTCGAGGGTCTTGGATGGTGGCGAAGCAGCCACCACGTGTGGACACCCCGACAGCGCAGCGAGCGCTGTGGGCGTGCTGCACGTACGATGTTGTGAGTCCCCCTTGAATTTCCCGAGACTGTGCCTTAAACTAAAAAAGAACACGAGGAGCTTCCAGGCATGAAGAGTGAACTGGGCCAGAGCACAGAGGCTGAACGTAACGCGCAGCTGGGGGTGACGGGGGTTATGTGGCTGCACTCGGATGGTGAGACGGGGTTGGGAAGACGGGCCCAGAGAAGAGTTGCAGGAGGCCCTGGGCTTCCTGCCTACTGGCACCCACGCTCCGGTCCCCCTGAGGGGCAGGATGGCCCCCCCACCCCGGGGAGCCCCGGGTCCGGTCTCTCTGGAGCACAGGGGCAGGGTGTCGTCATCAGGGCACCGTCTCCCCAGCTGCGGGGCTGTCACAGAGGTACGTACACGCAGGGATCGGGGTGCACACGGCTCCCCCCTCACCAGGAAATCCTGAAACCCTAAACCCAGGATCCGCAGAAACTGGGGTGAAGGCACAGGGTTCCTTGTTCATTTTTACACGCACACGTGATTTCAGCTTGGTCTCCATGTGGACCCGCCAGCTTTCCCTGCAGGGCTGCTTCAGAGACGTTTATACCCCCCTTGAAAAACCTCCGTGAGGGAGTCTAGCCATCCTCTCCCCCGCCGGCACCGAAGGTTAATTAGACCATCTGCCTCCGTACAGAACGCCTTGGTCCCATTCTCTCTCAGTATTTAATGTGTCATGATCACGAGGCGTTGTGTCTGCTCTTCTTTCCCTGCGTTTGTGTGGCGTGGACGCTCTCTGATGCTCTCGTCGGCGGCTGGCTGGCCACCCCACTGTTTATCAGGCCGCAGCAGCATGACCACTGCCTCCTGGCTCTGCATCATCTATGAATTCAATTAACATATGTCTCCCGACTGTTTCCAAGTCCTCCGTGAAGGCCCTGCATTACGCTGGATCTGATTCTGGTCCCAAGGGGACCCTAAGAGACATCTCCCCACAGTGCACGGCTGTCCTTCAAGAAACAAAGATACGGAATTGCATTAACCGTGGGCCAGAAAAGAAAATACGCGTCTGCCAGACATGAACGTGAATCATGCAGAGCGAGGGCTGTGTCTGGAGTTGGCAACCCACAGGACGTGAGCCGAGGGACACTGGGACACCCCGCCTGGCGCTGGGATGAGGAGGGACGTGCTTCTGCAAAGCCACGTGAGCCACCGAGGCTCTGGTCGGCGTGCCCTCCCCTCTCCAGTGTCCCCTGTGTGTGCCCCCTGCCTGCCTCTTCCTGACCTCACCTGCGCTCAGCCTGTAGAGACTCCACCTCCCCTAGAGGTGCCCGTCCAGTCCCTGGACGGCAAGATGGTCGCCAGCTCCTCCCGGAGGGCCGACAGGCTCCCCGCCCCAGGAGGAGAGATGTCAGAACATGAGGAAAGGAACCAGAGGAGGTCCCGACATTTCCCTCCAGAGTCAGGAATTCGGGGGCGTGAGGGGAGCTGGCGGGAGAGGCGGTGGAAGAGTGCTGGAAGAGTGCTGGAGGGGCCGGGGCCGGAGGGCCTGGGGGCAGGTAATCTGGAGGATGGATGTCATTTGTCGTGTAATGAAGAACCTGTCTGGTTTTGCCCTGGGCTCCCGGCGTTGAGGTTCTAAAAGTGTTGGTGTTACGGACTGAGCTATGTGCCCCCAGAGCCACACGCTGACAGCCTCACCCCCAGCGTGGCGGGGCCTTCAAGGAGGGATTAGGGTTAAATGGGGTCATAGGGTGGAGCCCTGACCCAGTGGGCCTGAGGTCCTCGCAGAAGGAGGGGACACCAGGGATGCACTGCACAGAGGGATGACCCTGCAGGACAAGGAGCGAGGCCTCAGGGGAGCCAGGCCTGCGACAGCCTGATCTTGGGCTCAGCCTCCAGAACTGGGGAATGAAGGCTGCCCTTTAACCCTCCCCTCCCCGGTCTCTGGTGCTTTGTGACCGCAGCCTGAGCTGACTAAGGCATCTGGAATTTCCTGAGTGGTGAGTGGCTTCTAATGCTAATGAGGTGACTCAGGCTGGTAGAAAGCCAAGAGGACCAAGGGTGTGACTGGGCGGGTGGGCTTGAGCCAGCCTGACCTTCGGGGGAGGGGCCGGAGGTCCATCACCGGCGTCCGCCAGGCCACTCCGGCGGCCGAGGCCCAGTGGTGAGTGGAGGCTCCAGGGGGGCAACGCGAATCCTCTGTGAAAAAACCGGACCACGCGTGCGGACGCCTTCCAGAGCTCCCTGCGCTGTTTCAGGGAATTATCCAACCCGACGTGTCGTGGGAACCTGCACGTTTTTCTCCGGTTGGTCAGAGTGTGGGTGGCCTGACGACCCCTGGAGGGTAGCAGTCTTGCTGGGGGCCGTGCCCTTTAACCTGGGGGTCCCCTCAACTCGGTTAGTGCCGGAACTGGATTGGGGACCACCAATCCAGTTGGGTTGAAATGGGGACATTATGACAGCTTTGCGGACCGACGCTGAGTGACCCGAGTCGGGCATGTGGCTCCCCTGAGCCCCAGGTGCCCGCGCCGGACTCAGGCCAGCCGGCCTGAGGCCCCCCCAACCCCCATGGCTCCACAACCCAAAACCTATAGGGCCTCACCCAGCGCTGTGGCTGGTGGGCCTGGGACCCGGCGGTGCCTGAGTTCCCTCACGGCTAGGCATTCTGAAGCGTCACCTCACCTTTTCCTGTTCTTTAATACTTTGTAAGCGCTCCTGTGTCAGACGTAATAAAACCACCACTTCTAACAGACCAGCACACCCTGTGGGCCACGTGAGGGGCTCCGACAGGCACCAATCTTCACATCCACTGTACCATTTCTACAGGAGGAGTGAGCTGGGCGCGTCAGTAACTGGCCCACGGTCACAGGGCCATGGAGTCTGGGCCCGGCGGCAGGGCTGTTTTCTCAACATCATGCCCACTCGCCTTCCCACCTCTGGAAACAAAACCCTCAAGACAGTTCCTCGAAGAGCTCTTTTAACCAGAAGCAACAGTAACCGACGTCCCAGGGTGAGAACGGATGACAGGGGGCAGCTTCCTGGAACCTGTCGTGACTGTGGCGAGCATCCCACACGCACGACCCGGGACCGAGGATGGCAAGGGCGGCGGGAACAGACCTCGCCTGTGCCAGTCACCTCGCACCAGATGCTCCCCACGTGTTTATTACCTAAAACGCTGAGGGTCAGGAAGCACCACGTGCCTGATGATAATCTAGCGTCAAGGCTTAGGGCTCGGTTACCAGGAGACCAGAAGCCGGAGCCTCGGCCTGCAGTGATGGGGGAGGGGCATCCTGAGTGCACTGGACGTGAGGCCCGAGGACCGGTGCGCACGCGGGGCTGCGGTCACCACGGCGCGGGACGGACGGGGGAACCAGGGAGGCACCCAGACCAGCCCCTACCCCCGAGGAAGGCTGCACGGGCTGGAGGGGACTATTTTCCTCTCTTTCACTGAGAATTGTGGGTTATTGCTATTATGCTGTTCCTGTAATTCTTGAAGTGGAATATACATATTAACCAGGTTTCTACATGGCTTCTGGCAAACTCAGATAAAAATAAATGCCACTGTTCCAGGGGTTTCTGCTTAATAGTAGAAATCATAGCATAGAAATGGAGACTCTTATCTCATCCACCCAAATTATCTCCAAAGTCTTTACTTTAAAACAAAACTGGGGCCAGCGAATGCCCGGAGAGCATCTAAGCTTTCAGAAATGTCAGCCCCTGACGATTTCCAGCACGTGGACTTCGGTCGTCCCTGCCTGTTTCATAGGAAACACCTGGTTTGGAGGTTTTGACTGCTCCAGAGACGCTGGGTTCCTCGGTGGCCAATGTGGAGAGAAGGAGCTGAGGTGACACAAGAAGCAACTGCCGGGTCCCGTCTGCCAAGTGGACGCACCTGAGTGCCCCCCGCCCCAGAGCACGCCCCACCGCCAAGAGGGGACGGCTGGCCTGAGCGGCCATCTGCAGTCCTGCCTCCTCCCAGACGTTCCCATCATGACAGGGATCACTTCCGAGACCTGGAAATAAAACGCGTCCTCCTCTAGCGAGAAATCGGAAGGATGGGGCCCAAGCCCACGGCCGTCCCTCAGCAGGGCTGCGTCAGAGCAGAGAGGAACGGACACGGGTTTGGGTCCCAACCTGCCATGTAGGGCACCTGGCTGCCTCCGAGCCCAAGGGGGCTTTACCTTCAAAACCAACCCCAGGCCCTGGAGGACCCGGTGAGGTCGCGAGTGACACAGCGCCCGCTCCTCTCTGAAGGCCGGTCCCCTCCTGGCCCACAGCTCCGGATGCGAAGCCCTGGGGACACAGTGACCTCTGAGTGTCACAGGGAAACAGCCCCAATCTAGTTCTCGAGGAACACTTTCATTACAGGGAAACTCTGCTTTGTCATGTTTGTGGAATTACAGCCAGAGTGACTCCTGGAAACTAAAAAGTAAACTTTCAGACTCAGCATCACGGGAGATGTCTCACTTATTTTGCAGTAATTGTTGGCAAATCAACCATTTCTTTGCATCTACCACTGTCTGTGAGAGCGGAGCCGAAGGGGAGCAACAAAGCGATGAAAGGAAGGAGGTATAACTGGGAAAATTCCGCTCACTCACCCAAGTTTCCCTATGGCTCAGGGCGAGATAACGTTCCCGCTCCACCTGGAGCGTGGCGGGCCGGCCTTGCGGCCGCAGACACAAGGCCCCACTCTGGAGGCCGCCCGGCCTCCCCGGAACCAGAAGCAGCCCGTCAGCTAAACGACCACACTTCCGCAGCAGTGGGACAACCAGTGGGCCCGGAAGACACATCCTCATGAAGCTGGAATGGAGGAACTCCACTGACCTGACAACCAGTCAAACATTACGTGGCATTTTATGGTTTATGAAGGCCCTTAACTAATAAGGCACACACAGCACAGCAGCAGGCAAGGGGAAGGTTTAATTTTCAAAACTTAATATGATGTTCAGTCGTATTCAGTAGTATGATTCACTAATTGAATTTACTAAAAACAAAACAAAACGCACCCAAGAAACAGTAAATGAAGACCTAACGGAGCACCTGGGCCAAGCAGGGAGCTGCGGCGGGACATACGTGATGGATCACATAGACCTGCTCCCTGTCTCTCTGGAGCTTAAAATTCAGGCAAGGAAACAATCAGCAGTGGGCAAGCCCACGGGGGAGAGGAGTCTCGGGACCGCCCTCTCGAACGGGCTGGGGAGGGGTGATGGTGACCGTGAGGGTACGGGTGGCGTGCTGGGGACGGGGGCGCCTCTGAGAGGGGCCGGTGGGGCCTGGCTGACTCGGGGACCGGGCACCGAGATGGACAGAAGGCAGCAGGTGTGCGGATGGGAGGCGCAGGCTCTCGGGGTGTGGGGGGGAAGCAGGTGTGAGAGGGCCGGGCGGGGGGCAGAGCCCACTGAGCTCTCGGGCAGAGGGGGTGGACACAGTGGGACCAGGGACCCGGGCAGGCCGATGGGGAGGGGATGGTCATCCCGCTGGGGACCTCACAACACCCAGGATGTGCTCTAGGGACCGGCCGGTGACGCTGAGCCATGAACTGCGGTCCTCAGACACCTGCCCATCCGCAGGACACAGGCCACCCTCCTGTGCCTTCTCTTCACACCGTCCTGCGTCAACAGGACGCTTGGATTCACGTCCCTTTGCTTTCCAGGAGTGTAAGGCTCTCAGATGCACCCTGTCTGAGATGCGGATGAACCCCTTGTTTAGTTTGCTCATGAGTCCCCAGGGTCACCCCGGGTCTCTGAGATTTTGTCAACCTGCCCCGGGCTGGGTGGAGCCCCCCTCGGAATTCCAGGAACTTCACGCACAGCCGTCTCCCCGCCCCCCTGAAGGAAAACAGAGACACTGGAAACCTGTTCAAAAGCCAAGGCTGCCTCAGCCGCGTCGCAGCCCCTCCCCTCCCCAGGGGCTCGGCCGGAGGCTCCGGGACCCTCCCAAGGGTGGGTCCTGCTGGCAGCGGCGGCCAGTCCCCCCACGCTCTGCGGGCCCAGGACCGCGCGTCCTCAGAGCCTCCTAAGGCAGACCCCGCACTGTGGGTCCGTCCTCCCCGAAACTGATAGAATGCCGCCGCCGTCGCAGAGGTCGCCGGCTCCGCTCCGGGTGCTCCGGGCCGCGGCGCCGTCGGGAGATGCTCTGCTGCGGCTTCTGACCTCCAGCTGAGCCAACGCTGCACTTTCCTCCGGGGACTAACCGCGGGGTGGATAAGGAGGCCTGTTGCCAGGACGACGGCCCGGCCCCGCCCCATCACTGGGCGGACAGGGAACGCACGGATCCCACCGTCCGGATGCGACTACGGTTTTACTTCACAAACAGACGAGATGTCACAGCGGCACCCCCCCGCCCCCTGGGTCCATCCGGCTGGACGACCGTTCCCACCGTGGCCCCCTGCTCTGGGCAAACGGCTCTCGCCGGCTCTGGGACCGAGCCCACACTCTGCTCAAGGCCTTTATGATTCGGCTCAGCCCCGAGTGTCTGCCCGAAGGAGCTCCTGTTCTCACCTCTCCTCCCACCAAGGCGGTCTCCTCTCCCCTCTCCCCTCCCCTCGTCCCTCCGTAGTCCCAAGTAGACACCGAGGTTCCCACCCAAGGACAGGAAATGAAGCGCTTACGTCGTCAGCCACATGCCGTGTGCCGGGCACATCCCCTTCAGGACGAAGAACTGTACATACGGACAGAAGTACTGTGTACGATACAGCATAATATAAATGTACGCACCTGCGCATACACAGTGTATACACACACACGCAGGATACATATGTGGGCACTAGGTACCTATGTAAGCCTAGTACACACATCCAGAACATATGTAGTGTACAGGTGCATACATACACATGCGTGCACTTGTGCATTCTTGTCCTGTCTTCCCAGAGGTAGAAACTAAGATCCTAGAAAAGAAGTCACTTGCTCTGTGAGAGGTTAGACCCAGATTCGAGCCCAGTTCTACCTCATTCTACGACCCACGAGCGTTAACTTGACCCCAAACTCCACCAACATTGATGTTCCCTCTTTAACTTCTGATCACGCCGTCGCTTTCCCACGACGGCTCTATAAGGGCCTCTCCCATGCCATTCTGCTCTCAGAAGATGGTTAGGCTCTGTATTACTTACTTTTATTCCTCACTGTACGTAACACAGAGCAGGGCACACAGGAGAAGCTACTCAAAATACGTCGAGATGTCCTACAATAAACGTTAAACTGTGGTCCCTGGACTAGCAGGACTGCCATCACTGGAGGGGCTTTTCAGAAGGGCAGTCTGCCTTGCCTCAGACCTCCGGAATCAGAATCTGCATTTTAATGAGCTCCCCAGGGGACTGGTAAGCAGGGAAGAACTGATCAGCCCGTATTTTCACTTAAAACAAAAGCCTTTTTAGAGCCGACAGACTTTCTGGCACCTGAAATGCACATGCTTACTGGCAGGCTTAGGGGTGAGCACAAAATTCCCAACACAAACACGGCTGAGTGACACGTAAATATCTCAGCCAACTCACTGAACTGCACACAGGTGAGAAACGGGAACAAAGAGGGTACCTTGTGGGTGATGCTGACTATGTGAGAATAAGGATGACATTCATCACTGTGATGTGAGAACAATAGAAATAATTCGCGCATACAGTTGGGAACGGGGCTGGAATAAGGGGATTTATGTAATCTTAGCTCTGGGTTCTGTTCTCCATTCCTTCCTAAGGAAGGAGGGACGCTGCCATGAGGCAACGAAGGCTAAAGGGAAGATAGGAAGATACTCAACACAAGACAGCGTCCGTCTTTGCAAGGCTTGCTCGGAGGTGAGAAAAGGTTCTTTGGAAAGGTAAGCTCTCAGGATTATAAATCTCGTGGATTTTAAAACTAAGCTGTGGACAGCTGCACTGTTAAAGGACACGTACACACACAGACACATCATTCCAAAGCGGAAGCTAAACACACGGGGTTCCCGAGGGGTCGGTGATCACCCGCCACTGTCATCGCGGTCCTGCCAGTCACATGACTAACGCCGGGTCAGTGAGCCTCGCGGGCACAAGTCTCCAGGACCCTCACGAGTCATCCCACGCTGCAGTCCCCACAGCCCAGTGTCAGCAAACCACGTCACCATCCCCCAGAGTCCACAGCTTACGTCGGGGTTCCCTCTTGGTGCTGGGCATTCTGTGGGTTTGGACAAATGTATAATGACCGGTGTCCACCATGAGAGTGTCACCAAGAGTAGATTCACTGCCCTGAGAATCCTCTGGGCTCCGCCTGTTCCTCCCTCTGACCCAAAACCCCTGGGGATGTGTCAACATAGGTTCATCAGCTGTAACAAAGGGACCATGTGATGTGCGTGGGTGGGGTCAGGGGTACGCGGGAAATCTCTGAACCTTCCCCTCAACTTTGCTGTGAACCTAACACTGCTCTTAAAAATGAACTCTTTAAACAACGCATCAACTTCTCTGGCTGCAGACACCATCAGGGGCACCTTGTGAGCCCCCTCCTCTTGTACGGATGAGTCACTGAAGCCGAGTGGCAAGGGAGTGACCTGCCCTCGGGCCCCGGGAGTGGAGCAGGGACCCCACCCAGGATCCTTCCCGGCTATGAGGGGCCTGCACTCCAGGACGTGAGACAGCTCCCCGGGGGGCACCTGCCCTGGGGTCTCCCGTGGGTCAATCTGTGAGGAGGTTTGTGCAGTGACACCGGGACCACCTGCCTTCTTGATGGAGGATCGGCCTCTGCAAAGTGCCGGGGGGTGAAGAGAGCGGACAGTGACCCGCCCCCGGGGGTCAGAAGCAAGTGCGTGGAAACCAATCTCCCTGACAGGGGTCCCAGCAATAATTTTTTGCCACCAACAAGATAAAAAATAAGTAAGTGAGACCACATCGAACAAAAAAGCTTCTGCACAGCAAAAGAAAGCATCAACAACGTGAAAAGACAATCAACTGAATTAGAGAAAATAGTTGCAAATCATACATCCGTTAAGAAGTTAATATCCAAAACATATAAAGAACTCCTTATACATATAAAGAACATATAAAGAACTCATACAACTCAGCGGCAAAAAACCCCAAATAATCCAATTTAAAAATACACGAAGAGTCTGAACAGACGCTTCTCCAAAGAAGATACAGGAGAGGCCAATACGTACATGAAAAGATGCTCTATATTATTAATCATCAGGGAAATGCAAATCAAAACCACAATGAAATACCACCTCACACCCATCAGAATGGCCATCATCAAAAAGACAAGAAATAACAAGTGTTGGTGAGGATGTGGAGAAAAGGGAGCCCTCTCGCACTGTTGGTGGGAATGTTAAGTCGGTACAACCACTATGGAGAAGAGTATGGAGATTCCTCCAAAAATTAAAAATAGAGCCACCATACACTCCAGCAATTCCGCTTTTGGGTATTATTCAAAGAAAACAACAACGTTAACTTGAAAACATATCTGTGCCCCCATGTTCACAGCAGCACTGGTTACAATACCCAAGACATGGCAACAACCTAAGTGTCCATCTGCAAATGAATGGATAAAGAAGATGTGGTATATATTACATGTACACACACACACACATACATATACATAATGGACTATTCCTCAGTAATAAAAAAGAGGAAATCCTACCATTTGGAATAACACTGAAGGCATTATGTTAAGTGAAATAAGTCAGACAGAGAAAGACAAATATTGTATGATTTCACTTATACGTGGAATACAAAACATACGCACACAAACACAAACACACACACACTCACAGAAGAAGAGACCAGACTTATTACCAGAAGCGGGGATGGGGGTGGGGGCATTGGAGGAAGATGGTCAAAAGGGAGAAACTTCCAGTTACAAGATGAATAAGCACCAGGGATGGAGGTACAGCGTGGTGACTGGAGCTAACGCTGCTGCACGATGTACAGGAAAGGTGATAAGAGTGAATCCTAAGTGTCCTCAGCACAAGGAGAAAAAATGTTTCCTGTGTTCTTCTTTCTTTTCTTTTTGTCGTATCCACGTGAGACAATGGATGTTAGCTGAACCTGCTGTGATCATTTCACAACGTATGTAAATCCAACCGTCACGCTGTACGCCTTGAACTTATGCAGTGATTTCTATCAATTACTTCTCAGTGAAACTGGAAAATCAATAAAAGCACTGTAAACCTGAGTCCGGACTCCCTGATGTCAGTGTGTCTTTGAACAGCATCCCAGTTTGGAAGGTCAAGGTTGTGCACCTCCCTGGGGGTACTGCACCCTATGCCCGCACCCACACCTCCCTGAAGGCGAAAGCTTTGGTGCCTTTGGGGAATCACACGGCGGGCGGCTCCAGCAGGGGTCTGGGAGGGCCGGTGGCTTGCAGAACCCGGCAGGTTAGCCCCGAGAACAATCCACTGTTCCAGCAACACCCTCCCCTGAGGAACGAGAATCCAGACGGGTAGTTTAATGATGAATAGGCACCAGGACAAGTGGAGAACACCACGCGTCACTCTAACAACTGCTAGTGACTGTCCTTGAGGAGACAAAGTGAGAAGCATCATCTTAACAAGCACTGAAGATAAATGAAGAGGGGACGTGAGGGGCTGTGCTCAATGACGAAAGGACAAACACGACCCTGGAGCAAGAGACCAGAAACGTGCGGAAAAATCCCCGCTGGAACTTGGGGCACACGAAGGAAGGACACGGGGAAACACAAAGAGGAAAGAAACGTGGAGCCCCCATGGGGACCCCCTTCTCAGGGCTGTCTGCCCCCTGCCCCCAGCCCCTTGCTCAGCCGTCCTCCAGGGGCTCATCTTGCTCAGTTTTACTCCCTGGTCCCTCTTCTGTGATCAACTCCAAATTGCCTGTGCTTTTGCCACACAGTGACAGTGTGAGGACTAATCCTAATAAAACAGGAAGGGTCTCCTGGGGTCTCCGTCCTTACAGATCAGGCTCCGCAAAGGAAAGGGGCTGAGGTCTGCTGGCCAGTGGGCTGTCGGACTTGGGGCAGGTCAGGGGGATTTGCCACCTCTTCCGGTCTGCTCTTCACCAACCTGAATCTAACAATACTTGACATTCACACACGCTTTCATCCTCTGGGGAGTTTGGTCCTAATGCGTCGTGGACACTTAGCAAGAGTGAGAGCTGTCAAACACATACCTGGGAAAGATCCTCCACCAGAAAGCTTTACTTTTCACTCTAAAGGATGGAATCCACTTCCTGGCACTAATCTGATAGAGGTGAGTCTGGGTCATTAAGGTGGTTTTCCCAAGATTGCATTACTTGTATGAAGCCACCCTTTGAGTCTTCTGACCAAGAGGCCTGAGAAACAGCGTCGACCTGAAGACTTTCGCGATCTCTCTTCACCTCAACTCTGCCAAGTGTGTATCTTTACTGCATTCTCATATTTCATGCTTCATCCAAAATATTAACCCAGTGTCTACTGTAATGTGTACTCACGTTCACAGTCTTGAAATCTATTTTTCTACTAAGTAGGTAAAAAGGAAACTGCTACACAAATGAACAGCCACAACCTATTAAAAAGGAAAAACTTCACCTGCTCAAATATTGCAATGTATTTACTTACTCATTAAAGCAGGCTCCTGAATGATATATATTCAGCCATGCGTTTAATTATTCCCACTTAGAGTGAAGACATTAAAATTTCATTTCTATAAAATCACTCAATAGTGCAGAACGCTTTTCAGTAATTCAGGCTATTGTTTCTGTGTGTGCATCTGTAATTATTTCAGAGTACAGCCTTACTATCTCCCTAACTTACAATCCTTCTAAAGTGAACAACCTGAAAATCTGAAACGTCACCTTCACTCTGTCATCTAATCTGTTCACAAAAGTCTAAGGAGCAAATCTGAAACTCAGCTCCGATGACGCGCTTACATTCGGCACAAAATCTACATGAAAAGCTTCTGGGTTCAGGCATTTTTTTCTGTGTTCGAAGAAGCTGAGTCACCAATATGCTTGCCTCTTTTCCTGAACTTCAACTTCCAGAGAAAGGAGGGGATGGACTGAATATCCACTCAGTGCCGGTTACACATTTAACAACCAGGGCAACTCGTGTCACGACATGATCACAGTCACTTGTGATGTCAGAGCAAAAGCTTGACTAAATTCCCAGGGTCACAAAGTTGAACACAAGTCTGTTTTGCTCCGGGTTAAAGCACGGACCCAAATCCACACGTGCCGTTGACAATTCGGCATCTCCAGTAAGCTAATTACGTGCTCTGAGCCTCTCGGTCCTCAGCAGAAACCAGTGATCGTGGACCCCGCAGGTGGGAGTGAGGATTAAAGGACACCACACGAGGGACCCAGCTCGATGTCCGAGCCCAGAGGCCCCCATGCCAGTGGTAACAAACACACCGAGAGGAGAAGTATGACTTGTGGCAGGATTTTTTTTTTTTTTTTTTTGCGGTACGCGGGCCTCTCGCTGTTGTGGCCTCTCCCGTTGCGGAGCACAGGCTCCGGACGCACAGGCTCAGCGGCCATGGCTCACGGGCCCAGCTGCTCCGCAGCCTGTGGGATCTTCCTGGACCGGGGCACGAACCCGTGTCCCCTGCATCAGCAGGTGGACTCTCAACCACTGAGCCACCAGGGAAGCCCCTGCGGCAGGATTTTTAAGTGACAAACCACAAAATACAAATAAAACAGCAGCAAACCCGTCTGAACCATGGTCTGTGTCCTTGAACGACAGACGTAAAGTCTTCACCTGCTTCCTCCATACTCCTTGGTACATGCGGGCACGTGGTGAGAACTCTGAGGCCTTGACAGACCTCCACGTTCCAAGTTCAGAGTTCCTGCCACTTCCTTAATGAGACTCACGGTGCCCCTCCGTCAATAACTCCCCAAAGCGCTCGGTGAGCCCAACGTCCAGCACAGTGATTTTCAGGGACGCTTTAATCCGTTTGTTGATGAATTGATTGGTTTTACCACATGGGAAGGCAGACCTCTAACTGAAATTATTTTGCAAAATTCACCAGTAAACAGGCTGTTCTTTACCCAAGTGAACATGTTTCTAGGAAGCATGGCCTGAAAAAACTCTGCTTGTACAATGGTGATCAGTGTGAGGTCTTTGGGGGAACTACAGGGTTTCCCGGAAAGTGGGGTGACCTGCAGCCAGGAGCACCCAGGTTCAGGGTGGGGGGAGGGTGCAAAATGCCGTGACCCCTCCCGCCACAACGTCAGACGTGCTCTGTCCAACCCCTTTGTTCCATTCCTTAGACGATAACTCTCGGGTCACTTCCAGGTTTAGGAAGCCCAGCTTTAGAGGGTCCACCTTGAACCCGAATGCCCCGTCCTCTCCCACCCAGCGCTGGCCTCATGGTCCTGAGAGAAGAGTAAGGCTTGACCTCCTACTGAAACTTGCCCTCCTGCCATGCATCTCTGCTGCAGTCTGAATGTCTGTGCCCCCCAATCCATAGGTTAAGTCCTAACGCCCAAGGTGATGGTGTCATGAAGGGGGACTTCGGGAGGTGACAGGTTCACAAGGGTGGGGCCCCCGTGAATGGAGTTACTGACCTTATAACAGAGGCCCTCCTCTCCGCTCACCTCTGACCTTGGGCACAACGGGGATAAACCTCCAGAGCCCCGTGGGCAGCAAGGGGCCTGACTTAACTCTCCCTGTGAGCCCCGGGTGGGGCTTGGGGGTGACAGCTGCTCCTCTAATGGGTGGGAGGGTTTAAAAAATGGTTTTCCATCCTCTTGTTGGTATTTTTTTTATTGTTTTGCTTAGTCTACCTCCATATGTTCAGCTGTTCTAGAAATCTGGAAATTCCAAATTAACATTGCCATGATTAGCACATCTCAAACTTTAGGATGGCATCCCCTGGAGATGATTCAGCATCGACTCCTGGGACCACCCTGCAGGGTCCGAGGATTTGGAGCAGAACTTTTGAATTTCTCCTTGAAACAGGCTCTCAGGTGACACCAAGACCCCCTTGGAGTTCAAGCAGCTGGATCCAGAGGTTGTATTGCACATTATGAGGTATTTTAGAATAAATTCCCACGAGCTATAAAAGGTGAGTCAAGATATACCCAGAAGAAGATATACCCTTGTCTGGGGTTAGAGGAACTGTAATCACATCAGCAGAGCAGCATACACAGGCTCAGACTCCTGGTGGTATGTTCACTGACCGGCACTGGGAAAGCCCAGGAAGGCAAACCATGAGAGCAAGTTTGGAAATGCCTGGCATTGTCATTTCTCTTCAAATTACCAGGAACCTCAGAGACAAGATGTGCCTGATGGCTTCTGCTGCTCTTCCCGGGCAGGCAGCCTCCTTTCCATCCCCCACCCCCACCCCCTGCGTGTAGTCGGAGTCGGGCGGGGACACCCTGGGGTGGGTTCCAGAAGGTGCACAGCCCCTCCCGCTGGGCTCATCGACGGAGGCATCTTCATCAAGAGCCAATCAACTCTGCACACTTGTCTTTCTAATGGTTTAAAAATCAGCCCTGAAGTTAAGTCACGCGCTTCAGAGCTCTGCACCGCAATCAGGCATCGCCCAGAGGCCTTGCAATTTTCTAAAAATGACAGGCTCACCAAAGAAAGCCTCAAAGGGCCTTTCTTCCCAACTTCTCCACAACTCAGGGTCGAGCGTCAAGCCACGTCACACACCCAGTGCTGCCTTCAGCAGAGGATGCTGGACGTGAAATCGGCTCCGGCCCTGTCCCGTCCCTGATCTGCGTCGCCAGCACGGTCGGCCCTGGAGGGGGGACTCTGCTCTCTGAAGGCCCAAAGGGGACCCACCTGCTCCTGGGGGCCGACCCGAGGCCAAGTGCGAGGACCCTGGAGGAAAGGATTCCTACCGACAACTAGGAGTCTTCCAGGAAGGGAGCACGTGATGCTGATAACAGAGACGCATGGGTGCTCAGTCCTCAGAGTCACCCGGCTCCTTCCCCTAGAAACAAAACCTCAAGCAGCAGAGATGCTGAGAGCGGGAGAGCGGCCTTCCACATGGAAGCGGCTCGAATACAGCCCAGTGAGGAAGGAAACAGTGAGGCCCCGCCGGGCACGGGCTCACCCTCTGGGCACTCCAAGGCTTCCTACGCGTGAGGCCAGCACAGGGGCTCTTGTGGACAGCGTGTGCCCCTGCCCTGTCACCTGGGACACATCCACTGCCTGGTGGCCAGGATGTTCTGCCCCACTGTGTTCTCCATCAGCTCCTGTTCACCCAAATCTGTTGGAACTGCACGGGTTTAAAACCCTTTTCATAAACCCTCCAGCAGGACGTGCGAATTCACTCATCTTGGACAGGAATTTCCTCGCCAGTTTATAGACGTGAGGACTCCGAGTGTCTTCATTTCCTTCATCCTCAGAGTGTGCTTGTCCGCCGAGCATCCTGGGTCCACGTCTGCCGAGTGGGTCGGTCGCAGGGACACCGGGCAGGGGAGGGGAGGCAGCACGTCCAGGACCTGGCTCGTCACACAGGAGATGCAGGGAGGTGGCCTTGACTAGGACTGTCACACGGCCTCCCGGGGTTCTTAAAGGTTGGTGAGATCCTTTGAGGACAGACACAGGGGCTGCATTACGGGCTCCAGAGTCAGTGGCAAGGAAGACACGGGGCGGGGGGCGGGCGTCAGGAGGGAGAGAGGGAGTCGTTATGATAAATAACGAGAGGGTCATCAGGATGCCATGCAATGCACGTCCGGTCCAGAGGCGCCTCGGGCTGAGGGAACCAGGAGGACGGGGCACCTCTGCAGGGTCTGGAGGCTGAGCTGTGTCCCCGGCACTCAGGTCCTGCAGCCCTAAATGCAGGACCTCAGAATGGAAGTGGATCTGGGACGGGGCCTTAAGAGGTGATTAAGGTGAAATGAAGCCGTTAGGGTGGGTCCTGACCCCACAGCACTGGTGTCCTTACAAGAAGAGACGAGGACCCAGACACACACAGAGGGGAGACCACGTGGGGACACGGGGAGGAGACAGCCTTCCACACGCCCAGGAGAGAGGCCTCAGGGACCAGCCCTGCGACGCCTCTCCCTCTCGGCCGCCCAGCCTGCAGGACTGGGGAGAATGAACGCCGCCGGCCTGCGTCCTCAGGGGGACCCCGAGCTGAGCAGGACCCGCACTGCAGAGACAGAGACGCGCGTCTCCTCCTCTTTCTCGTCCTCCTGTGGTCTTGCCATCAACAACTTCAGGTCTCACATTCTAATAGTTATTTCCTTGGCTACAGTTTTGACCTCATGAAGATGACAACTTTCCATGGATGGGGTGGCAGCCATCGGGACGAGGGCACGAGCTCACACTGGCTCACGATGAGTGACGCGTCCCCACCTGCGTCCTCACTGTGCGGGACTCAGGGTTGACAGACGGAGGGCACGTCTTCACCTTCTCGCGTCTGCAAACCGCTGACCACGGGCCCAGCGGGGGGGGGGGGGCGGTGCGGGACGAGTCGCCCCTCGGAGGTGAAGGGGCATGGAGGCCGCCAGGGGAGGGGACCCACCAGCAGGGCTCACAGCGGTGACCTCAGAGGCCTCCCAGCTACAGGGGCTGCAGTCCCTCTGTGAAAGCCCAGCCTGCTGTTCCAGGGACAGTCTGCAGCGACAGATGTGCCCCCGGTCACCCGATCCAGGCGCCAGAAGGCGGCAGTGGGGTCCGTTCCAGGTAAACAAGCAGCTTTGGTCACGTGGTGATGAAAACACATTCAGAGACTCTCCAGAGGAGAGTTTCATGGTGTCCAGGAAACAGCTCTCACAACAGGGTGTGTGTGTGCGTGTCTGTATGTGTGTGTACGTGTGGCATGCATATACTTTTTTCTGTGCGGATGTATTTACACACACATACAACAAAATATTATCTATTTACAAAAGAATTTGAGATAATTTACAAAAACACCAAAAACAGAACACACCGACACACTGTTTAAAGGTGACCATCCATCCACAGTACAGAAAGTCACGTGAAGCGAGAAAAGCCAAGCATCAGGCCCTGGCCGGTGGTGACGTCTGACTCCTGACACCTGCTTTCAGGGTGTGGCCTCACCTGGAAAGTTTTTTCTGCTGTGAGAACTATTCAAAGAGAAACTGAGCTCTGTACTCAGTGTTGCTTCTTTACACCAGGCTTGTTACCACTGCGGTAGAGGCCCAATGGAAAAATCCAGAAAAGGGAAGTAAATACTAAGTAAGCTGGAAGGAAATATTCTTGACTTACGGGAGAATCGGAAATGCCAAAAGCGGGCTTCCCTGGTGGCTCAGTGGTTAAGAATCTGCCTGCCAACGCAGGGGACACGGGTTCGAGCCCTGGTCCGGGAAGATCCCACATGCCGCGGAGCAACTAAGCCCGTGTGCCACAACTACTGAGCCTGAGCTCCGCAACAAGAGAATCCACCGCAATGAGAAGCCCATGCACCGCAACAAAGAGTAGACCCCGCTCACCGCAACTAGAGAAAGCCCACACACAGCAACGAAGACTTAACACAGCCAAAAATAAAATAAAAAAATAAAGAAATAAAGAAATGCCAAAAGCCTCAGCTGAGAAAATGTGCCTCGTTTGGAAGCATTTTCACCAAATGAAACACATCCCTTCAAACCCAAGTGTCCATGGGGCCCCCAGGTGATTCAGGGACCCTCACCCGTCCAGTTCACCTGTGACCACCTGAGGAGACGCAGAGACCCCAGGCTCCGTGGACCATGGCTGCACCCCCTCCGCACGGTCCACGTGGGACTCTTCCCGCACTTTCTCTCCGAGCCTAAAAACACAGCGAAGCAGGAGGTACCAGTGGATGACGACTTGAACCTATTCACCTCCTGGGGAAGAGGAGAGGCCAGGTTAGGAATCCGAGGACCTGCTGAGCACCGCGGTCCGGCCCAGGCCGCACAGCTGCGACCACGGTTCCAGCCCCTCTTAGCTCCGTGCTGGCCAAAGAGGGGACCGGCATTCACCAGGGGGTTACTTCTCAGAGTGAAGCAACAGAAATAGGTTTGAAGACGCTTCACGGAGAAACACATAAATGTAATTGGTAATGTTTCCTCTGACTGGACAAAGTCCCTGCTTATTAACGCAGGAGGTCTCACCTGGGAGCCCCGGTCTCTCCAGCGTTTTGCTCACAGAGAACATTCACAGCCCCCCAGGCCCCCATCATCTGCCACCGCCCCTCCTCCTCTCCCCGCCGTGCTCTCCCCCGCCCTTCCAGGCATCTGCCCGTCATTCAAAGCCCAGGCAGACCGCGCCTGCTCCAAGAAGCCGCCCTGACCTTTCCCGTCCCCACTGTGTCCTCTGGGTCCCTGCACCTGAAGCATCCTCTCCCTCCGTCTCTCTCTGTCCCCCTCCCTCCCCCCGCTGTGAGATGCTGTGAATGATTTCCTTACACGTCTGTCTCCCCTGCTGGACCGTGATTTCCATGAAGTGGGCTTGTGTCTTGGTCTTGGTGGTACCCCTGCCTCAACACTTCAGGAAAACAGTTTGTAGGATTGTTAGGTTGACCCCAGGCTGCTAAAGATTTAAATTCCGTGAACTCTAAAATTTTAGTTCTATTAAAAGGACAAACAAATAACAACTTTCCTTAAGTCATCTGAAGAGGAATGCATGGATTTTTTAGGTTCCGTTGCAAGATCTCAATCTTTATGCCTTGCAAAAGCAACCAACAGAACAAAACAGGATGATAAATCCTTCCCCTCCGATGGGTGACCTCTGGTCACTGGTTTCCTCTCTTGTGAGTGACACACAGGATGGGTGACATGGCCGAGGGTGATGACAAAGGCCAGCCTGCCCTGCAAGGTGGGCAGGGAACAGCTGGAACAGGGCATTGGCCCGTCCCATGACTGGATACAGAGAGGGGCTCAGAGCTGCAGGGAGGGTGCTCAGAGGGCAGACGGCCCCCGACCTTGGTTCTGGCGCGAGCACGTGACCGCTGGCCCGCACCCCGGCATGGTTATGCCTCCCTGAATCTCAGGACAGGAGCCAGGAGGTGGCAGTGCGTCTGCACGTCCACAGACCAAGGCCAGTGGGAGCACAAGGCTCAGGGAGCCTCTGTGGGGACCTGGGGACATGTGACGTGTCAGAATCCAAGTTTAAGGAAGAGCAACCGCTTCTCCCCAGGGCAGACTGGAACCCGGCTCAGGGCCCACAAAGAAGAGCTTGTCACCCATTCAGAGGGTCCTCGCTTGAGGAACAGGAAACTCACCGCCGGCAGCCTGCCTGCCGTCCCAGCAGACGGGGGTCTCTGACCCTCACGGACTCAATATCCTCTCTCACAGTTCTCAGAACTTTCTGGGTCGTCTTGTTTTACCCTAAGTGGGCTTTCCAGACGCCCCCCAGCACCTGGACCCTGAGTTATCTCCTCCCTCCCCGCTCCGCCCCCATCTGTGGTCCAGCCTCCCTAGGTCTCAGGTGCCGGTGGCCCCTCCTTGCCGTCTCCGTGTCTCCCCCGCCCCCCGTTCCAGCCTCACTCACTACCCCCAACGCCGCCAGCACTGCTGCCTCGGGAGCCCAAACGCCAGCTGGATGCCTGGCCTGGTGTCCACATCCCACCAAAGCCGACCTTCCCCAGGGACAGGCCTGGCCGTGTCCTTCCCACACCCCAGATTCCGGGCACAGGGACATCACACACCAGCTGCTAAATGTGTTCAAACGACCAAAACTACTGTTTCTTCATTAACCAAAGTAAAGCTTAGGCTGGTCCTTCCTGACTGCCACAAGTTCAGAATCAGCAGAGGATAAACGCATGTTACGTTACGGTGTCACACGCGCAGCAGAACAAAGGTCAGCAACTGTAAAGTCGCCCGTTTGTGTTGTGATGAACGCCTCCACTCCACAAACTTCTGATGAGCCAAACATCCTATTTGAACAGTCCAGTGTCTTAAATGTTAGCTTAACTTAACTTAAATGTTAACTTAACTTCTCCTCACACCGGAATCTGAATCTCCACTGCAGGCTCCTAGGTTTCCAAACATTTATTATGTCATCCTTGCTTTCAACACTGGCTGAAACTTCTGCCCAGGTTTGAACTCCAGGTAAAACGAACTCAAACAGTTGAAAATGTTCTGAAATGTGACACACGCCAAGCGATCTGTGTGACTAAGAGAATATTTGGTGCCGTCTATATTTAGAGTTTTCGGGTTTTTTTTTTTTTTTTTTTTTAAGGGTGTGGAGTGACAAGTGAGTGGCTGCTAAGAAAGGTACATCCTGAGGACGCCGGGCCTCAAAGCCTCAAAGCCTCCCTTCCGTGCCGGGCAGGGGCCATCTTCCAGATGCCCACAGCTCAGACACCGTACCAACGAGTTACAGTCTAACCACTTGCCAGAAAGGGAAGCAACATATACATACTTAGTTCCCTCAAGACTGTTTGCAGCGTGAGTCACCGTGCCTGCTGGGAGGTGCTTTGAAATTCCGAAAGGAAAACAGCACAGAAGCCTCATGTTATTACTGTCCCTGTTTTTCCATTACAGATAACACGTGGCCTGCGCTATTTTGGTGACACAATATCGTCTTCAAAGGTATTTAAGAGCTGCCTCTGCAGCTGCCTGGAGATTCGGAATAACTCGGAATCCCTCTCTTCCAGTTCTGTTCCTTCACCGACAGCCTAAGCTCATGTCCTTTGGTGAAGGATCCCAGTGTGAACGAGGCAAGACCCACGTTGTCCCTCAGATGCCATGTGGAGTTCGGACAAACTTTAAAGATGCCTGTCAGGGCTGCGGGCGGGCGGTGCAGGCCGGGCACAGGGGCACCTGAGGACCAGGGAGGTCCCGCTGGTAAGAAGACTCAGGACGGACGCGATCCAGGTCCCCCCCCAGCTGCTCTGGAGACCCCCCAGGACGAGCTCAGCCCCGCATAGGGCAGGTGAGGGTGACGCTTCAGATCACCCCACAGACAGCCTTGCTGTGTCTGTAGGATCAGAAGACTGCCACCCCCCACCCCAAGAAAAAGGAATGACAGGACTTCCCTCTCAGGGTCACCCTGAAGTTCAGGCAGGGTCCGGGGCACACGAGCGGCCACAGCGTGCTGAGCACGGGTTAGCTGTGGTCGTTGTGAGCCTCGGCGTGACCTGTACGAGGAGCCTCCGGCTGGCCTCACCGTCCTCACAGCTGCACCGCCCTTGGAGCCAGGCCCACCCGAGTTAAGATACGAAGGCACCAACCTACGGACGGCACGTGCACGGCTCTGCCGCTGCCCCATCAGCCCCGCAAGTTCTCAGACACCCTGACACCGTGGACCCTGTGTCACCAGCGGCCACGGCCAGGCACTGCCCTCCATGCCTGGGCGCGCTGATCCACTTTGATCCCAACACCGACTCCGTGAAACTGCCACACAAACCTTCCCTTCTACACGGGAGGACACGGGGCAGAGCCCTGGTGAGTCGCCCAGATGAGATGTGGCCAAGGCAGGACCCTCCCGGGATGGCGGCTCAGGGGCCCCTTCTTGGCCGCCACGCTCTGGAGGGCGAGCCTGGCATCGGCTGGGCAGACCTGCCAGCCAGGAGACCTTGCTTTTCGGTCTGGGGCGCCATCTGCCCGGGCTAGTTTGCCATCTGTCTGTGACTATCTAAAACTATCCATTGATCTCCCCATATTTCTTTAAAAGCTAGTTTATGACATCTTCCCGCCAATCTTGGCTTCGACTGCTTTCTCGTTTGGTTTGGTGTTTTTCCTTCTACCGTTCTGCGCTATTAAATGGGGAACCAGCGAGGGACCGATTAGATGCCGAGATCTTTCCTGGAATGAGTTCTGACAACGCGATCCGACAGCCTCCACGTTGGAAGACACGTCCTCACAGCTGACCTAACTGTCAGACCTGCTTCCACTTAGTGGAGCCTTTTGCTCTTATTCTCGTGGGGAACGTGCGGTCTTTCAGGAGCAACTGCATGGCTGTGGAAGGCCTCCTGTTGCTGGAAATGCCCGGGGTTTCCACCTGATCCGGGACACCGGTATCGCACACACCTGGTTCCCATGCCTTGATCTACGCCCTGAGGTCGGGCAGTTAACTCCCAGAGGCCCCAGGTGCTGGACTGTAACACACGGGCAGCAGGTCCTACAGGATGACGTGAAAGGAGTGAGACAGCCGAGCGGGGCCCTAGAGCACACGGCGCTCAGGACGCGGCTGAGAATCACAACATCACCGGAGCCGCCGCCGCCAGGGCCTCTGCGGCCGAGCTCAGCCCTGTTCCTGCTCCTCCCCTGGGAACAGTCGCTCGGCAGCTCCCGAGTCACGCCCCCCAGTCTCAACCGCTGGCTCCCGAGCCTGGACCCCCTCCATGGCAGGCGTGGTTCTTGACAGCCTGCGAGGGGAGGGTGGGATGCCTACCGCAGATTCTGGGGCACAAGGAAAAGTTCAACGATCTTGGATTCAGAGGGAACAACCTGGGTTTGAAATCTGCCTCTTTCGCATGGGGTCCCACAATGGGGGCAAAGGAGGTAACCTTTCCAACCCTGTGAGCACAGCTCTGTCCCGGAGAAACTCAGACCCCCTAGAACGGGGCTTGGGGTCTGGCCAGCTCTCATTAAACACGGGATGAGTTCAGTGTCATATGGCCCTGACGTCCCCCCCGCCTAGGATGCCTCTCACAGCACCTGTACTGAACCACTTCCTGCTTCCAAACCACACCTGCCACTCCGGGCATCCCCTGCTAAGGTGACCTGTGTGCCCCAAGCCTGGCTCAGGACCGCTTGACAAACGCCCACTTAACTTTCAAGACCGAGGCCAAGCCCTGCTCCAGTAAAGGCCCAGGCACGGCTTTCCTGCAACTGCCCAGGAGAAGACACTTGCCCCGGACGTCCTGCCGGGTGAGGGGTCTCAGCTGCACACCGATGTCTCTATATGACTAACACAGGTAGATCCTCACTGAATTATCACCTGAGTTATCACCTCAAGAGCAAAGGAAGACACTTTGTAGGTAACAAAGTTTTCAGTTAGTTTCAGACTGATTTGTATTTCTCACATCTTCCCCACCATTCTGCAGCTACACATATTTTCACCATGTTTCACATCTTCAACTAATAAACCCAAAATGCTTCCTACCTTCCTATGGGATGTAATCTTTAGTTCATCTTGATTTTTTAAATTTCAAATAGTATGTTTTAGAACGATGGACATATCAAACGGGTTCAAACAAAATGCAAATATACTGGATTTCCCAAAGATTTTCCCCTATCCTGATTCTAGGCCAGTCCATGTAACGTTAATATGAATAAAAGTAAAAACCTGTAGAAATTTTCCACCTCCCAGTCATCACTCCTTACATATATTATTTCATTTCATTTCCACAAAATCATATGAATTAGAGAGTCTTATTCCTATTGTATAAATAAATAAATGGAGGCTCAAGAGACGCTAAATAATTTGCCCAAATTTACACACCTTACAAGTGGCAGACGCAGGATTTTAGTCTATGCTTGGAGGCTTGCAAAATGTCTTCTGCTGTATGCCGCTTTAGAATTATAGTGCAAAAAGAGTAAATTTCACTGATGAAGATGCCGTGGCTAGGAGGCTGCGATGACGTAAACACGACTGGGCTGGAATTAGCTTTTCCCCCGTGCCCTGTGCAGCCCCTGTGCCTGATGGCAAAGCTTCCCTGCACTGAGGAGCCTCGGCAGCCCCGCCAGTCACTGTGCCTCCCTGGCCCCAGCTTCTCACCTGAAACATGAATATGTGAGGAGGAGCCATCTCGCAGGCTGCTGTGATCAGTAAATGAGGAAATATTTCCAGCGCTTGGAACCCTTCCTTGGCTAGTGAACATGGGCTATTATTTTTAGTAGCTCACTCTCCAGATCAACTCTTAGAGCAAATATTAGTATCGGGAAACACACCTGTACACACACGGAGCCCTGCCAAAACTGTCATCTAAACATCTTTACATAAATAATGTATATATTTTTATATACTATGTAAGTATATATATACTGTTATATATAATCATTCTTTATATAAATAATATATATTTTTATATATATATTTCTACACTTTATATAATATATACGTATATATATATAAAGTGCCCCAGAATATTAGTTTACTTTCCCAGAATAATTTCTCAAGACAAGTCACGTGGGAGCTTCTAGAAGAGGTATTGTAGGTGACCTGGGGACAAGCTGGGTCACGTGCCAATGCGGGCAGCTAGCGTGAATACTGGAAAATAGCTGTGTTTTAAAGATTATTACAGAATGTGTGTCAACTGTGCCTGAGTTGACGGCACTGGGTTGCGTCACCTGACATCACCTTGTTTACACATGTGGCCAAATACCCAGAGCAACTTGGCTTCAGAGCTGCCCTTTTCTGAATTCTGACTCAGCACTTTTATATTCAGGTCTGTTCCAGTGTGCAGTCTTGTCTTAGTAATTCTGTTAAGCATCTCTAGAACAAAAGGGAGATGTGTGTTTCACTTCGTCGGTGGGAGCATCTGGCAGTTACGTGCACACAAGCCTCATGTGATTATTTATCCTTAGGGTCCACTTTGTCTACGTGAGGAGGTGTTTCCAGATCTTCCGTTTTCCCTTCTGTGATGTTAACTGAATGTGTCAACCTGCCTGGCCTTGAAGTGCCCAGACATTGGGTTGGGCATGATTCTGGCTTTGTCTCTGAGGGTGTTTTCAGATGAGATTAACGCTTGGACAGGTAGACCGAGTCAAGCAGATTGCTCTCCTAAGTGGGTGGGCCTCGTCCAATCGGTTGACGGCCTGAACAGAACAGAGAGCTGACCCACTCTGGTAAGAGAGGACTCTTCCCGCTTGACTCACTTCAAACTGGGACATTGGTTTTCCCTGCCTTCAGACTCAAGATGAAACGCCGGCTCTCCCCGAGGCTCTGGCCTGTCAGCCTTCAGCCCGGACTACACCGTCGGCTCTCCCGGGACTTGGACTCGACGGCTCACCCTGCACATCTCGGGGCTTGGCAGCCTCCAATTCCTTGTTTTAAATCTCTTTCCATGTAGGTACAGTCACCCCTCCTATGGCTCTGTTTCTCTGGAGAACCCTAACACACCTCCAGTGAGACCCAGTAAACGTTCCGCTCACTGTAGCTATTTGTTCAGGGCCTCGTGCGTACTGGCTCCGAGATCCCAGGTCATCACCCTGATTTCACGTCTCCACTGCTCACGCGTAGCCAGCGCCCAACACCCAGAGGTGCGCGGTGCCTGAGGAGACGTGGGCCTTGACCGCGGGCACTGTGTCCTGCAGACGATGCATCCTCTCGCTGTATTCTTCCTGGCCTTTTTTTTTTTTTTTTTTTTTTTTGCGGTACGCGGGCCTCTCACTGCTGTGGCCTCTCCCGTTGCGGAGCGCAGGCTCCGGATGCGCAGGCTCAGCGGCCATGGCTCACGGGCCCAGCCGCTCCACGGCATATGGGATCTTCCCGGACCGGGGCACGAACCCGTGTCCCCTGCATCGGCAGGCGGACTCTCAACCACTGCGCCACCAGGGAAGCCCTCTTCCTGGCCTTTGATAAGGGCTCGCTGCTGTGGAGGAAATATTCCCCACCCACCCTCCGCTCCCCCCGTGTCCACCTGGTGGGATGGTCCAGGGAGCCTGGGAATGAACTGGGAGTCAGTGCAGACAGTGCTCAACGCCAGCCTCTCCTCCGGAGCCGTCCCCCCAACAGGGAGAAGAGTCTGGACCCTGATCTCCATTCCCCCCGGGGGAGCAGGCCTGGCTTGGAAGCTGCGGCTGTGATGCTGTGGCTGCGGCCGCCCCTCCCCCAGCGCCGCTTCCTGGGGCAGTGAGACCCCCAGGGGAGGCCAGACCACTGGCCTGGGGAGGCACAGGGTGCCCAGAGAATGACGGCAATGATGACTGCAGAGCAGACCCTCGTCTCCTTGTGACACAGTTCTGCTTGGACCACAACAACCGGTTCAAGTCACGCGGCAGGTGGTCTAATGCAGACACACACGCATGGGAAGGACACTCAGCTGATTCAGCCACAAACAGGACCTCAGGGGACAAATGGTGTGAGTCCCTCTCGCTGGCACCCAGAGTGGGGAGGGGGTGATCGCCCTGAAGCCACCTGCTGGGAACCTGCACAGGTCTACACGGTGCTGAGAAGACCACTAGACAGATTACGCCTGTGAACAAAGCCGGGATAACGTGTAACTCAGCATTTCCTGCAGAAAGTGCTGGAGAGCAATGCTTGGAACAGAACATCAGCTCCTGGGTCAAAACCATCCATCAGGGGAATGGCTCTTCCGTCGGGCCGTCTGAAGGCTGCAACCTCCCGGGACGGGTTCCATGAAACTAGACCCGTAAAACTCCCTCTTCACCCTCAACCTTGATTATTCTGCAGCATTTGTGTTCACCTCGAATGTCCACTTTATCAGCGAATCATGGCCAAGGAACAGGAGGCAGGCGTGCTGGGTGTGCAGGGCAGGCACGGACGCCGCCTGCAGCTGGGGGGGACCGCCACGCTCTCCTGGGGGACCGTCCGCCACCGCGCGGCCCCTCGCGCCCACCAGCTCCCTCTGCTTCAGTGACGGCGTTTACCCTGCCTTCGCTCTCCAGGACTGAGTGATGCCCTCAGACTTTGCACCCATTTCTCTGCAGCACTTAACACAGCGCCCACAACGCCTTACATGCGGCAGCTTCGAGATCTCACGTTAAATCACACTGCTAACCTGGTGAGAGACATGAGGAGACTTTGCTTCTGGTGGCCAAGGCTTCCCCCGAAGAGCCGTGAGGGAACTTTCTGGGATGTGGACAAGTTCTCTGTCTTGATTGGTGCCCGAGCTACATGGGCATAGGCACACCTGGTATGTGGGCATCTCCTGTATGTAAATTATACATGGATAAGACAAGAACAAACCTGGCTTTATGAGAGAAATAAATTATGATTTGTATCCTCATTTGTTCAAAAAAGAGGGCACTTTTATGTCACTGGGAAGGCATATCTGTTTTGATTTATTCATTCAACTTTATGGAATCATTAGAAAGATAATAGGAATACTGAATAACCTTTTAGAACTGTTTTTCCATTCAAATAAAAACAAATGAGACGGGCTTCCCTGGTGGCACAGTGGTTAAGAATCCGCCTGCCAATGCAGGGCACACGGGTTTGAGCCCTGGTCCGGGAAGATCCCACATGCCACGGAGCAATTAAGTCCATGTGCCACAACTACTGAACCTGTGCTCCAGAGCCCGCGAGCCACAACTCCTGAAGCCTGGGCGCCTAGAGCCCATGCTCTGCAACAATAGAAGCCACTGCAGTGAGAAGCCTGCACACCACAATGAAGAGTAGCCCCCGCTTACCACAACAAGAGAAAGCCTGCACACAGCAACAAAGACCCAACGCAGCCAAAAATAAATAAATTTATTTTTAAAAAATGGGACTACGGGCCTCCCTGGTGGCGCAGTGGTTGAGAGTCCGCCTGCCGATGCAGGGGATACGGGTTCGCGCCCCGGTCTGGGAGGATCCCATATGCCGCGGAGCGGCTGGGCCCGTGAGCCGTGGCCGCTGAGCCTGCGCGTCCGGAGCCTGCGCGTCCGGAGCCTGTGCTCCGCAACGGGGGAGGCCACAACAGTGAGAGGCCCGCATACCGAAAAAAAAAAAAAAAAAAATGGGACTATGTCTTCACTTTAATTGGGTAGTATCAAACACCAAATATTTAATTGTATTTATTCAAACAATAATCCAGTATTTACTTCTAATGAAATGCTTTAATTTTCCCTCTGCTGGTCATTTTGTTTTCCCATATTTATTTGTGCACTGCAGCTAGTGTTATATATTGAATAGTTTTCAATCCATTCTTGGCAATCACTGGGTATACATTTAAGGGTATGCTATGAAGGGTAAAATATTTTTCCTGTTTAGTTCAAAAAATTATACTTACATTTATATTTCATAAAAATAGTACAACTCTGCATAAGTTTATATTAATGTAGTAATTGCTACTTCCGTATCATTTAATATGTATATCTAGTTTAAGCTGTGATTGCAGTACACAGAGAGAAACAGATTTATTTGAAACTACAATGCATAGGTGATGTGGAGAGTTCATTTAACTACTGAGTCCCGTATTTATTTTACCCTCCGGAATTAAAAAGAAAATTAGTGTATTAACTTTCAGTATTAATAGTACTAAACAGATACGAAGGAAATCGTAAACGTTTAGAGCTCCTCCGTCTGGCCACAGGCCTGTGGCAGGGCGGGCCGTGTCTTGACGTGGATGCTGCTGAATGTGCCAGAAGCCAGATGCCGGAGGCTGGGAACCCAGGCCGCTTGCCTGTTTCCTCTCTTCTCCACGTGGCCCAGAGCAGCTCGCAGGGACCAGCAAGGCAGGGGCTGAGCCCTCGGGAAAGCTGAGTCCCTTCCGGCTCCACGACTAACTTCTCTGAAGCCCTAAGCCATCCTTTCTCCCAAACTGCAAAGTGGAAACAACAATATGTGTGGATGTTCGCTTTCTCTGGGTTCTTGAGGGATTCGAGAAATTAAGTCCATAAAACACTGCAGGCTCTTTGGTATCACACGAAGGTCCACAGAACTTGCTTTGTATTTCTTTTTAAAACCTGTTTGCTGTGGAGCCCTACATCAAGGACACGCTACATCAAGGACACAGGACAAAAATCCCGGAATTAACGGAGTCCCCATAGCAGCTGTGGTCATGGGCTCTCCTGGTCTAAACAGGACACACACACCCCCGACTCCATATTAGGCAAAATAATCACCATGTAGTCGCCTTGTCGCATCCTGACCAATCACCCAATGCCCTCCTGCCAGCAGGAATTTTGTCTTGAAGCTATAAAAGTTGGCTACTAGCCCACAAGGGGGGTCGGCTTTCCCTGGTCTATCAGGAAGTCAGCCCGCTGTGTTTGCAGCGCCCCTAACTCTGATCTTTGTTCTCAATAAACTCACTTTTCTAAAGTACTCTGTGTCTGGAAATTCTTCCTCCAGCCCGCGCTCGGACCACGACGTGTGTGTGTGTGTGTGTGTGTGTGTGTGTGTGTGTGTGTGTGTGTGTGTGTGTGTGTGTGTGTGTGTGTGTGTGTGTGTTGAAACTTAACTCCTGACATAAGCTGGGAGTGACAGGGGAGACACAAACAAATCTGTAGGTATCTCATGCAGGTGAGATGGAGACCTGGGCCCATCCAGGTGAGCGTGGCAGGTGCAGACCCAGCTCCGAGGGCAGAGGCGGGGGGTTCTGTCGTTGGGGGGTGAGCAGGCTGCTCCCCCTAATTAGAGGAGCCATCAGAGGCCAAGCAGGGCAGGAGGCTCTCCTGCTGGCTTTTCCCAACAGAGGTACGAGGTCCCAATGGTCAGAAAGGTGACTGGGTCCAGGACGACCTTGGGTCTTTCCCGGCAGTGACAGAGCAGAGTCACAGGTAAGATTCTTCCTCAAAGTGGAAGAAAACCCAACCCTCACGTTGCTTAAGTTTCCACATCTTGTGCCTTTCCCCAAGAAGCAGCAAGGTGGGTTTGAAAGTTGTGTTGCATTTGTGCTTTAGAATCAGGGGATTACTCAGTAGTCCAAAGCTCACCTGAAAAAGAGCAAGAGAAATGCCTGACCTCACCTAACATCGCCTCTCTCTAAATCCCACAAGACCGAACTCTATGCTCGTCGATGCTGCGTGATGGGTGTGACGGACAGTGGGCAGAGGGAACAGGGTACCAATCTCTGAGCTAGTTCATTACAACCTCAGGGAAACCCTCCCTACCACCAGCTGCTTCCTGGGAGTGTAGGTTTTTCCCTCACAAGAAAAAAGCCATCACTGGCCTGCAAAGGTCAAGAGCAAATGCCACAAAGTGACGGCTCTGGAAATCAGCTGGAGAAAGTGCCTGCAGACACACAGGGAAGCAAACTAGTGTCTCCCTCAAATCCACCCTTCACGGCTTTCAGGTGGTCCTCCGGGAGGAACGACTCTCCAAGGAGGCCTTGGGCACCCCTCTCAGAGGACACAGTGGCACCCCTGTCCACCGGGCCCCCAGCTCCGATCAGCCCACCGTGACCCGTTACACCCGCCACCATCACAGCCCTTCACGATGGGAAGCACCGAAGCATCAATTTCTGCTTCTTAGGGCTTTGCCTGTTTTCTCTACCCGAGATCGAAATGTAATGGAAATAAACGTTAGTGAAGATTAAAGACACAAATCAACAAAGCCGCACAGCAAGAAACCAAACAACGCTGCTCACCGTGATGCAGCGGACAGCCTGTCCGGAAGCGGGCTGACTCATGGGCAGACTCCGGTTTGCACGAACATCACGGGGAAGGCGAGGGGGCCCCTTGACGAGGAAGTGGGGCAGGGGTCCACGTTTTCTACGTGGAGAACCTGATCAAACACCCGGGCTCACTGATACGATTCAGCCCCTGAGCAAAAAATACTGCAGGAGCATATGGAGAAAGATAAATAAACGTGTGTCTTTGGCCAAGAATCCAAAATAAAGTGCAATAAAGTGCAATTGGGACACAAGGCATCCGCAGAGCTGAGCTGTGGGACAGGCTCTAAATGCACCCATGGCAGTTCCTCACCTGCTGAGGGCTGACCGTCCTCAGGGACTAGGACTTCTAGACCAAACATATATCTCCAATTACATATGTAATTATCTAGAGAACTATCATGCATTACACATGTAACCGAGCAGGACCCTCTGGGGCCTGCCCGGGGCAGAGCCCTCCCCCACGTCCTCTGTTGTAGCTCTTCTCTGAGGTATCTGATGCACGCTTCCTGAGTTGCTTTTCAGATGCTAAGACCCCCACCAAGTGGAAGAAATTAACTACTTGATGCCCATGGGCATGTAGCCCCCAGACCTCTTGGCGCCTAAGGATTGTGACCCCGCCCTGTGACCTCACCATCAACCAATCAGAGAATTGTGCACGAGCTGGTCACATACACTGCGAGCCCCCCACCCATCCGGCCTTTAAAAATGCTTTGCTGAAACCCTTCAGGGATTTAGGGGTTTGGGGATTTCACCCATCTCCTTGCGTGGCCCTGCAATGAACCTCTCTCTGCTCCAAACGCCAACATTTTGGTTTGTTTGGCCTCACTGTGTGTCGGGCACATGAACGCGCGCTCAGTAACTCACATAAAATGTTGTATATTATACATTTCATATATGATGACATATATGTAAAATGTAATTATGTTTATGTACATACACAGATGTTGGACTCTGTTGGCGCTATTGTTCTACACCAAGAAAAGTGTAATTAAAAACGTTAGCACACTAGCAGCGTGCCCTCCGGGGTGTGGAGACCCCCGGCTCCTAACGCCGTCCAGAGCATGTGTGAAGGCGCCTGTGGCCGAGGCCCGAGAACCCTCCCCGGGGCTGCCTGGCTGCCCGTCCCTGGAGACGCGCGGCCGTGTCTGATTCAGCAGGACCGCGTCTCTAGGTTTCACCTCTGTCAGCTCAGGGCCCCGTGGAGGGAGCACGGCCACCATGCCTGGAGCCTCCGACAGGCCTGGGTGACTCGTGTGCACCCTGCTTTCTGCCCGGCTCGAGGACAACAAGAGGCAGAGCCCGGCGGTGCGCCCTTGTCGCCCTGGCTTCTGTCCCCAGGAGGGAAGAGGAAGGAAGCAAAGGTCTCAGCTGCGCTAGTGGGGCCGTGAAGCCGTCACGTCCACGAGGAACCTGACGGGGAGGACCTCCGAGAACCGGCCCTCCAGCCAGATCCTTCCCCTGCTCCACCCTTCCTTCCACGTCTTGTTCAAGCACCGAGAAGCCGCCTGCAGTGTAGACCTCACAGGGCTGGTGGCACCGGCCGTAAGGGGTGCTGGGGCGCTTCCCCTCCGTCCCCGCGGGCGGCCGGGACGCTGAGAGGAGCGCTCGCTCCTCCCGTGGTACATAGCCACGTGCGTGGAGGCGACATATGTGGGTGACAAAGGGTGGACTCACGGCCCGAGGAGAAGTTCGCTTAAATCCAAACTCCTTGTACTCTACAGACACCAGCAGCCAAACAGCTGTCACTTGGGATTCACTTTAACCGCGTGGGGCCGCCCGACGGGCACACTTGAGCACCACCAACTCAGAGCGGATCTAGTCATTCCTGACGGCGCGACAGGTAGCCACACACGTCGTCCCCAAGGCTGGATGGAACCGACTTCCGGCACAACGCAGGGGCGTGTCCACCGCATCCTCGCTCCTTTTCTCCGGGACAGTCTGGTGTTTGTCACGCCCCGGGGGACACACGTCAGGGCCAGAACATTCCATCCCCGCTGGTGACAGCCGAAGAGACTCATGATAACACCTTTTCATAGCAGGAGTGGATCAGGAGGTCACATTAGGGTTTCATGGTGGAGTTTCCTGTTTATAAGTGGATGGTATTTCTGCTCACAAATGTAATGGCAGCGTCATTTTCCCAGGTGAGGCTATTCATCCAGAGCTCCTGGTTGAGGTGCCAGAGATTCTCGGAAACCAAGCCCGCACAGGCGTGCAGGACCTCCCCACGAAAGGAGCCAGTGGGCACGTCTCACCTACACGTGCAGTTTACAAGTTCCCAAGTTCCCACATGTGAGGATGGTCCTGTGCTCGCCCTGGGTTACGAGTAAGGGACTGTGTGGCCCACGGCACAAGTGTCCCCAGAAAAATCTTCACATTTACCACAGTAGATGCTCCCAGGTCTGGAGACATGAGGTGGGTCATGGGAGGGGAAGCCTAGACTAATTTCATGGGAAAACGGAATTTATTTTTGTACTTCAATCCAAAGTCTCTACTATTATCTGACTACTTTAGTGGAGGAAAACAATAGAATTTTCATTCTCAGAGGAGAAGACAGACATTATTTATTTATACTTATCCCCATAACAAGACAACAGGTGGGCACAGGGCCTCTCAGAGCTGCCTCGCCCCCTGCACCTGTGTCCCCCTCAGCCCTGCACCTGTGTCCCCCTCCCCCTGCACCTGTGACCCCCTCCCCCTGCACCTGTGCCCCTCCCCCCTGCACCTGTGGCCACATCTCCTCCTCTCCCCCACGAAGGATTTCCCCACAGGCTGCTGCCCAAGGGAACTCTGACCGCAGACCCAGAAACCCCAAACCAGCAATAACTGATTTCACACTGGCCACCCTAAAGAGTTCCACCATCATAATTATCAAAATAAAGTTAAATTATGTTCACTCCAGTTTTAAGTATTAACTCAACCTGGGTCATTTACGATTGTCTGATCCTCAGGAAAGAGGCTGAGCTTCTGTTGGGAAGCCCTGGGGCTGTAAGAGGCTGTAATTCTGTTCATTCGCACAGAAGCCCCAGGAGTGACAGTCACAACGCCTGCGGCCCAGCAGTGGACAGGCTGCACCTGCTGCCTGACTGGACACTCTCCTGGCCGGTTTCCTCTCACTCAGCTGCTCTCTGCGGTGCTAACTGGGCTGTGTGTTCCTTCCTTCCAAGATGAAAACTTCCGGCCAGAAGTAAAGGGAGACAGGGAAGAGCAATAGTTTTAAAGAACCATGCTCTGGGTGCATCTGATCTGGGCCTTGGGTTGGGGTGTATCTGATCTGGGCCTTGGGTTGGGGTGCATCTGATCTGGGCCATCTGTTGAAATGTATCCGATTTGACCAAGCCGACACCTTCTCTCTTCCCTTTGAAATCTCTGTGGCTGAGGGGTTTGTGATAAATCTCATGGAACCAAAACCTCTGAGTGATTTATTCCTGCAAATCTGATGCATCTGCCATTTTTGTTGTCATGCTGCTTTGTCACATGTCAGGACCCTTTTGTGAATCTTTATTTTTTCCTTCAAAACTCGTAAGCTACTTAATACCATTATCCCTTTGTGAAAAACTATGAAGCTATTCTTGTCTTTACCAGAAACCATTTTTTTAACCTGAGAGATTAAATTTTTGTATGATATCAACCGGGGACTTAGTGTTACCAGAAAGAAGAAAATAATTTAAACACGTGTGATTGCAAAGACATTTCTCATGAATGCCCCATAAAAATGTCAGTGTAACAGGGGGATTCACGATGAAAACAGGGGCGTGAGACTATCCCCTCCCCACTAAATGGGACAGTGTCATCCAAGGTGCCCCGCTCTCCCTACAGGTCCACAGAGGGAAAACCCCACAAGCGGGAGTCAGATCAAAGGGGGCATCACATCACCACACCCGCCACGTCGGGCCTGCGGTCCCAGCTGCAGGAGTGTCTGGGGGCCGGCACGTCCCCAGGGACAGACGCCGGCGGCCACTACTTCTGGGGCCCAGGCATCTGCGGGGACTCAGGGCAGCAGCTCGTAGGAGGGACGATGTGAGGCACTTGCTGAAAAACAGAAAAAGCCCTAACATTGACAGATGCCAAGGAGGTGCAGGGAGAGAGGGCTGGGCACCCCAGCAATCAGGCAGCTGAGGGCCCGGGACTGGGAAAGCGGGGCCTCCTCGGTAGACTAACCCTGGATGACGGATGGTCACCGGGCCCCGAGCGAGCTCTTCTGAACATCCCCTGATCCAGCCGATGCCTTCCCAGTAGCACCACAGGGAAAATCAACAAGCACATAAACCTGACGATGGCTCATGCTACACAGACGTCTGACTGCTGAGCTACCCTGTGACTTTAACACCATGAAGTGTAACAGAAAGACACACACAAAATCATGGCCGCCTTCCACAGTCCTGACACGGAATTAGAATGTGTCTTCGTTAGCAGTTCAGGTTCTTTACTCTCAATAGCTCGTATGATTCTGAGATTACTGTATTGGATATGCTGATCATTTTAAACCCATTTAATTTCTCTTCGTCTCCATTCCTAGTACAGCAAGTGAGTGAGCTGCACAGTTTTCTTCACCAAGAGGTACAGGTCGCTGGAACCGATGTGTTTGCCTTTACTGCAAGCAAAGCTCCTTTCCCGCAGGTAAGATCTCCCCACCATCAGCCTGGGTTACAGTACAGCCACTGCTCGACGTGCAGCCGCTAGAAACAGGCATCCAGTGGGTTCAGACTCCGACCCAGAAACTGGCGCGCGGTAACTGCTACACAAACGCGTGTTCAAAGCGGGTGAGCGGCGGCCTCCCCGGCATCTCCCACCTGCGTTGTGACCTGCACCATCCCCTCCACTCGGGATGCTTTCTCCCCTCTGTCTCCTCCGGTGCCTCCTCCTGTCCAATTTCCAACCCACCGGTTTACAAACCTTAATGAAAGCAAGAAGTAACTAGGGCCCTTGTTGCAGATGCAGATTCCTGGGCCTCACCCTAGCGTTGCCGATCTAGTCCCTCTTGGGGGGACCCAGGAACCTGCGTTCTGAAGAGCCGGTGCTAAGGGTGACTGTGCTGGGGGCTCGGCACGGCGTGTCTGTTCCCGCGTGCGTCCCCATCGCCTGCATGTGGCCGGTGCCCAGGGGTTCTTCTCAGGAGCTCTCACACCCCGCTGCGTCCCAGGAGCAGCTCATGCTCCGTCGAGGCTTTGTTTACAGGGACTGTCTCCGCTGGACTCTAAGTAAGCCAGAGACCCTCAGAGTCTGGAGTCTGGCCTCCAGAACGGCTTCCTTTCTGCAGTCACTCAAAGCCCCACGGCCGCAGTGCCGGCGAGGAATCAATACCTGCTCCTGTTCCAGAGCGAGCCTGCCAACGAGCAGCGTTGGGAAGCAGGTTTCTAACGTGGAATCTGCCTGCATCTCCGCGAGGAGGCTGTGCTCCTGTGGCCCGGCCCTCCCGCCCTCACGCCGGGACCCCGGGCCGTGCCAGCCTTCGATCCCGGCTACAGAGAGGGCCTTGGATGGTAAGGCTCGGACGCTCAGGACAACCTGTCGCTCTGCCTGCGAACATTTCCGCCCATCTTCCCGCTGGCCATCTACTCTCCAATGGAGCTCAGTGAAAGCCCGCGACATTTCAGGCCCTGGGCTGGTGATGGTTGGTTTACACGTTTATAGATCAGTCAGTGCTCCTTTCCAGAGGGTTCTGTGCCTGGTGGGAAACTCAGACGAGCTTATCAAGAGCCAGAGTGCAAACTGTAAGGGTAGGACAGACCTTACAGTGACTGCTACTACTGATAATTTATAAGAGCAACCATACAACCAAAGCTACGCTCAGGGCTGAGAATATTCTTTAAATACCTTTAGGAGCTACATTAGATATAAACAGATCCTTTAAGATACTAGACAACTGTAGGTGCATTCAGCAAAGGTCTAATTTTGCTGTAACTCGGAGGAAAAAAAATAATCATTTGTTACGTGGAAAACCTGCAGTATTCCCAGTCTTCACTTACTTACCTGGTTGCTACAATCAGGTTTCAAGAACAAACGCGACCAAACAGAAAACAAAATCAAGGCTGGTCTTCAAGATGGTGGAAAAAAATGACACCTGCAACGCTTCCAGGGAAGGTTTTGTCACGAAGGAGCCAGGCGGGATGGCTTTGTGCTGTTTAATTTATACAGACTCCGCGACCCTCCTGTCCTAGAGCAAGCCTTCCTCAGCACAGAAATTTCAGTAAAAACCAGCCCTGCCACCATCGCTTCCAGAATCTCTGTGTAAGAACTAACTTGTTTCCTTGAAGCTGGCAATCAGATGAACATGAGATCCAAAGCGAAAAGCACACATACTCCATGCTTCTCAGTTTACAATGAAAAAATATCCCTAAAGATTCCCTTCACTGAAAAAACCTTCAAGGCCAGAGAAAATCTCACACACACACACACACACACACACACACCCAGAAAACCTGAAGACAAGGACCAGCTCCTCCTGCCCTGGACCGGGGGGTGGCCTTCCTCCGACTTGGGCAGAAGATGGGTGACCTTGGACCCGCAGGTCACTGACTGCCCGGGGCACAGACTGAAATCAGCCTGGTCTGTTCACAAGGGTTTCCACCAACATGGAAAACTGCTCTGTTCTTACGAGTGTTTTCGATGCTACGCTGCCTACTTGTAAGTAACAGCCCAAAGTCTGACGTTGGCACATATGCAGGACGGTGATCCGTTAGCTCCGGCCATGGAGGACAGAGGCCTCCTCATGGTCAGCTCACAGGGAGGCCCTTCTCCAGCAGCATCAGCAGGAGTGAGGCCGGGGCAGGACCACCTCTCACCCCGCACCCCACACCCCTGCGCCGCTCGGGGTCCCAGCACTAGGGGGACACTCGGTGCCGATTTCCTGTGATGCCTTCAGAAGGGAGGGGCCCTGCAGAGATACACCAGCCTCCGGACTGGGCCGACCTGCCCAAGGTCATCCATAAACAGAGAGTCACCACTTCTTCCCTGAACCCGTCGCTAGAATTACTCAACTCATGAGTGAAGTCTTGTAACCACAAGTTCAATCTAACTGCACTGACCACGTGTGACATGAAAACACACTTCAAATAGCCAAAGCTTCCTCCTATTTCCTTCTGAGGCACCTTAGACCACTGTAGGCATTTCATTTCTCTTGTGTAAATCCAGAGAGAACACTGAATACACCCCGGGTGTGCTGGTGAGTGAGTTAACGCGTACACGCCTCACCCAAAACTCAAATCTCCAAACACCTGAGGGCACAGGCCAGGTGCGGTGCCCTGCGCATAAGTGACTGACTGTCGTAAGCGATGCACCTCCGGAACCCGAGACGCAATCGGTTCCGGGGGCAAAACCAGTTCTGGGTGGAAACAAGTTCCTAAAAGTCACCGTCAGTTTCCTGGTACCTTTTCCTCACATTTTTAAACTACAGCAGCTCCGTAAAGCATGAGAGAACAAGAGACGTTTGAGAAACACGAACCGAAAAAAATCCTTAAACTTACAGCAGTTTCAGAGGTAAATTTAGTGACCTCGACATTTTCTGTATTTTTTTGTATCAAGTAACTTTTGATATTGTTTGTATCCGATAACGTTTTAAAAATCATACAAATCCCTTAAAGAGATAGAGTGACGGTATGCTTTCTTCCCCCGAAAGAGTAAGAGCAGCTCGGCCTCTTCAGAGAAAAACGCTCACATCAGAGTCAGCACGTGTGCCTCCCGTACCAGAAACACACAAAAGGAAAACGGGATCCAAAGGAAGTTCGTACCTTTGAACAGGGTCAGTCCATGCAAGTTTCCTTTGATTTGAGTCACTTTCAGTTCCATGTGTCGGGACCGACCTTCTACTCATGTGCTTTAGAAAATGCAAAGTAAGGGTTCCACTAAGGTCATCCCTAAAGCGATCAAATCACAAGAAAGTAAGCTTTACGGTCGTCGGTGCGGATGGAATCGCAGACACTCTGGGGGTTGGTGTGACTGTGGACCCCGGGCACCAATGGGGTCTTTATGTTGTTCACTCACAAAGGCAGGTCTGCCTTAAAGAGCTGGGCGGTACACAGGGAGCACAAGGTGGTCTACGGGCTCAGGCTACTTGGGGAAAGCGGAGCAGCTCCTACACGAAGCCAATCGCTCCAGTACCGTCCAAAGTCATTAAAAGAGCAATTTCTACGTGTGAAAATATCACATTTATAAAGTCACTCACATACCCCCTGAAATGTATAGTTATATCTTAGTCAATAATAATCCCAAATCATTCAGGATGCAGTGAAATTAATTGTAAATCAAGTATAAGTTGGCATTCTCAGACATAAACAGATGAACATTCTGGCTCGCAGATCTCAGGGGAAACAATAGATTACATGCATGTATAAACACAGATGCACATGCATGTATGTAATATATGTAATGAGACGATATCTGCTTATTTCTCAATGTAATGCAGCACAGTAGGGTCAATTTTTTTTTTTACTTTGCCTCATTCTTTAAATTTTAAAAAATTATGGGGTAGCCCACAAAATAATTATATAGTTTATTTTAATTGGTAACATTAGACTGACCAGGCATGGTTTAAGTTACATGAGCTTCATACAAATGGCTGTAAGTACACAGCAGCAGGGCCGATTAGGAAGAAAAAACACAGACTGAATCTGTGTTGAATCCCAGCCCTGCCCCTCCCAGCTGCAGGAACGTGGATGGTGGTTTCATGTCTTTGGGACCCAGTGTCCTCGTCTGTAAAATGGGAGTCTGTCTCCTGTGTTTTTTCAGGTGTTACTGAAGAAACACGTGGAGAATGATGTTGAACCACCCCGGGAGCCCAGGGCGCTAGATGGGTAACACTCAGGATGCGCCTCATACAGGGCCGGGCCCCGGGCTCCTCCCTGAGGCCCCTCGTCCATCCCCTCTCGGACACAAATACGAAGCTGTTTTAGGAGAACTATCTAAATCAGGAAGCTCCGGGCACAGGCTGGTGGCTGGCATCTGCCACGATGCTGCCTTGTGCTATTTCCCTAAGAACTGCTCATGGTCACCAAAGAGGAAGGAGGGCCTGGACCAGCCCGGGACAACGTCAGGGGCACGTGCTCCGGCAGCTGAGACCCTGGGCCCTCCCGACCCCCAAACTCCATCTAAACTAAGACTGGCCAACGGGCCCAGGTGGTGAGGACCGCAGACCTAAGAGGAAGTAACAGAGAGTTTCTAATCATGGTTCCAGCACCCCTGGCCTGTGCGCTTAGAAAGGGTGTTCAGTTTCCAGGTAAACTTAAGGTCAGGATGTAAAACGTGAGGCTCAGGCTTTGGATTAAAGGTTTAAATCCTCACCATGAGGATTAAAGGGACATTTGCAGGACACACAGCAGCCAGCCAGACCCAGTGTGACGCCCACAGCAGAGGGCAGCTCGCCGCCCACCCTCCTCCCCAGATCCGCCCCCGCCTCTGCACGCAAGGACCGCCTTCCAGAGATTTCCGTTCCCTCCTGGTTAAGCAAATGGGCTCCTGGACTTCAGCCTAATTGAAACTGTCCCCCGCAGGAATCTGGCAGAACCCTACACGCAGGGCTCCAGGCCAGAGAGGGGAGGCCTGGGAAACGGCCAGCCTGTGTGATGAGCAAAAGGAAGAGGAACGCTGGGCTCTGACGCCCTGGATGCCGCCCCGCCAGGCACAGGCTCTGAGGACAACCCTTCCCACACACAGCTGCCCCCACTCTGGGCAGCGCTCGGCTATTTCAGAGCATCCCTGGCCAAGTGGAGGGAAGAGAGAAGTCAGGGATACAGACGGAAGCAAAGGGGCAGTGGTGGGGAAACACGGCCCACGTGAGCTCGTGAAACCAGGGCTGCGGAAGTCCATCTAGGTCCCAGGCCCCCTCCCGTCACACTAGGGTACTGCAAGTAAGTCCCTGTCCTCCCCACATGAGAAAATGAACGGGTCCTGTCTTCCCACAAGGGCCTTACTGTGTCAAGGGCAGTTAATACGGAATGAATGTTTCCATCACTCCAAACCCATATATTGACTCCCAACCCCCAGTGTGACCGTGTCAAGAGGGGGGCCTTTGGGAGGTGAGAGGTCATGGGGGTGGGGCCCCCAGGATGGGATCAGTGCCCTCATAACAGAGACCCCAGGGAGCCCCCAGCCCTTCCCCCACGTGGGGACACAGGGAGAAGACGTCTGTGAACCAGAAAGGGGCCTCACCAGGCACCACATCTGATCCTGGATGTCCAGCCTCCAGAACTGGGAAAAATAAAGTTGTCTATGAGCCACCTGGCCTGTGGTGTTTTGTTACAGCAACGCGCATGGACCAAGACCGGGGTCAACGTGGTGAAGAAGCCATTCGGGCGCGAGCATGAAGGGAGACATGTCCGAGGCCACAGGGGCGGTGCGGGGAGCACCCCCATGAAAGGCAGCGTGGGGTGTTCAGAGGTGGTGAATGTCAGGGTGCAGAATGAGAGGAGGAGAAACAGGTAACTTAGGGGGTGCAGGGGGAGGCCTGGGGGCCTGACTCTTGGTCCTGGAACCGGCGGGCAGTGGGTGGCCAGGCGTCCGCGAGCCAGAACCAGGACGGAGGTGAGAGGAGGGGCTGAGAGGGAGCCGAGGAGATGCCCCCGGGGGCAGGTGCAGCTGGGGACAGAGCGGAGGGGTCAGCAGAGATTCCAAGGAAGGAGACTGAGGAAGGGCCTCAGGACTGGCCTGAGCATCGCAGACCCCAGACAGGAAGCCGCACGGGTGACAGAGACATAGGAGGAGAGGCCTGCGTCACACGGGACGGCGGGAGCAGGGCAGGGGCCCAGGGGACCTCCTGGCCGGGGCCCTGCTCAGCCGCCGTCCCCTCCTTCCGAGCAGGCGGCCTCGCTCTCAGCCCAGCCTCTTTGCTACCAGGTTCTCAGCCACCCACCCCCAGGGCAGGGAAGCTCCATCCAGGGCCCAACACGAGGACACAGTGTCTGTACCGATGAGGCCCCCCGGCCTGTGGGGCGGAGCCCACTTTTAAATGCTCAAGAGCTTTACAAGTCGGCAGTTAAACAGCCATTCTTAAAAACTAAATTTTGTAAACTTACAGTCGAATAACTCATATTAAAGCAAAAGTAATAACCACTCACATTCGCCCTAATTACCTGACTATGTTTCCCTGCCCCCTACACTCTCGAGGCCTTTGGCTTCCGCTCTGCCCACGAGACGGACGCACTCCAGCAGAGTGTTGGCCGACGTCGCGCCTGGGCTCCGAGCCGCAGTGCTGGCGGGAGTGTCCCTGCCACGGGGACCGTGAGGGCAGGGCTTTCCCTCGGGAGCCGTTGCTCACCTCAGGCTTTAAGGGACTAAAAGCCTTTGAGGAGCAGGGAGCTGAGAGGGTGCTGGGAGAGACTCCTGAATTTACAATAGCTGCAACATTCAACTTCTACGACCTAGAAAATTAAGGCCTGACAGGATCTCCTACTGTCCACACACAGAACCCCAGCACGTTCTAAGGCTGCTGGAAAAAGCCTCCCGGCCCTGCAGGCCCCATGGTCGGTGACACTTTCTTCCCTCTCAGCTCATTTCAGGCACTAAGGGGATGCAGCCAGATGTGGTAGGACTCACGGTTGCCTAGCAACCTGCCTACGCTGCATCCAGACCTGCTCCCTGAAATATCCTCCTGCAACAGAGCTTTTTTGGAAAGTTCCAGGGAACATTTTTAGAATGAGTTTCCTGAGGTTGATGAACAATAGCAGGGGTGCAAGAGGCTGTTAGGACCCCTGGCAGTCTGCCCTGGAAAAGGCCCCAGGCCACACACCCCCTCCTAGTCCCATGCTGCGGGGAGCCTGGACCGTCCAGAGGTGAGGACGCAGGTGGTCAATGCCCCCGGGAGGGTGGGGCATCAGGATGCCTTGAGGACGGTTCACACGCGTGTGTATGAGTTCTCTGGTTCGACTCCCATGTGCCAGAAGGCTCACTGAGCTGGGCAGAGGGTATGCTTGGGACGCAGGGCGTGGCCAGCCTGCCCCACAGGAACCCACGGGGAGCCGCACATATGGCTGACGGGGCCACTGCTGGGAAGTCAGCAGGTGTGTGAGCCACACAGCCAGGGAGCTCACTGGCCAGGGCATGGGGGCCAGCGGGGAAAGGCAGATCTAACTGAGGAGGGCCAGGGAGGAACCCGGGAGACACTGGACACAGGCCCAGGGGTCTGAGATGTGTGGGTCTCAGGGGTCCCCAAAATCTCGCAGAGTCTGAGGCGGTGGTGAAGTTTGCACCTGAGAAACGCCGTGTGCCAGTGGCCAAATGAGGCTGTTCCCTTGCGAAGGCTGCTTATGAGCAAACTCAACCAGTTTTGCCATTCTCCTTACCATTTAAGAAAGCCATCTGGATAATTCTGAAAGGTTGGCAAATTTCCCCTAAATGTAATGAAAATGCTTCTCTCTTAACCATCCTATCAAGAGAGATTGAACAGGAGTGAGAGTTCTGAGCCTTCGTGAAAAGGAAATTGTTCTCTGAGGCTCAGAATCTGGGCTCCATTTCAACAGGTGATGGAGATCCTTCCTGATTTCCTTGCAGAGACATCTGGGGATGAAGGAAGTGGAGGGGACAGAGATGAAGATGAAGAATTATTATTATTATTACTGTGAGGTTTGAGGGTGTAGGAGAAAAGCTTCCGGGAGAAAAAGAACTCGCTGCCGACCCAGTGCCCCAGGGAAGGGATGCTCTGAGGACAGGCTGGTGTCCGAGTGCCAGGGTGGGGAGAACCACAGGGAGAACCGTCTGAGCGCCGGCCCGGTGGACTTGAATGCCTTCCGTCCGAGCAGGAACCCCCGGGATCCGCCAGCTGAGGCCACAGCTGGGAGCCAGGCCCGTGACACAGGTGTCCCCCTGCCCTGGCCCGTCTACCCGCACGAGGGCTCTGGGCCCAGGGGACGGGGGCGAGGACGTCCTCATGAACTTCCCCAGCGGGTGGCTGTCCGCCTCCGGTACGACATTGGCAGCACAGTTGAGACAATTTAACGCTGGAGCTTCCTGGTTACAGGTCACGGACGAGAAGGTGCAGGGGGGGCGCTTCTCGGCTGTGTCCCTCGAAACGGGAGGGGGGAGCCGGCCCTGAGACAGACGCTGGAAGGGGGCGGGGGCAGGGGGGAGGAGGAGCGGGGAGGCTGGCTGTGGACGCACCAGAGGGGACGTGAGGGGCCAGAGAGACAGCGGGATGCACGTGTGGACGTGGGAGCCACCAGCGGGGAGGCCACGATGACAATGTGGCCTGGTAGCAGGGGCAGCGGCAGAGGGAGCCCCGCAGGGCCACCTGCACTCAGGGGCCAGAGCCCAGGAGCATCCTCTCCCGGGTCCCTCCGCCTCAGGGCAGAGCCCGAGCTGGGGACAAGCTCTGGCCAGAAGGTAAATGACACTTCCAGCGGCCCCAGCCACTCAGGTCTGGCCGCTGGGCTGTGAAGAGGGACAGCGTGTGGCCTGTGAAAGCCTCTGTGTCCAGATGAAGGGGGCACCTTCGGGAGGTGGACGCAGTGGCCACACAGCTCAGGCCACCTCCCAGCCGTCCAGACCTCAGGGACGAGGGGCCCTCCCAGGGCCGTGGGGTAGATAGCTGGCAGCGACCATGGGGCCCTTGTCAACTACCCCACTCACACACCCACCCGGGCCCCCAGACAGGTCTGTGTGCGTGTGTGTGTGAACAAAGCCTTGAGCCTGAAGATACCGTTAAATGGGCTCTCATCGCGGCCGGCTGGGACTCCCCACCGACTCGACTTAACGTGTGTTTTAGCTCAGTCATCCGGACATCTGACAACCCACCAATTAACAAGCGTGTGTTACTATTTCTATCCCCTGGAATACACGGAACTGACATCAAAGCTGCTAAAGACAGGTGGACGCCCCCAGTAAATGCTCCCAGTCGAGGAATAAATGCCAGGGTTCTGGGCGGACACCTGGGGGAATCCAGGCACCTGGCCCTCAGCAAACACTTCCTGAAAGGTCCGTGGCACGCAGTCATACAAATTAGACATGGAACACGAGTGTGCGTGAGCACGAGAGCCTGTGTGCACATGTGTGTCTGACAAGTCAGCTGTCAGACAGAGGCCAGTGTGTCAGCTTAAATTCCCTCTGTACACACGGTCATCCAGGACCACAGGGGCTCAGGGCAGTCCCGACCTCAGCCTGCGGGTACTGGCATAGGAGTGGAAGGTAGCCGATTCCTGCCCCTTGTTCTCTGGTCAGTAGCCTGAAGACATGTTGGGGCCCAGGAACAACAACAGAAAGCACCAGAGAATTCACCCGGGCACAGCAGTGAGGTGAGAGCCTTTCCTCCAAAACAGAAACTAAATTCGGTTGAAAAACTGCTCCCTTTATAGGAGGACGACTCCTTGAACTCAGAACGTCAGGGGATACGCAGACCCTGACATCGCGCGACACACACTTAATACACACTAGGAGGGCTTCCCTGGTGGTGCAGTGGTTGAGAGTCTGCCTGCCGCTGCAGGGGACACGGGTTCGTGCCCCGGTCCGGTAAGATCCCACATGCCGCAGAGCGGCTGGGCCCGTGAGCTATGGCCGCTGAGCCTGCGCGTCCGGAGGCTGTGCTCTGCAATGGGAGAGGCCACAGCAGTGAGAGGCCCGCGTACCGCAAAAAAAAAAAAAAAAAAAAAAAAAAAAACACACTAGGAAACAGTCACGACGAAAACCAAATGCCACCCTCAGCCTTTCAGGTTCAATCCCCTGCCCACAGGGCAGCCGTCCATGCAAATGGGGCCACAAATGTCCACTTAATCCTTCAGGGAAAGGTGAGAGGCTGGTCCGTGTGATGAGATGTTTTCAGGTCTCCCGTCCTCCGTCACATGGTCTTAAATGTCCGACCCCCACTGAGCTTGTTCAATGTCTCGAAACGGCCACAGAGGACAGAGGACGGTGTCCTACCCGTGAACACCATGGACAGAGATGACGTCCCTGGCACCACCCCACTGGTAACATGACCCAACCCTATACAAGGCACTCATCCTGCCCCAAAGTGCAAGCTTTTTTCAAAGCCAGTGGAAACATCAGTGCCCTTGGATGACTCCCCTGACAATAGGAGAGCTGTCTCCACTCTCAGCTGTCACGGCACAGGGTCGGCAAGCCTGTCGAGGGCATGCGTGCTGTAGCCCAGCTTGGGCCACCCCGATCATGTGCCCAGAGCAGAGGAGGGGCACGGCCAGCTTCTCTTCAGACACGACTCTGTTTACTCAACTTGTGTCCAGCAAGAACCACGTATCCTCAAGGTCCAGGGAAATATTTCCTCAAATTAGACAAGACTGATTTTAATTAATTTATTGTTTTAAGATTTTTTTTGATGGGGACCATTTTTAAAGTCTTTATTGAATTTGTTACAATATTGCTTCTGTTTTATGTTTTGGGTTTTTTGTGGGTCTTTTTGTCCCCAAGGCATATGGGATCTTAGCTCCCCGACCAGGGATCAAACTCCCAACCCCTGCACTGAAAGGCAAAGTCTTAACCACTACACGGCCAGGGAAGTCCCCTAGACAAGACTGATTTTAATTTCACGCACTGGCCTAATTCCTGAGTGCATTTAGCATTACATGCCACACGGGGAGACTCCTGCCTCTAACTGCTTCCTTCTGTTTTCCCAGGACATTTCCACTTCCTGTCCAAACCGCCTTCATTCAACCCACTGCCCCAAGCACACCTGTCCCTTCCTCTCCCACCTGCACCCTCTGCCGTCCGGCTCCTGTTCACACCTGACTGTGTCCCATCAGAGGTGCGAGGGGAAAGCCAGCTGGACAGAAGCTCAGAGCATGATGTTTCCAGCCTTCCTGGGGGAGAAACATGCCGTACTTTGGGGGCATCACTCTTCAGATGCAACAGGAAATAAAGCAAATTGGAAGGAAACTGATGCGAAGTAAGGGAAAGACTAGCCAGGGAGAGGAATTAGGCGTAAGCTTTGGAGCAAGAGATCGTGATTCGTTAGAAACAGCAAGAAGAAAAAGCCACATCACGAGGCTTGTTTCCTGAGGACCCTCTGAGTTCAGAACAAAATAAAGCAGAATGCCGGCTGAAACCCAAACTTCAAAAGTATAACTCAAAGACTAACTGAACTTGTCTTTGCCATAAATAGCCAGTGAGAGCCAGGACCCAAGATGAGCAGCTGCTGACGGCACCCCACCTCCCACTGCACTCCCCGAGGGCAGTGAGGCTCCTTTGATGAGGGCTGCCCAAGGGAAACACTGGAAATATGCTCTGGGGTCCACCCTGTCCACCTTCCCAGGTCAACGTCCTCTCCCACCATCCAAGTCATCCTAGTGCCTAGTTATTGGTTTTCTCACACAAACAGCACATACTCAAAACTTAAATAACAAATGGCAAAAATTCATTCTTTTTTATGGCTGAGTAGTATTCCATTGTATATATATACTACATCTTCTTTATCCATTCATCTGTCGGACATTTCAGTTGCTTCTATGTCTTGGCTATTGTAAACAGTGCTGCTATAAACACTGGGGTGCATGTATCTTTTCTAATTAGTGTTTTTGTTTTTTTCAGATATCTACCCAGGAGTGGAATTGCTGGATCATATGGTAGTTCTATTTTCAGTTTTTTGAGAAACCTCCATACTGTTTTCCACAGTGGCTGCATCAATTTACATTCCCACCAACAGTGCAGGAGGGTTCCCTTTTCTCCACATCCTCACTAACAGTTGTTATGTGTGTTCTTTTTGATGATACCAATACTGACAGGTGTGAGGTGATATCTCATGGAATACTACTCAGCCGTACAAAAGAATGAAAATTTGTCATTTGCAACAACATGGATGGACTTGGAGGGTATTATGATCAGTGAGATAAGTCAAAGACAAATACAGTACAATATCACTTATATGTGGAAGCTAAAAAATATAACAATCTACTGAATATGACAAAAAAAGAAGACTCACAGGTGTAGAGAACAAACTAGTGGTTACCCTTGGGAAAAGGAAAGGGGGAGGGGCAATACAGGGGTGGAGAATTAAGAGACAGATACTATTATGTATAAAATAAGCTATAAGGGTATATCGTACAGCACAGGGAATATAGCCAATATTTTATAATAACTGTAAATGGAATTATAACCTTTAAAAATTGTGAATCACTATATCGTGCACCTGCAACTTATATAATATTGTACATCAACTATACCTCAATAAAAAATTTTTTGAAAAAAAACTTAAATAACAAAGAAGCAGCATTAGGATTTAAGGCAAGCCTCCCCTTGAAAGTTATGGTCCCAAATTACAGTTACAACGGATACAGTTAAACTACTCTTGATCCCCCAACAGTGAAAGACAATGTGTTATTATACATTAAAAAAAGAAAGCAAATCACAATCCCAGGAGACAGACATAGATTCACCATCCATAACAATCCCAGCACCAAGCACATTTATACAAGTTCAAGGTAACTGGATGAGGAGCACAGGGCCAATGTACACCAAGATCAAACCAGATGACTGTGTTTGGAGATTTTAAGGTAATTTTAACTGATTACAAAGTCATTCAAGCAAAGTATAAAATGCACAGCAAAGGACGTGATAGTAACATTAGGGTCAAATGTACTACTGCCCATTGGAAACCCAGTTCATCAACTCCCCTAAGAAGACAGTGACCAACACCTGCCAAAGAGATTGGGGATGTTTGCCCCAGAACAAATCTATCAAAACGTTCCTTTTTCATGTGCCTCTGTTCTAACTGATCAAATAGTAGGTGTGACTCACTTCTAACATGAATTATTTGCATGTAGAAGAAACTGCTCTTATTCCAAGAGAAGGCAAAGAAAATCAACAGGAAGAAAACTGACTATAATACTTAATTAAACACATTTTAATTTTCTTATTTCTTTCCTTCTTGCTTGTTTCCTTCCTTCCTTCCTCCTTTCCCTTTTTTTTCTGCTTTGTCTTTCAGAAGATATTTTTTTAAAAAAGAAAACACAGAAGATGAAAAGTGAAATATGATCACTGTTCTGAGATCGTAAGCGTTCTTACAGCAAAAAAAGAAACAATACTTATGTGACGTGATGCAGGTGTTAACTAATGCTACAGCTGTAATCAATTTGCAATACACAGGTATCAAATCATCACGCTGTACACCTTAAAGTTACACAGTGTTATATGTAAATTATATCTCAGTAAAGCTGGAAAAACATAGGATCACTGCTAATGTGGAATTACCTTTGTACAGGGAGGAAACAGTCCATCACCATCTGAACATATTGTTATGTCATTAGTGTTTTTCACAAGGAAAGTCTTAGATGTATCTATCAAGACTTCACTAGGTGGCATTTTGTCAATGACATAGATCTGAAAAACATTACTCTGTGTTCTTAATAATTACAGTGGCAAATGCGCCCCACTAAGCAGAGCTAATGACATTAAAACAACGTTAATGGTCTGGCAAAACAAGAAAAGTCTAATTTGGATGGATTGTTTCACAATAGAGTCATATCCCAATATGCCCGCGAAAAGTTAAAATCAAAGCTATGTTTGTGCAACTTTCACTTAATGTTTGATGATTTCTCTCTAAAGCAAAAAAGGAAAAGAAAATAAAAACAGGCTAATTAATTCAGCTAGAACTATACACATCCTCTCTCCCAGGACGCCTTATGGATTCTCTTAGTGGCAGAAGAGGATCTGTGGAATAACCCACAGAGCCGTTGGCTCTCTGCTCTCTGCGCTACTATGGGAATAAAACGTGAAATGCTCTATGCTAATTAAATCCTAGACTGTAAAGACGCAGGTAACATGCTACTTAGGAGCCTAAAAATCTGTTTGTAGTGCTCCTGAGGTAGACAGGTTTTGATTTAGATACAGTCAATGCCAAAAGCAGAATTTCTCCTTCTGAAAAACATGACAATTATCTGGACTTGTTCTGAATTAGGACCGATGACTGTCTGCTTAGACAAGGAGGAACCAGGATCTGACATCACTGCAGTCTGAGGCTGAGGAATGCCTTCCCCTGCAGAAACAAGGACAACTTCAAAGCAGAGACAGGATTTTCTCAAATTCAGCACTCTGGAAATCAAACCATTCTCCTTCTTCTAAAAAGGCTTAAGCATGATTAAAGAGGTAAATTTCATTTTTAACTTTCTTTAGAATGGCTTGAGTTTTTAATGAGTGCCAAATACACTACCAAGGAAAAATGTCTGAGTGGGCAAGGTTCCATACTTTTAAAACATGCTAATTCACTTAAGTCATTTCAAAAGTGAGTGGACAGCAAGATAAATGGCTGTTTGGGGAAGAACAGCTAACTGCTTTGGACAGAGATGCTAAGAGGCAAAGTGTGACACAGGTTTGGCCTGTTTCGGGTGTATCCACTCCAATCACTGTACCTCTGAGAGGAAGCTGGTTACACTAGGCATTTTAAAACACAAAGCGATGGAGGAAGGCTTCCTGCCCCACCTCACACCTGACGGTCCTTCCAGGCCGCCTCGTAAAGCCCCTTCCCCGCTAGGAGGCTCCTCCTGGATGGAAGATGTCTAATGTCTGCTCTGAGGCCTCGAAGACTTCATCAGATCAACCTCTAACTTACTCACTTCTTTGTATTTTTGTAAGTCCTTTAAAGAATAGTGTCCAGGGTGAAGGGTAGCAGAAGAGGCCACCCCAAAATATGACGAGAAGCTCAGGACACACCACCCCAAATCATGCCACTTTGGTGTATTGATTATTTTGAACTGAAAGCACTGGAAAAACAGCAAATGCAGGGAGAGGGTTTCTCTACCTAAAGAACGAGCCTCCTAAAGGAACTCAGGTGCTGTTAAGTCCCCTCCCGGGAGTTTCATCGGTGGGGGATGTGTGGGTTGGACTCTTGCCAAGGAGAGGAGCCTGGAAGTGGCCCCCACACCACAGAGGCTGTGGTACAACCTGTCATCCTCCCCCCATTCTTCGGAGGCCCAGTCTTCCCTCCTAAAATCAATCACTCCCCACACAGGCCTACTTCCTCCTCCCATTTTCCTATTAAGATGGTTTTTAAGCCACCTGGGGAGTCACTCATCTTCACTGTGTATCTCCCTTGTAGACATGAGGTCTATGTGTTAGTAAACTGTTTGTTTTTCCCTTGTTAATCTGTCTTTTATTATAAGACATCTCAGCCAACTACTTAGAAGAGAGTAGAGGGAAAGTTATTTTTCCTCCCCTACAAGAAAAAAAAAGAATAGATATTTTCCTATTTTGCAAGAACCAGATCACAGAATACAATAAAAATCATTCAATTATTCACTGTACTTCGTCCTATTTGAATATTTAATGTTCTTCCTTTGAGGTAAGACGATCCATTCAACCTACATGCTAAGTATCCAGCAAATGAATGGTACATTCTAAGGGAAAAGCTGAGTCTACATCACAATTTACATACGTTAAAAATAGTATGTACATAATAAAAAGACAAAAGTCCAACTGGAAACATATCTCAAAAAATAACAGAAGGGCTTCCCTGGTGGCGCAGTGGTTAAGAGTCCGCCTGCCGATGCAGGGGACACAGGTTCGTGCCCCGGTCTGGGAAGATCCCACATGCTGCGGAGCGGCTGGGCCCGTGAGCCATGGCTGCTGAGCCTGAGCGTCCGGAGCCTGTGCTCCGCAATGGGAGAGGCCACAACAGTGAGAGGCCCACGTATCGCAAAAAAAAAAAAAAAAAACCAGAAAATGTTAGTAGCAATGTTATACAAAAAATTCTTAGAAAACATTAAGAAAATCACTAACGTTCTATTTGCTATGCAAAGTAGATAAAAGTCTGAAAATAAAACTTACAGAAGAAATGTAAATAGCCAGTAAATATTTGAACACACATTGTGCTCTCTAGGAAATAAAGGGATGAGAATTAAAATAAGAAACAGCTGTCGCCTTTTAATTTGGGAAAGATTAAAACTGAACTGGGATTTAATGTTACTGAGATGGGGGTGAGAAAAGTATTCATAAAATTCTCACAGAAATGTAAATTTGTTCAAGCAATCAGAAAGGTAATTTGCCTTTATAACCATGAGCCTTAAAAATGTTCCTAACATTTGATCTATAGTTTTACTTCTAATATTTATTCTAATGAAATAATCAGAAATGAAGTCAAAGATTCGTGTAAAAAGAGGCTTATAGCAATAGCACTAATAGCAGTAGTTGAAACCTAGAATAACCCAAGTGTTTGGTAATAGGGACATACTGAAGTTAATAAAAATCCAATCATAGTGAGATATAAGCCAGTCATTACCTACGATGATTTGAAAAACAATTAATGAAATATAAAATTGTTAACTACACAGTGCTGGATGAAAAAAGCAGAAAACCAGGTCACACAGATGACATGATACCCTCTGCATGAGTACATATGTGTGTTGCATTTTACACACTTTTACAAACATCAAAAGAAAACAAGAGAATTATATCAGACTGATAATGCTTATCGCAGAAAGTTACATTACACGTTTCTCACGTTCGTATTATTTTTAAACTCAGGAAAGTGTATCTGACAAAAAAGTGAGGTTTATATATTTAGAGTAAGGATACTTGGTTTGTTGGAGTCTCACATAACTTTTCGGACCCTGACGCGGATGGCTCACTTCCATTTCTTATAAAGCGTGACATTCCTGAATCTCGTGATCCTTCCCCGACATCAGAGTGGCGTGTAAACTAAGCAGCACCCAGTCCTGTAGACGCACGGATGGACCGAGGGCTACCCTTCCCTCCTTGGATTTTCAGAAAGCCACGGGAGGTGAACTGGGATAGTGAACAGCCACCAATCCTCATCTCTGGCCCAAAGGGACTGTTCACTACAAGTGACAAGCCCCCAGAGCCCTGCATCGTAGCCCCGCACGGGTTGCACAGGTGTGGGCAGGTACTCGCAAGTACAGCGGGAAGGCCTCAGCAAAGACGAAGAGAACATAGTAAAAGAAGCTGAGACCTAACAAGTAAGCAACGATACAACATGATGACCTCCCAGTAAAACACGGAAAGGGAAAGACGGGGGTGACATCACCAAAAAGCTAAAGGAAAATAACTGCCCACCTGCACGCCCATAGCCAGAGAACTCATTCTTAAAAAGGAAAAGGAAAATTAAGACAATTCCAGGCAAACCAAAAGGGAGGGAATTTGTTGCCAACGGATGCTCACTAAAGCCCAAACTGGGAGAGTTGTCAGAGAGAAGGAAAATGACCCCAGACAGAAACAAGGAAACAGGACAGTTGGTAACAAGCTACAAAGGTGAAGATCAATATCAACCACACAGACAACAAGAGTATGGTCTCGCTGGGTTTACAAATACATGCTGAATTTACACATGGGCCAAAAACAACACAAAGCAGGAGGGAAGAAAAGGAGATAAAGGTTTTAAGGTCTGGAAAGGGGTATGAATACTCCACTCACATCAGTTTCCAATAACATAAGGATGACTACGGTGCTCCATAGCGAAGCTACTAAAGCAACAGTAGTGGAAGCTGCAAATAACAAGGCAGGAGAGGAGAAGATGGAATAATAAAAACAAATCTTGATTAATACAACAGGAAGCCAAAAAGGAGAAAAAAACAAAATATTAATAGATGTTACAAATAGAACTAGTAAGATGGGAGATTTAAACACAATTACATCAGGAATTACATTTAATAAAAATGGTCATACTGGACTAAAATAAAAGCAACTATCTATGGGCTTCCCTGGTGGTGCAGTGGTTGAGAGTCCGCCTGCCGATGCAGGGGACACGGGTTCGTGCCCTGGTCCGGGAAGATCCCACATGCCGTGGAGCGGCTAGGCCCGTGAGCCATGGCCGCTGAGCCTGTGCGTCCGGAGCCTGTGCTCCGCAACGAGAGAGGCCACAACAGTGAGAGGCCCGCGTATCGCAAAAAAAAAAAAAAAAAAAAAAAAGCAACCACCTGTGTAAGGAATACAACTTAAATATACGAACAGAGAAAGTCTGGAAGTAAAATGATTGAAGAAGATGAACTGCACAAATATTAACCCAAAGAAAGCTGATATATACTAACATCAGATGACATGGATTTTAAGGCCAAAATCAATGAAAGAGGGAGTATTTCATAATGATACAAGAGTGAATTTTCTAGGAAGATATAACAACCTGATATATATGTGTCACTATATGACTTCAAAATATTAAGCAGAAACTGACAAACTGAAAAGAAAAAATAAATAAATCTAGATAAATTTGAAGGATTAAGCAGACAGATGAATCAGAAAATATCAGTAAGGATTTGAAAGGCCTGAACAAGAGGGTTAATAATCTTGAGTTACTGATTTGTACAGAAACCTGAATACATAAATAAGATAATTTTGTTCTTATATGCACACAGAACGTCTGCCAAAAATTAGCCATATGCTGAAATTTAAAGCAAATCCCAGCAAATTTCAAATGATGGAAAACATTCAGGAAACATATTCTCTGACTACAGTGGAATTGAATCTGAATTCAATAATGAAATAGATAACTAGTAAAGGACCAATTATTTCAAAACTAAGTAATAAACTTCTAAAAATTCCTTGTCGAAAGATAAATTAAATGGAAATTATAAAACATTTTGAACTAAAGGTCTTGCAAGTATTGCATATCAAAACTCACAGGATGCAGCTAAGATTGAACATAAGATTTGCAGCCTTGAGGGCCTCCCTGGTGGCGCAAGTGGTTGAGGGTCCGCCTGCCGATGCAGGGGATACGGGTTCGTGCCCCGGTCTGGGAGGATCCCATATGCCGCGGAGCGGCTGGGCCCGTGGGCCATGGCCGCTGAGCCTGCGCGTCCGGAGCCTGCGCGTCTGGAGCCTGTGCTCCGCAGCGGGGGAGGCCGCAGCAGTGAGAGGCCCGCATACCGCAGGAAAAAAAAAAAAAAAAAAAGATTTGCAGCCTTGGGCCTCCCTGGTGGCGCAGTGGTTGAGAGTCCGCCTGCCGATGCAGGGGATACGGGTTCGTGCCCCGGTCTGGGAGGATCCCATGTGCCGCGGAGCGGCTGGGCCCGTGAGCCATGGCCGCTGAGCCTGCGCGTCCAGAGCCTGTGCTCTGCAACGGGAGAGGCCACAGCAGTGAGAGGCCCGCGTACCGCAAAAAAAAAAAAAAAAAAAAAAAAAAAAAAAAAAAAGATTTGCAGCCTTAAATCCATGCATCGGAAAAGATAAAAGCTAAACATCAATGATTTAATACTACTATACATCACAGGAAGTTAGAATAAGATTAGAAAATGAAAACTAAATAAAAAATAATAAAGATAAAATTAGAAATTCATTAAACAGAATAAAAGGAACATAGTGTTGGGGAAAAAAGCAACAAAGCCAAAAAGTTGTCATTCTTTAAAGACTAATAAAATTCATAAACCCTTACTAGAGTTAATTAAGGAAATGAAACAAAAGAAGGCCTAAAGCAATAATATCAGAAAGGGAAAAGGAAAAATCATTACAGATTCTACAGACATTAAAAGATTTTAAGAGGATAAAAATGGTGATATGGGACATCCTTGTTTTGTTCCTGATCTTAGAGGAGAAGCTTTTAGCTTTTCATCATTGAGTATGATAGTAGCTGTGGGCTGTCATATATGGTCTTTATTATGATGAAGTATGTTCCTTGTACACCCACTTTGTCAAGAATTTTTATCATAAATGGGTGTTAAATTTTGATAAATGCATTTTCTGCATCCGCTGGGATGATCATACGCTTTTCATCCTCCATTTTGTATGTTATCACATTTATTGATTTGTAGATGGTGAACCATCCTTGCATCCTTGGGATAAATCCTACTTGATCAAGGTGTGTGACTCTGTAATGTATTATGGAATTTGGTTTGCTACTACTTTGTTGAGGATTTTTGCATCTGTGTTCGTCAGGGATATTTGTCTAACTTTCTCTTTTGTGGTGACTTTGGTTTTGGAATCAGGGTGATGCTGGCCTTGTAAAATGAGTTTAGAAGCATTCTTTCCTTTTCAGCTTTTTGGAAAAAAGTGTGAACAACTTTATATAACAAATTTGTAAGTTAACAAAAATGGAAAAATTCCTTGAAAAACACAACTTATAGTAACTATGACAAAAAGAAATTAAAAATCTCAACAATCCTCTGACTAATAAGGAAAATCTGGAACCATAAGCTTTCACATGTAAGTATCACCAGGAGGAGATGGCTTCCCCAGAAATATTTCCAACGTTTTAGAGAATAAATAACACTAATTACACAGACTCTTCATAGTTGAGAAAAAAGAACATTTCCCAAGTTTGTTTTGGCATCAGATTAATCTTAATTCCAAACCAAAAGGATTAATAAAAGAAATGCAATCTGTTGTAAATATACACAAAAAAGTATCAAATAAAATATTAGCAAATATTATGCAATATTTCAAAAGGATAAAAAACAAAAATATTGTGTTTATTTTGGGAAAGCAAATGTGGTTTATCATTCAAAAATCAATCAAGGGCCTCCCTTGTGGTGCAGTGGTTAAGAATCCGCCTGCCAATGCAGGGGACACGGGTTCAAGCCCTGGTCCAGGAAGATCCCACATGCCGCAGAGCAACTAAGCCCACGTGCCACAACTACTGAGCCTGTGCTCCAGAGCCCACGAGCCACAACTCCTGAAGCCTGGGCGCCTAGAGCCCATGCTCTGCAACAAGCCACCGCAATGAGAAGCCCTCACACCGCAACGAAGAGTAGCCCCCGCTCACCGCAAGTAGAGAAAGCCCACACACAGCAACAAAGACCCAATGCAGCCAAAAATAAATAAATTAAATAAATAAATTAAAATATATATACCTTTAAAAAAATTAATCAATATAACACAATATAAAGAATAAAGAATAAAAATTATTTAATCATCTAGACAGAAAAAGATTAGATAAAATTCAGTTTAAGCAGATAATTGGAAAGAAATTTTATCCTGATAAAGGTTATATATACATCCTATAGTAAATATCATACTTAATACAGAAATATTAGAAATTTCCCACCCCTCACCGAATTTAGGAATACAATTTGGATGCTCAATATCCTCACTTCTATTCAACATGTCCTAGAGGTCCTGGCCTGTGCAATATAGCTAGAGAAATGAATAAGACAACTAGAGAAAAAACTGGCATTTGTATGCAACTTATTATGGATGTAGAAAGTCTAAAATACCTACAGAAAAAAAAAAGCAGAATTAGCAAATAAATACAGCAATTTTATCAGAACAAGTTTAATAAAACTATTAATTCTATACAACAGTAGTAAACAATCAGAAAATTATGTTTAAACTATGTCTTCAATAAATGGCCAATCAAAGCCTAGCGAGTTATTCTTTGTAAAAACCAAGACACTGATTCTAAATTTCACATGGGAATGCGAGGTGGCTGTACTATAAAGCCAATCTCGAGAAGGCAGGACTCAGTTGGGCTTAAATGCCAAGACACAGTAACAACAGTAATCATGGCAGCATGGTACTGGCTCAGGTGAGACAAACCCCCAACCCTACGTGCGGGCAGTGCAGGAGAGGCTCATGCGTGCAGCTCCCTGGGCCAGAGCAAAGGCTGCAGTGCAGTGTGTGTATGGCGAGGCGGGGGATGCAGTGCCCTTTCCATAAATACTGCTGGTTGAAAGGCAGCAGAACATAGGAACCCGAGACAAGCGACTCTGGCATAAGATCCCTTTTGAGCTGAAGGTAACCGAGAAGAAGCAGACACAGGAAAAGCTCTCTGCCCTCTCCCTGCTGCCGAAAAGCAGGACATGAACTTAAAAAGGGGCCCCCTGCCCTCTCCACCGGGAAAGACAGAAGCAATCACTGGAGACAACTCTGGACCCTCATCAGCCTGAGACAGCACCGGAGGAAGCAAACCCAGCTGGAACCACCCTGTTTACCACCAGTTCCTATATATGTGCCTTCCCACAACTTGCCACCCTAGCAACCCCAAGTCCCTTTCCTTTGTCTTGTCACTTGCGTACGAATTCCCTGTTCTTTGTTCAGATGCCACACGAGCCCAAGTTCTAACCACCCTCTGAGCGCCTCATCTCCGTGTGCTCCCATGAATACGCGAGACGCACGTGTTAATAAACGCCTGTGTGTTCTTCTCTTTTGAATCTGCTGTCAGTCTAACCTGCGTCCCCGTCAGAGGACAGAAGGAAGAAGAACTGTCTCCTCCTTGCGCGTCTGCCTGGTCCTGTGTTACGTGTCGCTGAGCTGGAAAACAGATCCGCACAGCAGCTGTGCCAGCGTGTTGTCAGGGATGGGCCAGGGGACGGGCGCTTCACAGGGTGTGGACCGGTCGCAGCAGAGCACAGACGGGCTGGAAAGCACAAAGGGCACGAGGAAGGCCCCGAGGAATTCAGAGTGACTGGAGCACAGGGGGCATCAGCAAAGCGGAGGGATGGGGGTGAAGAGGTAACACAGGCCGCAGTCTGGGCCGTTGCAGGTGCTGAGGACATGCAACGCCCCAGGCAGCATGGAGAACCCAGGACTCAGATTATTAATGACCTGTAATTCGGGGGAGTTTGCTGAAATCAACTGCAGACTTAGGTTCTTTTTCCAATTTCTTAATCATGGTTGCTATAGACAATGTTTGTGTCCTGTCAAGTGCATGTGTTGAATCCTAACCCCCATGGGATGGGGGGGGGCAGTATGGGAGGTGATGAGGACATGAGGGTGGAGCCCCCATGAATGGGATCAGTGCCCTCGTAACAGAGACCCCAGAGAGCCCCCAGCCCTTCCTCCACGTGAGGATACAGACAGAAGATGCCCTCTGTGAACCAGGAAGCCCTCACCAGATGCAGGACCTGCTGGCGCCTTGATCTTGGACTTTCTGCCTCCAGAACGGTGAGAAATAGATGTTTAAGCCCCCAGCCTATGGCATTTTGTTATAGCAGCCAAACAAACCAAGATAACAGTGCTATAAGAACTCCGTAAATATCCCTTCTATAGCTTTTGGAAAAGAAATTGTGAAGCAAAAAAAGGAGAGTTTGGTAATGATATTAAGTGAAAGGAATCCGAGTGGTGAAATAATAAATTAAAAATGTTAACGCAGAGTTTCGGGAGAACATTTTCATTACAACCCATGTCACAGAGAAATCCTGCTCGGGGTGGCCCTGTTTTGCGTATGATTCACATCAGTTTATAGAACCTTTCTGTCCTTTCAGGCACTTTTAAGTGTGCTTTCATTTTATTCTCAGAATAACTTTGTACAGAGAACAGGAGAGATTATTTTCCATAAATGAGAGAGCTTTGGCCCAGAAAGTGGTGATCTGACTCCAGTCAAAGGGCTGCGTGGTGACAAGGTCTTGCCTGCGGGATCCCAGGCTCCCCTGGCAGGACCTCTGCTGACTGCCTCAGGTCCCGCAGGTTTGCTTTGAATCAAATCTCCAGAAAACAGACCCTCATTCTTATACTTTACCACTCTTCTCTGAGGGCAACTCTCTTAGAGATAAACAGCTTGGAACAGAAGCAACGGGCCCACGGTGCAGGGTGGCTCCCCGCTGACCACCTTCCCCTTTTTAGTCCTGGGCATCTTCACGCACAGGTCTGGGCCTCCACACTTTCCCACTTCCTGTCTCCTATCTCCCTACACACATCCTCCTCTGCCTAGAAACTACCCAACTCTAACGGCACAGATAGGAAAGTTCTAAGGCCCCTTCCAGCTCTGGTGAAAGCAATTCCAACGGCCAAGGGAACGGCCCTTATGCATTTTCTACTTAAATGGCTGCACTTCCCCCAGAAACCCTTTTACACCAGGTCTCTAAGGAAAAAGCATCTTATAATATTTGCCCTTTTCAGTTCTTACAAGCAGAAATGCCATGCTTCAGCTTCCTTGAGAACTTTTACAAAAGACGTTCTTCTACGCTACCCCAAATAATTCATAAATACCACCTATCAAAGTCCTAAGAGATTCCAGCTTTCCTTCTGATATCTCTTTATATTTGGACACTTGATCTACTTGCTTTCTTATCCATCTTTAGGTCGAGGGATTGCTGAATAAACCTACTGACTCATTTTTTATTAGATTTTAAATTATGTGGCATATACTGCTCAGAACTCATGGCTTATTTATTGCACATTTTTCCTTCAGGAAAGAAAGAAAACTTTATATAACCTTTCAATTCACTGATGAACCACCTTATAATTCTTAATTTTCTTATCCAGCTAATACACACAAAAATCTCTATAGCAACCCCCCAGAACTTCAAAGATCCTCAGCTCCTTAAATAAAAAAAAGCAAAGCTACTATTCCAAATTTTTGAAAAGATTCCTTGTGAAAGACTATGGTCTAAATTGTGATACCACTGCAAAAGAACTACGTATGTAGGCAGAAAATAAAAATTTCTACATCCCCTAGGAAATAGCAAATACTTTGAGATATATTTTTCAAATCTTTTCTTAAATAACTGAAAATAAACTAATTGTTTATAAATTCTTCTATATGTAATTTTTATAGAATGCTTACTAGTTATAAACCGAATATGAATTCTTTTTGGAAAATTTGGGGAGTATTTTAAAAAGAATAAAGAAACCAAGAAATGATCTAAAATCCAAACAAAAATATCAGTCTTTTGTATTATTATTTATATTCAGCCCTGAAGCATGTATCTTTCAGTTATCTTTATATCTTAAGCATTTAAAATATATTATTTAAAACTATAATTGTGGTTGCCAGGCTTTGGTACATGACTCATTTTATCATTCTTCTATTTTAGAATTTCAAGGTTATTTCCAAACTCTTGCTAATATGTATATAATGTGTCCATGTTGATCATATCCACAGAAAAAATACTCTAGAATCGGTACATTCTCTTACAAAGGTCAGAGCTAACTGGATTCCCATTAATCATATAAGAAAGATCCCATCTGACCACATCACTGATAATTTGTATTGACTTTTCCTTTCTTTTTCTAATATTACAGACTTTCTTCTAAATACCAGCATGCTTTGAATCTGTGAGCTCTGATTCGTGTGTCCATGTACCAACCTTTATAAACTATAAAAGAAATCAGGTCTGACTGGATTTTTTCAGCTGAAATTCAGTTTTGCTGGGAAATTCAGTTGTGAGATTTAAAAATTATTTAATTAATAATATACAGTTGTCCTTCAGTATCTGAGATGGGTTCCAGGACTCCCTTCAGATACCAAAATCCATGGATGCTCAAGCCCCTTATACAAAAGGGCGTAGGATTTGCACATAACTTATGCACATCCTCCTGTACACTTTAAATCATCGATGACTTCTGTAACCTAATACGATGTAAATGCTATGTAAAGAGTTGCCATTGCAGTTTCGCTTTGGGGAAATTTCTGGAATTTTTTTTCCAGAAATTGGTTGGAACCTGCAGGTATAGAGGTTCCGCTGTGTTCAGTTTGCAAGGCCCATTAAAATGAACATCTCAAGTCCTGCTCCCTCCCTCCTGGTCACTCCTGGTCCACGCTGGGGCCCCTCACACCATATTTATGGTCCCCGACCACCCCCAAGATAACTGCCTCTCTCCAGGTACAGCCACAACCCCATCACCCCTTAACAACTGCCCGTGTGACAATGGGGAGCTTCCGCTCCAGGGCATGGTGTGGACCAGGCAGCTTCATGTGACTGTCCCTAGACCACCCACACGGCCACGAGACGGTTGGGGCAGGCCACACTCATTGACGTGGCCCCAGCAGTAATGAGACACTCTGGTCCTTGCTCACTTTTATGGTGTGGTGGGTGCCATGGACTGAAATGCATCCCTCGAAACTCATATGGAGAAGCCCTCCCCCCGGTAGGACCGTGTGTGGAGATGGGGTCTTTAGGAAGAAGATTAAGGTTAGACTAGGTCACAGGGTGGGACCCAGTCTGATAGGTCTGCTGTCCTTATAAGGAGAGGGACAGACGCCAGAGATGCAGGACACAGGGAGGACGGTGCGCGGACAGCTGTGCCTGGAGGCTGCGGCCCCACCTCTCACCAGCCCCTGCCCCAGTGAGTCATGTGACACCTGACTTGGGACTGTCCTTTCATAGCTGGAGACAGTGCAGATTTTTAAGAGCTTGAGGTGTAGTAGCTAGTAACGGGGGGTCCAGGCACTGAGACCATCCCTGCAAAAGTCCAAGGCCGGGTCTGAGGGCAGCAGGACCCAGAGGGTCTTTGGGGGTGGTATCTACTGCTCACAAGTGAGCTCACCCCTGGAAGAGGATGGGAGAGGGTCCTCAGATCACAGCAGTGGGTCTCTGTTGGCAGGTTGGGGAAAGTTGGTTCTGAGCCCAGAAAGGGGATGAGACTTCTAACTTGAATGAGGTTTGATTCTGGAGGGTCACTGGTTCCACGTGTAGGTGGCAACAGGCAAACAGTAAAACAGCTTCAGTCCAATTTCTTACCTTCCAAGAATGGTCGCTTGTGATGAAAGGACCCACCTCTTCCGCCCTGACTCTCAGCACGCCCGGCACTGGCACCTGGTTCATGGTTTCACCTGCACTGACATATCCGCCAGAGGACTAAACTTGTGAGTGGACATGGCCGTTTCCCGAGCCTGGACTCATGTACCCACCCTGAGGTTTGGCTTTTGAACCAAAGGCTCACGATCTCACAAGCAGGTCCTGGAAAGGACGCTCTCCAAGCTTCTCTGGGCTTCTGTCACATCCCAATGGGAGGAAGAAATCACAGCACCAGAGCATCTCGGGGTTTTGCACTTCAAAGCAGACTCCTGCTCTTTTTTAGAGTCTCACAGTTCTCGACAAATGGGCTGAAAAAAATACCCCTTCCATAATCCAAGGTGAGGAATTTACAAGGAACTATCTCTTCAAGCCTCCCAGAAACCACTTCAGACTCTCCATCTATTCACGTTGACGGCTGTTAAGGTTGTTTAGGGCTCACTTTCTCTTCACGTAACTGAGTTCTGTAGCTGCCTTTTAATTCTTGCAATTGGTTTTGGGGCTGAAGGTTTTACTTAGATACCCCAGAAAATGCTGACTTCAACCAGCTCATTCAAAAACCAAACCAAAACAAAAAACCAACTTCTTTACCAAGGAGGAGGGCCTACACTCAATTTTTTCCAGCTATATTGACAAATACAATTGTACGTATTAGTGTTCAACACGATGATTTAGTACGCACATACACCGTGAAACGGTCACCACAGTCAAGTTAACTAACACCCCATCAATTCACAGAGTTACTTTGTTTTTCTTTTTCTTTTTCTTTTTTGGTGTGGTGCTTACACCTAAGACCTACTCTTCTAGCAGCTTTCTAGTACATAATTCAGTGTTGCTAACTAGTCACCACACTGTACGTTAGATCCCAGAACTTATTCATCTTCTAACTGGAGGTTTGTGCCCGTTGACCAACATCTTCCCCCAGCCCCCAGCCGTTGGTAACCACCATCCTACCCTCTGGCTCTGAGTTCAGCTTTTCTAGATTCCACACGTAAGTAGATCTTACAGTATTTGTCTTTCTCTGACATCTCACTCAGCATAATGCCCTCAAGGTCATCCACACTGTAGCAAATGTCAGGACTTCCTCCTTTCTCATGGCTGAATAATATCACACTATGTGTCTATACCACATGCCTATGCTTTTATGTGCCCAATACCATAATAAAACTGTAAAAGGATCCAAGGAAGCTACACATGTGAAGGTGCTAAAGACATTGGAGAGGGATATTTTTCAGTGACTGGATTGGAGAAAATGGATGGTTTTTTTCAAATTAAAATGAAGAGTAATAAAATCATTTTACCAGAAGGCTCTTTGGTCCTGAAAATCATAATCAAAGTTCAATCAAATAGAGTGCTTTCCTTTCCTTTGATTTAGAATCCCATTTTAGATTACTTTAAATTACCTTGCTCACTTTAATGTGGTTAATATTAATGTAAATTTGTGATGCCAGCTGAACTAAGGTTTTGATGCTGGAATAAAATCTGATACAAACCACATGGCTTGTAGTCAAATGAGTGGATCCAGGCCCTTCTTAAACCCAAATCAGCTTTATAATTTGAGAAAGACAGTCACAATCCCAAAAATCTATTTTTGATAAAGTTGGACATCGGTTTTCCAGAAAATAAATATCTATAAGGTGTCATCTTAAATCTCTTCTAAAAGAAAAAAAAACATGATTTTTTTGGCTTACACATGTATATTTCTCATGATGATTTATCCTCCCAATAACCTACAGAATGTTATAATCCCCTAGTTTAGTTTTCTGGTTTTACAGAAAGATGAATTTTCTTTATAATCTTCTAAGCACAGTTTTCTACAGAGAGCTATACAAATGTCTGTTACAGTAAACAAATGTGTTGCCAAGAAAAACCAGAACATCAGTACTGATTGCTGAAGCCCAGAGGGGTTTGTTTGGTTGGTAATTAACCCTGGACCCCTCCTTTAATCCCCAGGATGGTCAAGTCACCTGGTATAACACAACAAGAATCAAGAATTCCACTGGCCTTGCTGGTCTCTTGTTCACCCACCGGGGCTCCACACAATGGTTTGTAAGGTGGAGTTTTTGGCCTGGGCTATGAGTAAGCTGATTATATAAGAGACTGTGTGATAAAAACTACCAAAAGGAAAATAAAGACTCTATGGAATGTAAAAGTCAATTGCCAAAAGCATCCCTTTGTGTTTCTACAGTTTACCTCTTTCAGATACTGCAGCATCTTTCTACTCCAAGGCAAAGAGTCTTCACTTGTTGATTTTGCAATAAACACATATAATGAAAAAGTTGTCATTCATTTCAAGAGATCACTGCACTACCCTTCCAACAGTTTCTGGGAACATTCACACTATTCTTGTTTTTGTCTATGTTGACAGTTAAATACAACTGGTATTCTTTAATAGTTGGCCAAGCTTAAGATACAGCTGATACTCTCAGATTCATAACAATCTGGCTTCTGAACAAATATGCAAAAATTCTAAGTAAAATATTCATCCATCAAATCCAGTGGAGTATTAAAAGAACATCATAATCAAGTAGGGTCTATCCCAGAAGGAGATGAATGACTTGGTATTATACAGTATAACAGCATAATTAATAAATCAAGGGGTGAAAATGTAATTCTTATACTAGATGGCCCCCAAGCAGCATGACACTCAAAATGTATTCCAGATAAAAGCTCTCTACAACCTAGAAATCAAATGTCTTTAAAATAAGGACATCTTACCAGAACCTCGCAGCAATTATGATATTTAATGTAAAATGCTGGCAGCTCATTCTCTCGAAAGCCACAGGCTTTCCTGGACACGCTCACACACACACGTACATGCGTGCACACGTGCACCACCCCTGGCTTACAGCAGTGGTTGCAGAGAGGGCCTCTGAGACCCAGGGGAAGTAGGTAAAAGATTCTAGTTTTCCCCTCAAAGTCTGGATCACTGCTTTTATTCTTTTATAATATGAATGCATTTTCTATTTCTTAGGTGATTAAGCATAAATATGAAAATTTTCTCAAAATCAAGGAAAAGAGTGCACCTCCTTTTTAAGAAAATCAAGTGCCCAAGTAAACATGTGGGGGATGAAGGCCTTTCCAAGTTCAGATTTACTCAGGCTCCAGTGCAGCCTGGGGGCACTTCCAGGACTCACAGTCCATTCAATGTGCCCTGACAGCCCCACTACTGAGGGAGGGGCCCCTGCAGGATGCACACAGACCCTCCCCATGGAAAGTCCATCTCCAGCCTCCAGGCTGGACCTCCACAGAGTCCAGGTGCCTCCCTGCCTCCCCCCAGGACGGCTGCACTTTGATGTGATGCCCTCAGCCTCTTGGACACCCGCCAGGGAGGAGAGTCTGGCAGCTGACTGCCGTGGTTACGAGGTGCTGATGCAAGGTCTGGCCCTGCAGCACGTTATGGCTCCTGGTGAAAACCCAGTGGGGACGCCCCTCCTCAGGCCCAGGGGTGGCTGCTCCCCACAAGCCCGGCACCTGCTGTTCCTGAACGGACACTATCGATCCTGGGATTGACCCTCTGCCCGTTTCATCTGGCTGCTCACACCTGGATCGAGACACTCGGCCATCACAAGCCACCACAGCGTTTCATGTTGTTAAGTCAGGTCCCTCTGTTCCCTTATCTTTCAAATTCTGCTTCCCTTTGAACACGAACTCCTATCGCTGAGTTGCCTTTTATCATTTTTTTTTGAATTAGGACTGATTAAAAAATAAGTAAACACGTACAGCCACACATGCATAAAAACACAATAGAACATTAAAATTGTCATCACCTGAAAACTTACTTCTCCAAATCACTCTATTTAAATCAGAGAGAGGTGGGTACTGGTCGATTATAAATATTAGTCACAGCTCATTAACTGAAGGGTTACTGTGTGCCAAGCACGCGCCCTGGGTCACCTCCCTGAGTTCACGGGAGCACCGAGATGTGTCAGCTGTGACTATCACGGGAGACCCTGTGGATGGGCATTATCACCTCACTTAACACCTGCAGGGTCTGGGGCTCACAGGGCTCGTGGTGGGTTGATGTCAGGGTCACTTATGGTCTGTCGACTTTCTACCATAAATCTAGACTGTTCCAATGAAGCATGTCTTTCTGCCACAAAGAATGCCTCTTTCCTAGCAAAATAGGCAGGATTATTGTTATCATGTTAAAAAGTGTACACACACACACACACACACACGGGAAACACGAAGCATGCCCCAAATCAAATCTAACTGAATTCCCAGTTACAAACACAACAGTTCAGCTAATCTGAGAAAATGAAGTAAAGATGAAATCGACAGAACAGGTGTCTGTCTACCTCTGAGCACCCACAAGGCAAGGCTTGCTCGGTGAAGGGACACTCCCCAATGAAAATATTAATGAGATATTTCCCCCCAATATTTTATGGAATTTCATTAGACTTATAGCGGTAAATGTTAGTGATGCTACTTTCCTGAGTTCTAAAAAAGCATATCATTGCCTTTAATTTTTAACCCATTTTACCTTTTTAAGACTGTCTTAATTAAACACATGAATCCAATTTTCACGTCCATACACAAAGACAAGACAGGTCCACGAGCTGGAATTCTGAGTTTGCTGTGATCTGCTGATACTGAAAACCCTTTCCTACCAGTGGCCAAAGCATTTAGAATCACGGGGGAGGTGTTAGCGGTGTTGACCCTGCACACGTGGGCCAGCCTGACTCACAGTATCTGATATTTTTGTCCAAGTATAACGTGCATTATGCTTTCAGAATTTATTTCCAATATTGATTAATCCAAACTACTAAAGGCAGATTTCCAATTCTCTGAAAACAATTAGCTCTTAATACTCTCTTATCAGAGGATGATTTGGGCATGTTGCAGAATTTGGGACATTGGGAAAAGTTACTAAATTCTAGTATTTCAAGATTCAACACATGCTCCTAAGTGTGGAAAACAGCTAGTCTCTAAATATTAAGTTTTTTGGCTATTCCTCTTTAAAAAGGCAAAAACATCAAAACAAAGAAACTTATTTTTAATGGGAGAATGATGCTATTTTAAAATATTTTGTATGCTTTCTTCATTACTGAAAGATCCAGGAAAGAATGCACATCTTTGACTCGGCTCAGATTCTCTGTAAGCCTCCTGGAACTGTCAACCTACCAGCCACACCTGAACGGATGAGTCAGGGGACGTCCACGTGGGCCTGGCTTGAAAATGCCGGGCTCTGAATCTGCAGGATGCCTGTGGACACGGAGATGTGGGTTCTGAATGGGGCTGTGATGTGCTGTGGGTTTTTGTTGTCTTAATCCGGTAGCAGGTGTGAGGACGGTGTCCTGACCTCGTGTGAGAACGTCAGGACATACCTAGGAGTAGGCCTGGGAGAGGACAGAGCCGGAGGTGACGTCCTCGCAGCCTGTGCACGTGGGCGTCCCCACCCCCTGCAGGTCTGTACTCCTTAGAGCCAAACAAAAACACATGCTTCTACGTGGGGACAACTTCCAGAGACCTTCATATTTTAAAAACCAATGTATTTCTGAGCATGAAAGGCACACAGTGTTGGAAATTCATAGCCAGGCAGGCACAAGTGGCCGCCCATCTGTCTAAGGCACAATCTACTATACCCTTCAGTCCAAGGACTCACCAACTTGGTAAGTAAAAGACCAATGTTGTACTCACTGTTTCTTGGCTTTAAGGCATGTGAAATAAAACCGCAGCCTGTTAGCGCTGGCAAAGTCCACGGAGGGAGAGAGCGGAGCATATGCAGGAGGGAGCGGCGGAGACAGGATGCTCGGCGCCCACGTGGTGCCTGCCTGTCCTGCTTCACCTCCCGCCATCCCTCCCTGCACATCCTGCCCCACCCGCCCCAGCCTCAGCCCGGGCCACGCAGCCCGACCACGGTGCAGCCTCAGCCCCTCAGCCCGGGCCACACAGCCTGACCACGGTGCAGTACGCGTTCCTCTGCAATGTTTTGCTTTCCAATTTCCAAACACCTTCTATTTCGTAAGTTACGTATGAGTCAAAACATGCAGGTCTAAAATGCACAAATAGGGGCTTCCCTGGCGGCGCAGTGGTTGAGAGTCCGCCTGCTGATTCAGGGGACAAGGGTTCGTGCCCCGGTCTGGGAGGATCCCACATGCCGCGGAGCGGCTGGGCCCATGAGCCATGGCCACTGAGCCTGCGCGTCCGGAGCCTGTGCTCTGCAACGGGAGAGGCCACAACAGTGAGAGGCCCGCATACCGCAAAAAAAAAAAAAAAAAAACCCACATAAAATGCACAAATATATCAAATTGCATGTGTAATAAAACAGCCATTCTTTTACGATCTCTATCGAATAAAACATAAACAAAAATCAACAGCTTTCATACTAGATTTGAATCCGACTAGACAGCAAGAGGGAACAGCCCCTATTTTCAAGAGCCAAGTGGGCTTCATCTGTATGATGTAATTGGAAATAAGTGGTTACACTGAATTCAAACAAAATCTAGGGCTATTTATTATTACACAGTTCATAGTATATGGAGACAAACAACTGTAGCACCTAGACTTAGTTTGAAAGTAAGTGTGATGCTATCATAGGAAATCCCATTTCAGGTCATGGAAGAAACTCATTTTTCCATGAGAAAACATTTGCTCAAGAGCTGAGTATTCACCAGGGGTGCAGTGGAATTTCAATTCCAAAGCTTTTACGTAACATTTGGGAGCCTTGCCGTCCCAGGTGGAGGAGGACATTCGTGTACCTTTCTGGGGGTTTTGTAAACCAGACACCGGTCACAGGCGATGCTCCTGGGAAGCTGTCAGTAGCTCCTGTCACATATGGGGCCACGAGGCCAGGTGCCACTCACAGTCCATGTTGGGAGAAGGGGCCCAGCCTGCCAGAACGCAGACAATGAGTGGTTTGGGGAACTGGAATAGAGATCAGAAACAGAGGTGCTAAAAGGATTAATGATAGGAAATGGTCCTTTGGCAGGACTGTCAAAGGGCAAAGAAACGGCAGCTGTCACTGAGAATTAAATCTGGAAATCAGGGGCTCCATTCCTAAGGGGCCGACCTCACGTCAGAAAATGAGAAGATGTGACCAAGAAAAGGAAAATCTGACCCGGGGGGCTGCACGTGGACATTCAGAGGAGACCAATGAAACCTATGAGATACTATCCATAGTTCAAAAATAATGCAAGCCACACGCTCTCTGAGGGCAACAGCTCAAATTGGCTCAAACGATAGGTCGGTGAAGGTTCTGTGGGGTTTTTATCAGCTCTGAGCAGTGACACAGTGAGATGAATGGCCAGAACATCCAACCCAAAGTGATATGTGACAAATGACGAGAAAGAGAAACATATAAATAATTGCTGAATCAATGCAGCTCGCTTTACAGGCCTAACTTTATTTATTTATTTATTTTTATTATTATTATTTTTTGCAGTACGCGGGCCTCTCACTGTCGCGGCCTCTCCCGTTGCGGAGCACAGGCTCCAGACGCGCAGGCTCAGCGGCCATGGCTCACGGGCCCAGCCGCTCCGCGGCATGTGGGATCTTCCCAGACCGGGGCATGAACCTGTGTCCCCTGCATCGGCAGGCGGACTCTCAACCACTGCACCAACAAGGAAGCCCTACAGGCCTAACTTTTTAAAACAGGTGGGAGACCCCTATCTCCCCAGAACCCGGGGAATTCCTCAGTAACCAGGACTGACTCATCTCTGCCGTCTGTGGGCACACCCCACCCAAGTCTCCTGTCATCGGCCGTGGTCCCGGAATGAAAATGTCCCCAGTTTGTGCGAGGATCAGAAGGCGCACTGGGGCCAGTCAGCCAACAGGTGTGCCCCGGCATCAGCATTCAGACAACGATCAGATGAGGGTCAGAAACCTTTCCTCCCACTGGTGATACTGACTGATTTCTCAGCAGCCAGAGGAGACTAAGAGCTGATTTTTTTTTTTTTAAGGTCATGGTCCCTCACTCCAAAAACAAGACAAGAAAACCAGTATCTTCTCTGCTCTAATGAGTGGCTTGGGAGCATATGGCTAGTCATTACACATCCTTTGTTTCAGAGTAAAGAAGTCTCTCGTAAAAAAAAAAAAAATTTATACAAGTGGGAGAGAATAGAGCCTGTATACAGAGGAACAGGTGATGTTAACCCTTATCACTGTTACCAGTGAATGTTAATAAATTTAGAAAGTATTGAAGAGAAATTCATTTTAGGTTGTATTCAAAAGGAGTGTGGGTGGGGAGAAGGAGAGAGACAAAGCGAGACAGAGAGACAGAAAGAGAAACGGACTGAGGGGTGAGGGAAGGAGGGAAAGAGAATGAATATTGTACTACTTCCATTATCTTTTTCTTTTCTTTTTTTTTTTTCTTTTTTTTTTTTTTTTGCATTACGCGGATCTCTCACTGTTGTGGCCTCTCCCGTTGCGGAGCACAGGCTCCGGATGCGCAGGCTCAGTGGCCATGGCTCACGGGCCCAGCCGCTCCACGGCATGTGGGATCTTCCTGGACCAGGGCACGAACCCGTGTCCCCTGCATTGGCAGGCGGACTCTCAACCACTGCGCCACCAGGGAAGCCCTATCTTTTTCTTTAGAGAACAAAAGAAAGACTATTTACAAATTATTTGAAAGGCCCACTCAGGTTTATGATGTACAGTTTTTCCAGGCTTTAGTCCAAATATATGACACTTCAGTGTTTTTCTTCTAGAATCACCAAAGATGACAGGCATCTCCCGTGTGTGCGCGCTTGGAAACCACCCTGGGTCTGTTCACCAAGCCCTGGGGACCTGCTCTGACTGCAGGACGCTTACCGTGAAGTCCCAGGTGTGACTTCAGGAAGCTCAATTCTACCACCTGCCCCAGGGGAGCAAACAAGGAAACAAAAGAACCACCGTGAGTCAGAGTAATGGAAAGCATTGTTCTTTGCTTTTTCTTTATGCTTTGGGATACAAGTGACACTTTTAATTGAAATTGCTGTGAAAGTAGATTAATGGGGATGCCTTTTGGTTCATAACTCACAGAGCGGTCAAAAGTGCTCATTCCAAGATCCCAAGCTGATGCCATTTTTCTGTATCATGAGGTGGTCTAGACTGAGAAGCGTGCATAGTTATCCCAACAGGTCTGGAAGTTCACGGGTCCCAACCAGGTCAGGTTGTGTGCGAGCCTCTCAGGCAGTGAGTTAACGATCCCTCTGACCACACAACCTTGCTGAGCACGTAACAACCCCAGGTGAACAGAATTCTTAAGAGGTGCCGTCATGCTCAGCCTGGGGCTCGTCCAGTTCAATTTGGAGCCCGAGAAACCTCTGCTATCAAATGTGAGGGAAACCGCTGGTCAGGGGAACGAAATGCTGTTTTCAAGACTCAATTAAACTTAAAAAATAAGGTTCCTGAAAAAAAAAAAAAGAGGAAGGAAGGTAGGGGAGCTTCCACTGTATTTATCTACTAAAAATTCTCCAAAGACAAGTGTCAACTTGGCAAACACGAAGCAGGCAAAACGCATGTGAATGTATTCACCATCGAAGAGTGTGTACTGCGATAAAACCATTTCAGATAAGGAGAAAAAATTCTTCACTGCAATCAAATAAACAATGTTTTATGGGATGGGGCTATGGTCTCTCTGTGTGATAGACCATAGGGGAAGATGGGTCCATTCTGGGGAGAACAATCATCTAACGGATGGCATCTATGTCACCAGTGACCCCAGGGTTTTGCTGCCCAGTCCACAGAATTCCATCTGTAACCTGGGAGGAGAGCCCACAATGTCACATTCTGCAGTCAGAATTTCTCTGAGGAGGCACCCACGTCCTCTCTTTGTGGAGAACGGCTGGCCTGTATCTGTCTTCAGCTCACACGTGCATGAAAAGGGCATGAGGCAGGTTTCCCGATGTCCTCGAGGCCAATCCAGGTTGTCGTGGGAATAACTCACTCCCCCTCGAAGCCACGCTGACGTGGTTACAGGAAGAGCCGAGCATCTCAGTGCAGCTCTGTGGCCTTGCTGGAGGGAGGGAGGGATGGGTCCATCCACTGACGTCTCCCTTGATGCTCTCTGGAACTTGAAGGCAAGGACCCTCCAGCCACATGCAGATCTATAGCCGGTGTTGGCACAGAGCGTGGCGATGACCCCAGGGAGCCGGGGTTCTGGCCCGAAGTGGGAGGGGTGCCAGGTGGGGAGCAGCATCCCGCCCCCGGAGGCTGTGTCTGGTTTTAGCACAATTCAGGGCCCATGCCACTACGATGGTTCTGGGGGGACGCCCACCATGTCCCCTCGGCCACTTGGATGCCTCCTCATAGAGGAGCCCCTTCCTCCCACCAAGGAAGGCATCCCTCCCTCGTCTGGCTCCGGGGGCCCGAGTAACTACAGAGCCGCTGAGGACGGCAGTGCTGGACCAGGACAGCAGTGACCCCCCCCAGGTCAGCCCCAGCTCTCCCAGCGCCGAGTTACCATTTCAGTGTATTCTGTTAAAATCTTGGGGCTGGGCTTCCCTGGTGGCGCAGTGGTTGAGAGTCCGCCTGCCGATGCAGGGGACGCGGGTTCGTGCCCCGGTCCGGGAAGATCCCACATGCCGCAGAGCGGCTGGGCCCTTGAGAAATGGCCGCTGAGCCTGCGCGTCCAGAGCCCGTGCTCCGCAACGGGAGAGGCCACAACAGTGAGAGACCCGCGTATCGCAAAAAAAAAAAAAAAAAAAAAAAAAATCTTGGGGCTGAGCACACTCTTCAGTAGGAGAAGGTCCAACAGCAGCTTCTAACACTGCGCTGAACACAGAGGCCGCTGCCTTTCACCCTCGAGACAGAGTCTCCCTTGGGGTGTAGAAAACGGGTGTGATGGCATCGGGGAGACTTGAATTCAAAGGTCAGTCACCCAGCCTCTCATGTACGTGTTGATATAACATCACGGGGGCCCCCAGCCAGTCTCCAGGGAAAGCAGATCACCGTGCGCTGTGACCGGAGCTGCGACCTGGCCGCAAACCCGCCACTCCAGCTCCGGGGAGCGGGCCGGCTGCGTCCCGCCCACGAGGAGGTGGGGCCGAGATCAGCACGGGTTTACCGTCCACTGAAGACCCGAGGGGCACACGACCCAAGAAACACCTGGAACAAACCTGCGCACACTCAGCACACCAGGGCCCAGGGGCATCCGGCCCGGCCGCAGGGCATGGGGTAGGGGCGGCGGGGGAGGAGGAAGATTCTTTTTAGTCAAACACTCTTGATACTAAAATACTGTGCAGATGAACAAGGAACTTAGGTGATTTCAGTAACTGCGGCCTAAAATAAAACCATTTCTACCAAAGATCAGAAACCCACCTAAAATGTGTCACACTGTACAAATTGGACGCCTCAGTACAGAAAGGACATGGCATTTATGCCGTTAGTGCAAAATAACACAGATCAAAGTTATCTGTAATTTACCAATCCGTACTTAAATGAAAAAAAAAATCACACATTTTTTAACATGGAACCAATTATAAATGGTCAGGAAAACAGCTCCTGGTAGAGTCGCCCATTACATAAGAACGCCTAAGCGCGGTCGTCCGCACTCACGTTGACACAAAACGATTAACCCACTCAACTATCCTATGCAGATGTAACTCTATTCACAAAATAAAACTCACCTTTTCCTCCAAGTCTGAAGTTTCTGAGGGTGTCAGTGGCATCTCAAGGGCACGGATTATTCTGAAGATTTGGTTATTCAAGGAAGCGGCGCCATGATGGACCCTCCCGAGGACCAGCTTTCTTCCCTTTGACACAGTTTAAGTTCAAAACGGGTGTCACTCCATAGTCCACGTACATGCACCTCAGAATTCCTTCGGTCCCCAGAGAGACAGACTGTTCTGAAGGATGCTCCAAGTAACGGCCGACAAACCGCATCCTGTTCAGCTGCCCTTTCGCGATTCCCGTAGGTTCTGCTGGGACTCAGACCCACTTACACTGGCTAAGGAGCAAAGGAGCGCGCGCTGGGCTCCAAGGGCACAGTTTAGTGCCTCTTCCTGACGCTGCTCTGGGGCTGTAGGGAAGCCGTGTGTCCAGGCGAGAGTTTGCCCTGAGACGCCTTAGGCTCTTCTGCATCCGGAGGGAACATCTGAGCCGGGTGAGGGGTGCACGCTCTCCAGACGGAGCCCGAGAGGGGGACCACGTGCACGCCGCTCCTGGGAGCCCTCACCCCAGGGCCGACACCCTACCTTGGGTCCCGAGCTCCGGCCGGCGCTGCTGGCCGCCCACTGGCCTGAGCGCACGAGAGGTCACGGCCCAACGCCTCGCAACTGCGGCTCAGCTCCCAAGCCGGCGGCCCCCCGCTCCCCGGAACCTAACGCATTGACGAGCTGAGATACAGCGCTCGCGTCAAAACCACCGAAGACCTAATAAATCCATAAACTTGTCCAAGTAAACACGATTAGGGAATCCGCTTTATCATTTCATCAGGTCTATTCCACCTGGAGAAGGGCACACGTACCCACTCATCTTTAAAATGCTCTGACCACACTTGCGTTGGTGATATCGATGTCTGCTTTTCTAAAAATTAGAGAATCTGTGAACAGTCGCGGCTCAGGGCGGAGCCTGGGAAGCTCTGAGCCCGAACGGACCTCAGCTAACAATGAGGAACACCTGGCCGCCCACAGGTGCCCTGCATTGGGGCCGCGTACACACGCTGCTCGCCTGCAGGACTCCGGGCCTCGCGTGCTCGCCCACGCCCGGCCTCGCTCAGCACCGCCCCCCGCCCCCGCTCCCCGCCCCCGGAGGAGTCCACGTGTCATCCGGGTTCAAGCTCAGCTGACTGGCCTCCATCCAGAGAACACGCCCCTTCGCTCCTGACTTAACCTTCTCTTTACTACTCCTCCCCCCTCCCCCCTCCCCGCCCACGCCCAGCCTCCTCGTGCTCTGGACCTGACAGGTGATCTTCCGAGATTTATTACTTGCTTCCAACCTCTGGCCTCACTCCAGAGGGCGTAGTGCACCGAAACCGCACCTCCTGTGGTCGTACCTCCCCAATCAGGATATTTTCACACCTCTGCTCAAGATAACGCCAACAGCTTCAGAAATGGGGGTGCTCAGGCAGCGCCCCTGTGCTACGGTCTGTGCTTTGCCCTCAGGCCTCCGTCACAGGGCAGCTCTAAGAGACGATGCTGGGTTTTCTAAACCCTTAACGATAAGCGTCCAGGAGGTAAACTGGTTGTGGGGGACTTTTAAAGCGCCCCCCCCCGACCTTTCCGACTCTGCAGAGCAGCTCTGGGTTTATTTGGGAACCGTACAGCAGGTTTACCTTTCAGCTTCGTTTTGGCAAAAGAAATCCTGGGATTTCCCTTCCGCCTATTCAACCGAAAGCTGTTGGCTGCTGCTGACTTTTTGCTTTGGTTTCTGCATCTTCCCAGCAAGCGTGTTTAGATTCAAGCCCAGCTGATTTTTATTCAGTTCCCACCACGTCCCACATATTGTACTGGATGTACTCAAGTGCATTATCTGCCCGGTTCTCACTGCGAGGGGGTACGTACCACCACCCCACTTTACAGAGAAAGACGCTGAAGGAACAAGGAAACGGCCCCTGCCTTCTGGAAGGCTGCACGGCCCCCGCGGTGTAGGGTTTCTAAATTCACACCCAGGCTTTCTGACTCCAAGTCTTCGTCGCCCCAAACTGAAGCTGACGAGGATGATATTCCAGATTCCACAAGAATGAGAGTGCGTGGGGGGTGCAGGCGAGGCTGCCCGACAGCTGACCCTTGTGGGCACCCAGGGCTGTGGGCACCCAGGGCCACACACACATCATGCACGTCCACGTGTGAACCCCCATCCCCCAGACCTCAGGAAGCAAGGTCACCTCTCCTGTCCTTCCACTCCAACCCGTGGAGCCACAGAGGAGACGGAGGGAGGCCCGCGGAATTCAGCCATCATTTAGTCATTCGACAGCTCCCTAGACCCAACGCACAGCACCAACTGGACCCAGAACGGGAGGTCTCTTCCCTCATGAGTTCAGGCCCAGGCGGGGTCCATGGGCTGACATCAGTCACAGCCGCTGAGTAACAGACACCCACTTGAGGCCATGCTCTCCGACTCCACAGAGCCCTCCCAGGGCTGCACCCCAGGCTCCCAGGAACCTCCATGGGCCTCACACACTCCTTGCGGGGCGAGTCTGTCACTGGGCAGAATGGCCCCCGAGGGAGGCCCACAGCACCGGCTTCCTGGGACTGGGGCCCGAGAATGACACCCCCCACACACATCTTCTGGGGAACTGGGGCTCGTCGCATCCTGTCACTGAGCACTCAGACAGGTTCAGCACACCTGTACCAACCCCCGCAGGTGATGGGGCTGAACAAGGGACCAGAAAAGAAGCGGAGCTCAGACCCTCTAAGCAGAACAACAGGGCCGTGTGTCATTTTTGTATCTTAAGATTACAGAGGTGGATCACGGGTTTGAATTCCTGTACAAAGAGCACCAGCCCCGATTTTAGGGGAGCCAGTGGTCTCACTGCGGGGAGATTCTTGGCAGCACAAACATTTCATCGTTGCAACTTCATTTTCTTGATTATTTGGATCGTACCATTGAGTAGAAGACGGATTCCTAAGAATTCCTTTGTTTTTATGTCATTTAAGAAACTCTTATAGCCTCTGTAACACGTTAGGTCCTGTCTTAGCACTTTACAAATAGAAACCCCTTCAACCCTCATAAGCACCTTATACGGTAGCGTCTTAGTCTGTCAAGGCTGCAGTGACAAAGTACCACACTCTGGGCGGCTCATAAATTTATTCTCCCAGTTCTGGAGCTGAAGCCTGGGATCAGGTCAGCAGCCGAGCACCTGTTCTGGGCTCAGGCTTCTCACTGTGTCCTCACGTGGAGAAAGGGGCTGAGAGCTCTGTGGGTCTCTGTTGTAAGGACACTGATCCCATCATGGGGGCCTCACCCTCACGGCCTAATCACCTCCCAAAGGCCCCCCTCCTGACACCATCACCCAGGGGATTAGGGTTCCAGGTGAATGTGGGAGAGACACATTCAGTCCATTGCAGGTAGTGAGTTAGCACTTTTACCCCCATTTTCAGATGAAAAGCCTGCATCGCGCAGTGGTTAGGAGGAGGACACTGTGTCCACGCCCCCAGGGGCGTGGCCAAGAATCCCAGCCTTCGTTCTACACTGTGCTGTTTCTGCAGAGAACAGACGGGGAAGCTGATGGGCACGTGGACAATCGGACACAGAGGGAAATCCAGGCACCAGCCCCCTCCGGCTCTTTACCCTTCGATTGTTTCCAGGATGCAGTCACTTTTGCATCCGGAGTGCCTGTGATGAATGTGCTGGGCTCTGGTGTGCAGGCTGGGGGGGACCCCCACCCCAGGGGCTCGCCCTCCAGAAGGTGTCAGACATCCAAGCCCGTGTCCAAAGCAAAACACACTCTGCTGCCTTTCTTCTTCTCAGACCAGTTTCCCTGCAGACCAGGAAAATCCTCCCCTGGACTCATTTGGGAGCCGCTCTCTGGAAAAGTCTGCAAACACATGCAAGGACGAGACAGGATATCTCAGTGAAGTCGCTGCCTGAGAACTCTTCCAGCCCCTTCCTCATACCCAGGACCTGACTCTGCACACGGCTGTCATTTATGTCCTTTCCCCCCATTTTCTTATTGTAGTAAAATGCACACAACAAAATAAAAAAATAAAATTCAAAAATTAAAAACATAAGTGCACACGACATAAAATTCCATCTGCACCACGGTTACGTGCACAGTTCAGGGGCACCAAGTACGTTCTCGATGTTGTGTAACCATCGCCACCGTCACCTCCAGGACCTTCTCAGCCTCCCAGTGAGAAGAGGGGGCTCTGTCCCCATTAAACCCTGACTCCTCAGCCCTCCCCCAGCCCCTGACACCCGCCACCTCCTTTCTGTCACTGTGGATCTGAGTGCTCCAGGGACCTCCTACATCACGTGGCCTTCTGGGCCTGGGTGATTTCAGGGCCACAACGTCCTCAGGTCCATCCATGCCGGTGCATGTGTCAGAATCCCTTCCTTCCCCAGGCTGCAGCATCCACTGTGTGGATGGACCACGTTGGTTCATCCACGATCTGCGGATGGACCCTCCGCGGCTTCCGTGTTCTGGCGGCTGGGAACGTGGCTGAAACTTACATCCTTCTCTACCCGTTGAAACAAAGCCGTGAAAATAGAATGGTTTCCTCAAAAGACAGCAATAAAAAGCAAACGCAAGCCGAGCTGGGGTTTACGACCCTCTTCAGAAAAGTCTCAGGATGAGCCCGGCGTCCGCGTTTAGGGGAGAGCTGAGGCCGCTTTAACTGGAGGAGGACAACCAGGGGCTGAGCTTTATACAAGCGGGGCAGGTGGCCCTGCAGGCAACACCTGAGTCCCTCGGGGCTGCCTGTCCTCACGCAGGCCCGCCTGGGAGGGGGCTTCCTCCAGAGCCCAGCGGGGTGGGGGACAGGCAGTGATGCCACCTGAGCGGGAGGGGAGTGCTGTCCTCGGCACAATTAAAGTGAATTTGTGAACGTGTATGATTTATAAGCAGGCTCTACAGTGGGGAGCAAAAAGGAAAAGCAGAACCAGAACCCCCCAGAACCTGTGAAGGTGAGCACATAACGCAGGAGGCCACCGGCTGGCAGGTCCCACTTTGGGATTCCGCCCCAGCTAAGGGGGCAGGAGTGGTGCCGCAGGCCAGAAGCACCGCCCTCCCCCCAGCCCTGAGCTGCGGCCCTCAGTGACCCCCGTTCAGGTGTGACCCACAGGGGACACGACCAGCCACCCAGCGGGCCTTCCATGGGACAACCTGGGGGTTCAGCCACTCTGGTGAGTTGAGTGCACCTCTGCCCGAAGACCCGCACCGGCCGGCCTGCTGGGCCCCCCAGGGCACGTGTCCCCAGGGGCATGCGTCCAGTGAGCCCTCCCCCAGTGCAGGGGCTCCAGGCTCAGCACCTACCCTGTGCCCCGTCCGCCGACCGGCTGCCAGAAAGCCCCCCAACTCAACTCCCAGATGCACAGTCAGCCTCCAACCAAAGCCACAGAACAAGTAAGCTGCCCAGCCCTGCTCCCTCTACGGCACCCCCTGTAAATAGGCCCCCGGTTTTGTTTTGTTTGTTTGTTTGGTTTTTGGCGGTACGCGGGCCTCTCACTGCTGTGGCCTCTCCCGTTGCGGAGCACAGGCTCCGGACACGCAGGCCCAGCGGCCATGGCTCACGGGCCCAGCCGCTCCGCGGCACGTGGGATCCTCCCGGACCGGGGCACGAACCCGTGTCCCCTGCATCGGCAGGCGGACTCTCAACCACTGCGCCACCAGGGAAGCCCCCCAGTTTGTATTTTTGATGCATGTGTGGTCATTTCCCAACCTGACCAGCATAAAAGGCACATTTTATTAGGATGGAAAGTCCATTCGCAGTGCATTTGACACTGCCTTCTCGACGCAGTGAACAGATTTGCTTTAACAGACTGTCTGTCCTGTTCTGCTCATTTGCTAAGACTCTTCCCACAAGAAAATGTGCCTGAGACGTTGGAGAAAACCTGCTTCGAGGACCCGGAGCAGCCCATCCACTAGGGAGCACAAATGGGTGAATGACTCTCCTTTAAATTTCCCTGGACGCAGCTCACGGCGAGGCACCCTGGCCCGGCTGGAAGAGCCCCTTCGATGGGAGACACTCAGCCGCAGGGATGCCTGCTTATGGCTCACACGTACCTTCTGCACAACAACCAGCACACGCTCAAAATCGGCCTCAGCAACTTCGCTCCTTCCAGAGCCCCACAAACAGCAACGGAACAGAAGCTCCCCAGTGGACAGGACAACTGTCTTCACGGAAACACCGTGAAGACGCCAGGTGTCTGTCCCTCTGTCTTCACCCTGGAGCACGCCTGCCCGGCAGCCACCGAAGCTCCTGTAAAACGGCCAGCTCATCGCACATTAGAAAGTCCCAAGCGTTATTGTTCTGAGGTCCCTGACCCTCGGGGGGTGATTTGATTCACTAGGTCATTTTCAATTAAGTCTTATTCTCTATCTAGAGAAAACTTCCCTTAATCCCATCAAGAGTTGGGGGGACCGTCCTCTCCCAGAGCCATCCAGGGACACGGGGGCCACTCAGGCTGCACCGTGGCCACGAGGTCGGCTCCCTAACCCCAAGCAGCAGCTGGGAGCCATGTGAAGCCACAGACCAGATCTGTTACACGACGGCACCGAGCCCTTGCGATGGTGCAAGGTGCCCCTGGGTGGCCATGGATCTTGGTGGCTGGTCTGTCCGTGGCAACGCTGAGCTGGGGTCCCGGGAATGCCCGGGGGCCCCAGACCCCGCCCACTGGTCTTGTCAGGCGATGACCAGGATCAGGGTCTCCTGGTTCCAGACCTGCATCTGGAGCGGGGGTGGGGGGAGTCTAAAGCGGCCCAGTGCCCGTGGAAGCACAAACACACTGAGGCCTGTGCTGTGACCTCAACACTGCTGCCGCTGTGCTTCAGTTGGTAAATGCAGGCCGGCACCATGAAAAACACGGGGAACAGCATTTACCAGACAAACTACCTGCTCACTGGATTCACGTGGCCACGAGCGGCCCCTGCAGCCTTGCAGCCCAGCCCTGTCCTGACTGGCCCAGGATGCCCTCCTGCCCTGTGCTGTGCTCCTGGGACCACGAAGCACCAGCACCCCCTCTGCATCCAGCCGCAGCAGGTCCCTGTGTGGCAGGACCCCTGCTCAGCACACACGGGGCCCCAGGCCCCTGCTCTGATTGCAGGCTCTGCTCCGAGCACAGTGGTTCACTTATGAGCAGCTGGGGTTCCGCGAGTGAGCGGCCTGTGCTGTTGAGCCTCGGGGTTCAGCACCAGCGAGGGCCCGAGTGTGGCCCTGGGGACACCGCCCCGCTGTCACCACCCGGCCCGGCTGCAGGTGTGCTGGCAGCGGGAACTCTCTGGGCTGCTGTCAGAGACCACCGATGAGGCAACGTCCTGATGTCACACCAGCCTCCCTGGTGGGGATGCAGCCAGATCACGGTGATGAACCTGGCGGCAGGCGCTGGTGGTCCTGAGGCCACCCCACCGCCAGGCTGGGCTGGCACAGTAGCCGCGTGGACCTCTGACCCCACCCAACCCCGGGCTCTCTTCCTCTGCAGGTGGGCGTGGCTGTCCCCCACGTGGTCTCCGGGACTAACTGAGCCTGGCAGAGCCGTGCATCCGCCACTGGGCTCACTCAGCCCTAGGCATCAGCCCCTGCTGCGCGTCCGTGGCTCATGTCCCTGATCAAGCGTCTCTGCACAGCAGCCCACGGGGCTGGGGGCTGGAGGGCTCCTCCAGGCTCTCCATACGGCACCATCCAGTCTGCAATATTCGTTCCTGGTCCCGCTTCCACACAGGCCCTCCCGAGGCCGCAGTGGACCAGGAGCCGGGCTGTCCTGCTGGGAACCGCCCACCTGCCTTGGGCATCGGCCCCATCACTGGGCTTCGGCCTGGCCGCACACTGTGGCCCCAGGACAGGCCGGGACATTGTATCCTAGGGTTCAGCCCTGGCCCTGAGCAGACCAGCTGCTCACGTCCTGCCCCCATGAAACATGGACTCCCATCCCCTCCCCCAGCACCCACCATCTACCTCCCATCCCCGTGAATCTGACAAGTCCAGGGACCTCACAGAAGTGGGCTCACACGGAATGTGTCCTTCTGTGACTGGACATCTCCTGAGCACAGTGTCCTCAAGGCCCACCCGTGTTGTCACCTGCATCAGAATTTCCCTCCTTTTCAGGGCTGAGTAATATTCCACTGACCATCAAGACTGGCTTCCAACCCCCACTGACAGGCATGGCTACGTTGTCTTCTTTCCCAGTAGATGAGAACCCACTTTGAAAGTCACTGACATTACATTTCAGTAAAACTCCTTTCAAGAGGCTTTAAGAGGAGGCAGAGTCTTAAGGATTCACCCTCAGGGATTTCTTGCTCAACGAAGAGCTTTCCCACTTAATCATTCAGCAAGTACAGAAGCACAAAGCTCCCCAGGTTCCTTGTGCCTGTGGACGACTCTGCACATCCAGTCCTGTTAGGTAACGCATGCAATATCCGCCCTACCCCCCAGCAGTGCAGTCGTGCACATGGGCTCAGGATGCCAGTTCACGTAACGTCTACACTGCGCCCCCGTATCAGGGCAGCCCCACATTAGGGACGTGCAGGCGGCACATGGCTCTCAGGGGCCCGACACCCACACACAGAGCCGGCACAGAAAACTGTCACACCAGCCCTGTCACCGGAAATGACACAGGGAAAATAAAACTTAACTTGTGTTGCTTAATTTTAAAGCATATTTGACATGGACAGCTATCAAGCATCTGAAATGCTGCGGTTAAAATGGGTTGCTCGGGGAAGTTGATTTTTAACTGCAATCACCTGTAAGAAATTTAAATCCACTTTTCAAATTCAGTCTATTTCTGCAGAGTGCCTCTTCCCAGCTCCATCCTCCTGACACCACCACATGTGGACAGGGGATGGGGTCAGGGCCCAGACACAGAGTCCACCGAGACGGGATTCCCCACACTTGGTGTCTGAGAACTGTCCTCCTGACTTACTGCTTCACCTTCATTTTCTTATAAAAGCCTACGACAGAGTTCAAGCAATGTTGTTACTGAAATAAGGGTCTTCAATGCACATCTACACGTATTAAGAAGGAATCACGTAAGTGTGAGTGAATTATCTTCAGAATGCCAAAGATTGGGTAAACATAAAGACCTGTGCTACTTTTTTCTTTTTTAAAGATTTAATTTTATTTATTTTTGGCTGCGTTGGGTCTTCGTTGCAGTGCGCAGGCTTCTCATTGGGTGGCTTCTCTTGTTGCGGAGCACGGGCTCTAGGCACACGGGCTTCAGTAGTTGTGGCACGCGAGCTCAGTAGTTGTGGCGCACGGGCTTAGTTGCTCGGCGGCATGTGGGATCTTCCTGGACCAGGGCTCGAACCTGTGTCCCCTGCATTGGCAGGCGGATTCTTATCCACTGCACCACCAGGGAAGCCCTCAAGACCTGTGCTACTTCTAACTACCGTACCCACCAATTACAAATGTCTAAATGTCAGGCCACTTTCGGTGAGTCTACCAGTTGACTTCAAACGAGCTGTCTGCTGAGTTACTGTGGGAAGCCCAGTGGCAGATTCCCCCTTCAACATTCCACATGGAAACGGTTCTTCCTCAACCTTCTGGATTCTTCTGCCAGAGTGAAGCCGCGTCTCTGTGGCCACTGGACCGTAGGCTGAGTCAGCCTGGATCTGCTCCCAGGTCCCCTCCCAGGGACTCAGAGGCAGACAAACCATTTTAGAAACCATCAACCCCTCATGCTGGCATCTCCACAGAGCACACAAATTACTCCTTGCTTTCTTTTCTATTGTTGTAAAGTTTCTCGAGCTGCTAACAGAAAATATTAATTCCCAGAAGCACTCTGGAAGAATTCATACCCGTTTGTATGAGCTCTAAAAAGCAAGAGCAAATCCAGTGAAATTTCAAGGCACATAAGAGCTTTAGAAAGCTAGATGCCTGGAATGTAAGCAGTGCTGAGAACTTAGGTTTTTCTTTCACTTTTTGCCTTCAAAGAATCTCTTTAAAATGTCATAATAATAGTACTTCCTGGGACTTCCCTGGTGGTGCAGTGTTTAAGAATCCGCCTGCCAATGCAGGGGACATGGGTTCAAGCCCTGGTCCGGGAAGATCCCACATGCGGCGGAGCAACTAAGCCCGTGCACCACAACTACTGAGCCCACGTGCCACAACTACTGAACCTACACACCTAGAGCCTATGCTCGGCAACAAGAGAAGCCACCGCAATGAGAAGCCCGAGCACCGGAACGAAGAGTAGACCCCGCTCGCCGCAACTAGAGAAAGCCCGCACACAGCAACAAAGACCCGACGCAGGCAAAAATATATAAATAAATAAATACATTTATTGAAAAAAAATAGTACTTTCTAAATGGACATTAGCCTCAGAGGAGATGGCCCTGAAACGTTCCCCAACCCCAAACAAAACAGCTGTTGAAATGCACACCTCTCCCACCTAGAAGGCACATAGAGTCAACAGTAACACATTAAAATTTATGATTTCTGTAACTAACGTCCAAAGCAAGAGAAAAGGAAAAAAGGGCCACACCCAGGGACTGGTGGCAGATCGCGGCATCTGTAGGCAAGTGTCTCAGTGCCTCGGGCCAGTTTCCCAGAATGGCCAGCAAACAGCTTGGCCACGTCCCAGATGGTGCCTGTGCCTTGGCAGGAACCCTCAAGTTTGCCCACAAGGTTGTGAGGGTCCTTGCATGAGCCGCCCTTTGAGAAGGAAGATTAATCCACAGCCATCTAGAGGCGGAGGCCAGTGAGCGTCCTGTGGGTGTCTTATTTACTATCTCACATCTGACGTGATTCATTTCCAACTGAGTCTCCAAATTTAAAGTCTACTTTTGGAAACAAATGGGCGTGAGGACAAGTTTCCGTGATGTAAGCGCAGAGAGCTCTGAATTTGGCCGTCCTCCGGAGTTGTGTGCCCCGGGGAGGAAGGTGCACCTAGAAAGTCCCCCACAGGACGGTCAGCTTACAAGAGAGCCGAGCTCCGTCCCCAAGTGAAGCTACTCTCCGAGGGCCTCTTCCGATCAGCATGGTGAACATGCTGAGGGCAGCAGGGATGGGAAGCGAACAGGGGCAGCTCGGAGGCCAGTGCTCGCTCAGGGCCCAGCAGATCTGCACGTCACGAGCGTCCGCTCTGCTGCAAGGATGCTTTCCAGGACAAGGCCAGTGGGCGTTTGGACTGTCCAGCACGGTGTTGCCCAAAGTCCCTCAGGATGAGCATGACCCAGACGCACTTTAAACACTGCATCTCTGACCCCAACCCAAACCTATTCAATCCAAGTTTCTGGGGAAGAAGTGTGAGCCGGGGCTTAGCAATCTTTTAATCTTTTAACAAGGGTCCCAGGTGCTTCTTATGATAGGAGTCTGGGAAATAATCAGTCTCTCTGGCAACTGAGGAAAGTCGGCCGTAAGGCAGAGTGCAAACATGGGTTCAATTTTAATCCAGACGTGCCTACAGCACGTTTTGCGTGTTTGCGCTCTTGTAATTAAGAAAAAGATTCAGGGCGACATTATTTGTAAACAAACCTGTTTTGTTAAATGTTTACTTTAAGTCTTTTTTTCATTTAACAGCTAGACCTTGATCGCTGAAAAGTAAACTTTGTTTTTCAAGATATGCAAAGTTCCCTAAAATCATTTGGTGTTCTTGGTGTCAAATTCAGCTGGAGCACTCTCTCCAGGGAAAGGCCAGCAAATGTGTACTCAGCTGACACTTCTTAGGCATCTCATGCTTAAGATCCACATTGAGAAATGAATTAGCCTTATTAATGTGTGCAATTGCTTTATTACCATTTCACTTTGGATTCTAGAATCAAAGTGGTTTTTTCCAATATTGAAAGAGGACAAGATGATGTAAGCACAAAGCCTCCTGAGTGTTTCCCTCCTCAGCTCAGGACCGTTTTGCCCCAAGACCTGATACAGGTGGTGACAACATCAGCAACTACAGGTCACTGCGTACCTACTATGTGGCCATGTGCATGACATGGGGTTGCTTTCCACTTCTGACCTTCACGACTATCTTGAAAGGTGGCCACTCATATCCCATTATTAAAGTTAAATAAGACTCCTGGAAGTAACAAGAAATAAGCTCCAAATGGTTTCTTATTCAATATCCCCTGTGCTGACCACAGGGACTATGAACAGTCCTCACCCAAGACCAGCAGCCCCAGTGGAGAGCCTGGCGGACGCCCCGCAGCCTGAGGTGCTGGAGTGGTGAGCACAGGGTCTGGGCGGGCGAGGGGGCGTGTACGCTAGTTAGTGACGGGCCACCTGTCGGTGAGTCCAGCAAGGGGCTGATAGAGTACGTGTGTGGCCCCCTCCATGTGGGGACACTCTCTGGCAAGACTGTCCCTTCCTAAATTTGGTCCAAAATCATCCCAGCCTCCATTCCTATGCTTTTGTGCCCATCATCTTAAAAATGCCAAGAAAAGGACGACTAAAAGATCCCATCTTTCTGCTGAATGGATGCCAAGGTTATCACTGAAGACTGAGTGTCTGTGTTCCCCCCACCAAAATCCATATGTGGAACCCTAGCCCCCATGGGATGGTGGGGGGGGCAGTATGGAAGGTGATGAGGTCATGAGGGTGGGGCCCCCGTGAACGGGATCAGTGCCCTCACAACAGAGCCCCCAGAGAGCCCCCAGCCCTTCCTCCACGCAAGGACACAGAGAGAAGATGCCGTCTGTGAACCAGGAGGGGCCTCACCCGACATGGAATCAGCCAGCACCCTGATCCTGGAGGCGCAGCCTCCAGCACTGGAAGAAGTAAGTGTCTGTTGTTTATAGCCACCCAGGCCATGATTTTTTGTCACAGCAGCCCAAGTGAACTAACTTGGTCATCTACAGACACCCGAAGGGAAGATGATTCCAGATCAGAGCAGACTGGCTCCCAGAACCTCACCAGAGTCACGACAGAAGAGAGATTCTATTTTCTATTCTACTCCTTCCTGGGTCAGCTCTTCCCACACAAAACAAAAACAAAAACAAAGCCCACACGAAACAACATGGAAAACAAACACAAAAGAAACAGTCATTGGCAGGGTCAGAACCTCAGGTTTGATGACCCTCTGTCCACTGTCTGTCACGCCCACCCTCCTGAAGTAGGCAGCTACGTTGAGTGCCATGAGTGCTGGGAGAGCAGACAGGTGGCTGCTCCATGGAGAACATGTGTGCAGACACGGACACTCAGGTCACCCGACACTCAGTAAACATAAACCGGAGCGTGGTTCTGAAGGCTTTGGATAAACCCCTAACAGAGTCTCATATTGTGATGAACCAAAGAACTCAAGTTGCAGTTCATTGGTATCTCCATAGAAACAAGACGTACTGGAAGACAGGATATTGCCAAAGGACTGAAAAATTTAAGGCTCAGCAGAAAACAGAGAAACGTACTTGAAGGATTTTTTTTTCCTGGAAAAACAGTATTAATTATTCATTCTCTGTACCGGAAGCATTTGGTTTCACGGTAAATACTTGATTCTCTGTCCCTGGGATTTACTGTGGACCCTCCTGACAACCTTCAAACACTGTTAGTGGACTGGGAAGGAAACATTTTTACAGCATAATTAAAGTTATAATGCCTGAAATTACTCAGCCTCCAGTTGAGCAAGGCTTTCATCATGTTGAAGATGCTTACCCTCCTGGCTCACACTGGGTTTCTACCCCTGGGACCCTGGGCTGAGGCCGACCTGCCCCATCAGAACCGTGTCCCCAGATGGGCCCCTCGGTGGGGAGACCAGGCTGCCCCCCTACCCACCTCCTCGGAGCTCAGACCTGTCCACTGGCACCTCTGGATGAAGAGGAACAGGCTGTGGGCCCCTTTCTCCGACATCAGCGTGGCCCTCAGCTGACTCAGTGTCCACCTTAGGCACCACTGGGCTACGAGCTCCCTGAGGCCCGCGTGTCCAGGAAGCAGAGAAAGCGCCTGCCTGGGTAGCTGACTGTACGTGTCAACTTGGCTGGGCTGTGGTATCAGACATTTGGTCAAACACTAGTCTACATGGTGTAGTGAAGGTATTCTTAGACGGGCGTTGCACTGAAGTTGGTAGACCCTAAGTCAAGCAGATTGCCCTCCATAGAGGGGCGGGCCTCTTCCAATCAGCGGAAGGTCGTGGTAGAGAAAGGGTGAGGTCCCCGAGGAAGAGGGAACGCTGCCTCGACTGTCTGTGAACTTCAGCAGCAGCAGAAGCTCTCCCCGGGGCCTCCAGCCATCCGTCCGCCCTGCAGATTTCAGAACTGCCAGCTCCACAATTCCTTCAAGTAAGTCCCTTAAAATAACTCTCCCTCCGTGTCTGTCTGTCTGTCTGTACACACCTCCCCTTCCAGTCCCGCTCTGCCCGCGTTGCACAGTGAGTGGCCCATTTGGCCACACCCCTCCAGGAGGACACCAAATGCACACGGGTGGGCAAACGGCACTGCTGGGCTCCTTGCTGGAAGATAGCTGAGAATTTCAGGTGACAGCAGAGCCCCAAGCCAAGGGCAGGGCCCTCGGGCGACTGCCCAGCACAGGTGACCTGACAGAGGCCAAGTGGGCACAAAGGGACACGTGTGTCGGGGCAGACACCAGCCCACTCACAGCAGCTTGTCTCTGACGGAGCTGGCTATGCGCATCCCCAGGGAGAGAGACGCTGGAGCGCGGGCAGGCACAGTGCCTTGGAGACAGACCTGGGAAGGGAGGTCCCCTGGGGCGGCCGGGGCTGGTCTTGGTCTCCCATGGCCATTGGAGGCAAGAACACGGAGAACAGGGGAGCACGGGGGAAGGGAGAGGGTGGAGGGGCTCAGAGCTGAGCCGGTGGGGCTGGGGAGGGGCACATCCAAGGAAGACACCCAACCTCAGGGCCCTGGATGAGAGTGGCTGACAAACCACGACTCTGGGGTCTCCTTCCAACACTGTGCCGACATCAAAGAGAAACCCTAAACAACAGCAAAATGCCAAAATGTTAAAAGATAAGTGTGTGGACATACGTGTGCATACGAAGACTCCAGATCAGAACGTTAGCGGCCTGGGTGGTGGAATTATGGATGGATGATTTTTTTTCCTTTTCCTATGAGTTTCCTTGTTAGTTACATTTTTAATAATTAGCTTGTGATTACAATCAAGAAAAGGAACAAGGCCTCTTCCCTTAAAAAACAAGCTTTTCCCATTCCCTCCAAAAACTCCAAGTTTGGCGGATACAAGTGATAACGCCTGTGTGCTCGTTTCTGACTCTGTGTCTGTGGGTTTGGCCCCCGCCCCGAGCCCCACCACCAAGCACGTGCTCTGACCCCAGTGGGCCCGGGCTCTGGTCTGGTGCCCTCGCTGTCTGCAGAGGGGATGCATGCTGGCTCACAAGGCGGGTCCGGGCCCCATTTCTTCCCTGCCAGCCCTTTCTCAGAGGACTGAGCCCCAGCCCCAAGCTCCCTGGCACAGGCTGAGTCTGAGATGCCAAGCGAAGCCAGTTGAAGGCCAATCCTTGAGGATGAAATCAGAGCCTGGGATCCTGGTAAATGGAGCCTGGGATTCCGGGGAGAAACATGTTTCTGAAGCAGCTGGTTTAGGGCAGGACCCCGCCACCAGATGACTCATTCTAAACTGGCATCCATCGCAGCAATGATGGAAACGATTTTGGCAGGAGTGTGAACAGATTCCGCCCCAAATCCCCGTTAACACGAGCTCTCAGTGAAGGGAATTGTGTTCCTTATTTGGCTTTTGCACAAAAAAATAAATCAATAAGCCTCTATTAGGGCAAAAAACTGGAAACACAAACCCCAAATTCCCAGCCTCCGGGGGTACCCCGTGTGCCCTGACCCCTCCCCGGGTACACTGACTGGGGATTCTTCAGCCCTGTTCCAGGCCGCCGGGCCTCCACCAGACACCAGGCAGCTGGTACAGAGAAGGATGGTGCCAGAAAAAGCAAAGGCAGGTGTGGGGGGAGACCCCTCCCTGCAGGGGCCAGAGCACCCCTCCCCCATCCTCCCAGCCTCTGCCACCTCGGCCACTAGGACCGCCCCTCGCCACGGGGTCGGGCAAGGACCCCAAGTCTGGCAGACGGTCGGGGCTCAACGACGATGTGGGATGAATGAAGAACCGGCTTGTCGTGGGTGTTTCTCCAACGTGCTCCAGGGGGAAACACCGCTCAGGTTTGGGTTTGGTTTGGTTTGGGGGATTTTGGGGGAAAATATTCTTTTAATTGGCCATGAAAAATGATAAAGTCCGAGACACAGCCCAGTTCTCTTCTGGGTCCTCTCTCCTCCTCATTAGATTAGCTAGTTCAGTGTAACTAAGAACAGCATTAATTACTTGGCCTGGAAATTGGTACAAATCTATGACTCTTCAGCACCTTTGCAAAATACCCAGTTCCAACCCAAATGGTGAGCGGAGGCCGTGGGTGCTCCGGGCTGCACCCAGGGTGGAGGGCACGCAGAGGCTGCAGACACCTTCCCCGAGGCCTGGGTGGTCGGGGGGCGGAGGGGGGCCAGGAAGGCAGGGGAAGCCGGCGCGGGGTGGGGGGGCGCGGACGCTGGCGGAACGTGGAGAAGCCGCAGCCGGGCCACGGGTAACAGGCAGGGCAGCCTCCCCGGAGACAAGGCGCGGGCCGCTCCGCAAGGGAACAGGACATGCTTGTTCTCACCACGAGGTGTGACGCAGGCCGCCCTGTGCAGATTCGGAGGAGAGAACGAGCGGGGAAGACAGAGGGGACCAGGGGACCTTGAGCAGCTCCTCCATTTTGAGTGAAAGAGGAGGACCCGCCCACAGCTGACTTGATGACTAAAGGACACGCCCGAGATTGTCCATGACGTGGCCGAACCCCGCAGGAGTCGCACAGAATTAGATGGTGGGCGCGGCCCCTGAGGAGCAGGTGCAGGCTGACGTGTAAGGGGGACGGGGTCCCGCAACGCCCCCCGAGCGGGGAAGGTAGAAGGCTCAGCACATCTGTACATTGAGAGAAGAGAGTGGGAACCGCAAAGAGGGAGAACGTGGGACCCAGACCTGGATGCGGCAGGGCAGAAAGACACGTGCGCCAGCGAGTGGGGGGTTGGTGGGGATGCGCCCGGTCCTTCAAATAGTCTCGTATTCACGGTACCGTCAGTGAGACCCACACATCACATGCTGGAAACCAGAGAGAATTTCATGAAGGAGAAATGCTGCTTTACTTTACAACTAAATAAGATGCCTTCACATGTGCTAAAATCATGACTCGTAAGACCGGGAGGACAGACCTCCCGAGCCTTAGGATTTTGCATTTTGCCAGGAGCTCACTCCTTTATTAGAGAACATGAGTCACTTTCTATTTTAGGAAAAACTTCATTGTGGTGCAAATTAAGACTTTCTTTTTTTTGTGAAGGTACATTCATAGTTCTGACTTCTAACTTTCAGAACCCTGTGTAATCGCTGAGTGGGGACTGGTGCTTGCACAGGAAATTAACGCTCTTAAATTCTCTTTTTAATGATCTACTTTAGAAACGTGTGCCCTGACAAAAGACTAATAATTATCACATCAATTGTCCCAGTTCGGTCAACCATTAAGATCTGATTCTCAACGATTCATGATACCAGTTAGTACAATTATGAGGAAAAGGGCCATTTCTAAATTCATACTTAAAATATTCATAGAACATTAATATATGTATACTTTATGGAATGACTGAGCTCAATAAAAAATATTTAGAATGTAAATTTGGGTAATGAAGTCAATATAAGCTTAAACTTCATAAAAGAGCAAAATCGACTTCAAAATCCCCCATAATAGCTGGTATTTGCAAAAATCAAATAAGAAATAAAGAATAACATAAATCAGAAATAAAGGGGCTGAGAAGACTCATCACTGAAAGCAGAGGCCATGTCTCGGGGTCACTGGGGGGGAACAGGTGTGAGCAGATGGGGGGACTGGAGTCCAGTCCCCAGTGTCCTCTGTGGAAAACTCCTTTTAAAATGTAACATCCTCCTCTGCCTCGTTTGAGGAAGAGTTGTCTATAATTGACCACATTTCTTGTCGCCTTGACCACAGTAAACCAGGAGTGAAACCTCATAACTAAGATCAACTGTAGCCGACATTCTTCCTCTTCCTTTTCTATGAATTTTGACAGGTATTTCGAGAGGTACATTTCGATATAATTTATTTATAAGCCCATAACAGACCCTTTTAAAAAGAAGTTTTATTTTTAAAGTTTTAAATGTATAAGACTAGGAAATAATACCTGAATTCATTTACCCCTTCTTCATTTTAAATGGTTTCAGGAAGAGCCTATTTTGAGTTCTCCTTTTCCCAAATCAAATTAGTCACCACTGATGATCTCCACAGAGCGCCACTTGGTTCCTACCAGGTTTTGTAGTCCAGGTAAAATCTTACAGAAAGGAAAGAGCGTACAGGCGCCTCTCACAGGATGGATACCACTGGTTACCTGGCAGCCCTCAAACAAGCCGCTCTGATCTTTCTCTAGGAGACAGCCCGTGGTGGGGGCACAGCTGTGCCGAGCCCGGCTTGTACCAAATGTGGCTTCCTTGGCAAGTGTGCTCCACACGTGCTTCTCCTTCTGAGTTGAATCGTCCAGGAGTGTGCTATTAGTCTACCTCTGAGAGCTACGGTGCCCTCTGTGCGGATGCAATATCACCTCCACTGGTACCCCAGATTTGCTGTTCCCACCCTTAACCAGAGCCAGACACTACTATTACCCTCCAAACACAGTATATAAAAAACACAGAGAGTATGTAGGAATGCGAAAACCAAAAAGAGTCAAAGAAGGAAACGAAAAAATAGTCTGAAAAATGTTTTTGTTTTTTGCAAAAAGTCCATGAAATTGTTTTTGAATTATCAACACAACATACTTCCTTTTTTTTTTTTTTGCAGTATGCAGGCCTCTCACTGTTGTGGCCTCTCCCGCTGCAGAGCCCAGGCTCCGGAAGCGCAGGCTCAGTGGCCATGGCTCACGGGCCCAGCCGCTCCACAGCAGGTGGGATCTTCCTGGACCGGGACACGAACCCGTGTCCCCTGCATCGGCAGGCGGACTCTCAACCACTGCGCCACCAGGGAAGCCCTCAACACAACACACTTTAAGTATAGTTAGCAACCTACTACTTGAGTTCTGTCTCCAAAAGATACAATTAAAAGTATCAGGAAGATGTCTACGTCAACAGCAGGCACCGGCCCATGTAGAGGAAGGGGCCTCACATCTCTGCCTGCAGGGAGCCCTGACCTTTCACAGAAGAAAGAAGGTCTCCCTTCTCCTCCTTCCTTTGGGGGATTCTTCTTCTGATTCAACCCAGAGGTTAGGGGACCTTTTCCCGTCACCCTGATTAGGGCTGAGAAGACCACGGAGATGCCAGCATCAGCTCGGAGGCCACGCACTGCTGCAGAGATGGGGACACCGTGCTTCCTCTCCCCGACACTGCAGACGACGTGAAGGTCAGAACACGTGACACAGTGTTTCCCGTGTTACCAAGTTCCTAGTTCAGGGGGCAACCGGCACTCAGAGAAGACTCAACCAACCATGAAGGAGCAGAACTGAACCAGAAAGAAAAGAAACACACTGTTGATGCGTTTCTCCTAAAATATCTTAGTCAGCCTATGACTAATCAGAAATTGAGTAACAACAATAGCAATGGCCAAGCATGATCCATGGGAGGGAACCTGTTAAGGGTACATGTGGGTTAGCATTTTAACGTTACCTAAACTCTGGGAGGTCGATGTTATTGTTATTATGACTACTCTGGCCGTGACTATTATTATTATTTCAGGAACTAGCTAACATTAAGAAATGCAGCAGGTTTAAACGTTATTATCCAGTTGTTTAGAAAAGTGGAACAACGTGTGAATGCAAATTTAATTCGATTTTGCAATCATCTCCAGAATAAAGCCTTATTTTAAATTTTAATATACCAAACATAATACCTGTGTATGCAAATGAGGTAATATACATATAATTTCCTATTGTTAAACTATCAAGATCTCCATGGCTTCTCCATGTTCAAAAACATTCTGGATCTATGTATAGAATTCCAGGCACTATTTTACCCTCTTAAAGCAAGGTTTAACACTATCCATTTCCAGTACAACAGAGTCAAAAGGACAACTCCTCAGAGCGCCATGTAAGTGGATGTGACCTAGTGTGGATTTACCACTGATGAGGTTTTTTTTACACTTGATAATTTGAACATCTGTGACTCATAATTGGGGCTGAGGAAACTGGTTTCTTTGTGACCACTTAGAGGGGCAAGATCAAGCATGTGCTTCGGGACCTCGGCTGAGCCACAGTGCACTCAGCACCATGGACAGAGCTCAATGGGCGCGCTCCCTCTCCCTGTCTCTCTCCTTGTCTCCCTGTCTCTCTCCCTCTCTGTCTCTATCTGACTCTCCGTCTCTCTCTCTCCCTCTCTCTCCCTCTCTATGTCTCTCTGACTCTCCATCTCTCTCTCCTTGTCTCTCTGTCTCGGTCTCTCTCCCTCTCTGTCTCTCTCCCTCTCTGTCTCTATCTGACTCTCCGTCTCTCTCTCCCTCTCTATGTCTCTCTGACTCTCCACCTCTCTCTCCTTGTCTCTCTGTCTCTCTCTGTCCCCCAGCCCCTCTCCTTTGTAACAAAACAAGTTGACTTCTTTACCATTGACCGCACTCTGCTCAAGCCTGAGAGCAGAGGGTGCTTTCCCAGGCATGACGAGTTACCTTCACAACGCACACCTTGCACGAGGCCCCCAGGCTCCACCAGGGTGGAGGGGACCAGCCCCAGAGGGAGGAGGCCCTGCCCACTCTGTGCCTGACAGCAAGCTCGGCATTCAGTGGGAGAGAAAGCCACAAAAAGTTCTAATGTGGAGGTACACACATGCTGCATCCCAGCGCCAGCCCACACGGAAACCCGTGGGCCACTCGGGGTCAGGCCCTCCCCACACTCAAGTCCAAGATGCAGGTTGTCACCCAGACTCTGTCTCCCAACGGCCCCGTTCGCCCGTCTGTAGAACCAGGACCATCACAGCATCACAACACTAGCAACCCACCGGGAAGGATGATGCAGACCACGCGAGGGGGCAGTTAGAGATGACAGGCATTTGAGCACATGTCCAAACGTCCCTTAACCACATCCCAGCCCTCATGACGCCCAGCAGCTGCCGGACGCTGCCCCACTGTCTGTCGGCTGGAAATGACTTCTTCCCATTCTGGTATAAATATTCCAGCTGCACTCCAAAGTCCAATCGAAACCTACTCCCTCTGTAAAGCTGTCACTGATCCTTCAAACCCAAATTAAACTGACTTCTTACCCGAGGTCCCCATGGCATTGTGTCCACGACTTCTCAGGAAAGCCGTCTCGTCTGCCCTGTGTTGATGCTATTTATGTCGGTGACCATCTTCCCAACTGGATTATAACCTCATTCAATATATGAATCATGTTTTAATTGTCTCTGTATCTCCAGATCCTACGAGCCTTCCTATTCGTGGTTCACAGTCAGTACACGTTCATAAAATAAATGCACGACTATAGAACCTACACCCTTGTTGGGGAACCTAGCTATATGAGTAAAAGCTGCAAAAGACAGAGTAAGGTAGCAAGTAAAGGCGAAAACAGTGCTCAGCACACCATCTGCTAGTCAGCAGGCCATAAACAACTGCTGCTAAACCGATTTAAAATTTTTTTGAAACAGTTTCAACAAAAAAATCCAGGAGAAATGAAAGCATTACTACTTCAGAAGATACACATTACTTAAAAAGATACACCTATGTACTCATATGTATACATATATGTTTACCGTATATTAAAATAGTGCTTAAGAATGAAAAGGCAAGTCACAGACTGAGAAAAATTATCTGCAAAGCACATATCGGATAAAAGACAGGTATACAAAGAATTCTTAAACTCAATGAGAAATAAACAGCCCCATCAACAATGTGCAAAAGACTTGAACAGACACCTCACTAAAGAATGTATACAGACAGCAAATAAGCACATGAAGAGACGCCAACATCATACATACAGCCACTCTGGGACACAGCCCGGCAATTTCTTGCAAAGCTAAACATACTCTTACCCTACAACCCAGCTATCACACTCCTTGGTGTTCATCCAAATGAGCTGAAAACTTATGTCCACACAAAAACCTGCACTCGAATTTTTATAGCAGCTTTATTCACAATTGTCAAAACTTGGAAGCCATCAAAATGTTCCTGAGTAGGTATGGGGATAAATAAACTGTGGTCCATTCAGACAATGGAATATTATTCGGCTAAAAAGAAATGAGTTATCAAGCCATGAAAAGATGTGGAAGAACCTTATAACTACATGAAAGAAGCCAATCTGAAAAGGCTACAGAGTGTATGATTCCAACTGTGTGACATTCTGGAAAAGGCAGACCTATGGAGACGGTAAAAAGATCAGTGGTTGCCGGGGGGTGCGGGGAGGGTGGCGTGAACAGACAGAACATGGAGGATTTTTAAGGCAGTGAAACTGCTCTGCATGGTATTATAATGATGGATATATGTCACTATACGTTTGTCCAAACCCACAGAATGGACAACGCCGAGAGTGCATCCTGAAGTAAGCTATGGGCTTTAGTCAATAATCATATACCAATACTGGTTCATCAATTGTAACAAACGCAACAACACTGCAAGATGTGAAAATAAGGGAAAGTTCCTGTGGAGGAGGGGGGTACGTTCTGCTCAATCTTTCTGTAAACCGACCACTGCTCTTAAAGTCTATTAATTTTAAAAGGACGGCTCTAGCTGCTGTTCTTCCTTCACTATTAATATTATTCTAGACAAATGGATGTTCTGAACTAGGGGAAAATCCTCCGGAGAGCCCGCGAGTGGAGGGAGCCAGGCAGGGTGGGAATCCAGGATCAGTCCCTTTTCAAAGTTCAGGAGAATGATGGGCAGGGGATAACCAGCGCAAGGACCCAGAGGGATCCAACTTCACCTTGGCTTGACCTTCAAGTGCACAGTCCAGAGCTGGAAACAGCCACGAAGCATGCGGCCTGAGGACCCCTCTGGGTCTGGGAGCAAATGGTAACAGCCGTCGCCCAGGGCTGCCACTGGGAAGAACCACCCAAAGGACTCCCCTCCCGTGGAGGAGGGTGATCTGACAGGCTGAATCACACCACGGTGGGTGACTAAGGGCCACGGCTTAGGGGGCACTGCTTCTCTCTTCGGGAACAGCTGGGCAGCAGAAATATCTTAAAGGTTTCATGAGACAATTTTTAGTACAAAACTCAGATGTGGAATTCTGGCAGATTTCCCAATAGATGTGGTATGGCAATTGTCAGTGTAAAAATCCCTAAGCGTACAGCCTCCCAGGCCTCAGGAGAGCATATGAGTCGATGTCACGGCGATCATTATTCTACGGAGAAATAAACAGAGGCCTACGACAGAGGACGTGTTCATCCCATGCTGTAAACCCTGTCGACCGCAGAGTGGAGAACGGAATCGAGTTTCCAACGATCTTGTGCAAAAAGCGCAACATCCCAGTGACAATCAGAATCGAGAAAGGGACTCACTTTAATAGCAAAGGCCATCACCCCACCACTGACACCGGGCTCCCCAAATCACAGAGGCAACAGCATGGCTGCACCCTAAGACCAGTTCCTACCGAGGGTTACCTGCTGACCTGTGCCCCTCCCACCAGACTCGTGGGTTGGGGTCCTGACCCCCAGCAGCTTAGACGTGAACTCATCTGGAGACAGTCCTCGCAGGCGTGGTTCAATAAGATGGGCTCTGCCCTGAGCCCCAGTGTCTGGACCAAGAGAGGAAGTTTGGACACAGACCCTCCGCCCCAGGGAGACCACCTGGTGAAGATGAAGGCAGAGACTGGGGCGATGCATCTTCGCTCCCGGGGAAGCTAATGATGCCAGCAAAGTAGGAAGGAGGCCTGGAACAGACCCCTGAGCCTCAGGAGGCCCCCGGGACACGCTGGCCTCGGATGCCCAGCCTCCAGACTGGGAGACCACAGATCCGGCTGTTCAAGCCCACGTGCAGTGCCTGGTGGGAAGCGCAGGAGCTCAGCACTCAGAGGTCACTGGCCTGTAGCTCCGAGGACAAGACTTGTTCTTTCCCCAGATCTACAAATTTCAGGGAAGACGGGGGCAGACACAGCTCACGCGTGAAGACGGGAGACGGTGGAGCCAGGACAGGAGCCGGGGGGCGGTTCTGGGGAACAGGGACACCCAGCCCCGCTCAAGGCGGCCCAGCCCCTCCAACAACAGAAAGACCAGGCCGCAGGCCCAGCCTTTCTATCCACTTGAAGGTTTTCAAGAGAACTCTTTTCTTAAAACACCTCTCCTACTACTCGCTATCTGTAGGAATCACTTTTTCTCTCTGAAAGGCACACTTCACATGTGTCCTCAAACCACTCTCTGTGGATGAGGTAATCACGTTGAGGACACGACCCAGACACTGGTCCCGGCTACTTTGACACAGACCGTCCAGAGCCACAGGCGCTGCCTGCACAGACGCTTGACTGGAGGGAAGCTCTGTGCCCGGCGACCGACTTCACGTGCAAAGGCCGCAGACCACGGCCGCCGCGCACCTGCATCTCACGCTGTCCTTGCGCTCGGTCTGTGCGCAGAGCTTGTGGCGTTTAAATGGCTCCTGCCCCCTCCCCACCGAGGAGAGGACTGGGCAGGAGGAGGTGGGCTGGACGGCAGCCGCCCCAACACCCAGAGACACATGCTGGGGAGGAAACGGCACAGCTGCCAGAAGCCGGCGGTCCTTCCCCGACGCTGTGCACGCGTCCGCCCACCAACACCTGGCTCTGCCCTCGAACCATCCGTCTGGAGGCTCCCCTCCCATGAGTATGGATGCAGAGTCCACCTTTAAAAGGCAGCTTGACGGGTAAGCCGGGCGGAAGACACCCCCAAAGCTTTGCACAGCCTCACTTGTTAGAAAAGGGAGAGCTTTCCACTGGGCCCAAACAGGACCTTCCCTGGGTATAAAAAACCAAGAGGGGACGGGCTTCCCTGGGGGCGCAGTGGTTGAGAGTCCGCCTGCCGATGCAGGGGACGCGGGTTCGTGCCCCAGTCCGGGAGGATCCCACATGCCGCGGAGCGGCTGGGCCCGTGAGCCATGGCCGCTGAGCCTGCACGTCCGGAGCCTGTGCTCCGCAACGGGAGAGGCCACAGCAGTGAGAGGCCCGCGTACCGCAAAAAAAAAAAAAAAAACACCAAGAGAGGGAGAGATAGACAGAGGGGGAGGGGAAGGGGAAGGGAGGAAGGAGGGAGGGAGACAGGCAGGAGGTGTCCTCAAATCAACCCCTGGACTATTCCTCTTCTGGGTCCAGCCAGGAAGCACAGCCTTTGCAGAAACCAGCCCTCTTTTTTTTTTTTTTTTTTTTTTGCGGTATGCGGGCCTCTCACTGTTGTGGCCTCCCCCGTTGCGGAGCACAGGCTCCGGACGCGCAGGCTCCGGACGCGCAGGCTCAGCGGCCATGGCTCACGGGCCCAGCCGCTCCGCGGCATATGGGATCCTCCCAGACCGGGGCACGAACCCGTATCCCCTGCATCGGCAGGCGGACTCTCAACCACTTGCGCCACCAGGGAGGCCCACAAATATTTTTATTATAGAAATTTCTACAGACAAAGGTCTGATACGCTCCATGGCCATTAGAGAGAAGGACCCTCTCAGTGGCTATTTCTCCCTGGTTCCAGCTACAAAACTTCCTAGTTCTGGGCTATTTAATGGCTATTTTTGCTATATTTTAAAACTTTAGTATTTATGGTAAATCTACAAAGGGAATGTGAACTGATGCACTCCAAAGGCAGGAGAGAAAACGATCTCAGATGTTTTGTTTTCAAGAATCGTTTTGGAAGGTGGAAGACCCACTCGCTTCCCAACCATGCCCAGGGGTGGGCATCAGGGCGGACCTTTCCTCTTTCAGTAAAGGAAGTGCCTTTCTTAAAGATCCTGGTGACGTCAGGGCAGAGGTGCAGTGGGGAGATAATGAGTGGGTTACAATTAAAAATCACAACGTGTCACATGGGAACTCCCTGATTAAATGAATACAGTGACAGCGGCTTCCCTCGGAGATCATCACAATCTAGTCAGCAGGGAAAACTTCCAAGTCAGCACGTGGGTAGCATCCAAGTTTTCAAGAACATCCTTATGTTTGAGGATGGGAAGATTTCAACAGATCGAGTGCACACTCACGAGACACTCAACACGACAGTGATGAGCCACACAGGTGAGGCGCTAACGGGCGGAAGCTCTTTTTTTACACGAATTACAGCACAGCCTCTAGCGGTCAGGGCGGAAACGGAAGCAGGCGGAGCAAGGGCAGGCGAACGCGTGATGGGGACCCCACCCCCGTGTCCCTGACGTTCTGTTCTTGACACTCACCTGCCCACCAGCCCTGCTCCGAGAGCCCCAACCCCCGGACAGAGATGCAGCTCCAGGCCAGGTCCGTGCCACCTACACGTCCACACGCACGGGGCTCCGAGAACCTCACCAGATACGCACACTGAGTCCTTGAAGAATTCCTTCTTTGAGTCAATAAGTGGGTGATAAAGGATATTCATTTCACCCACGTACACACACACACATATGAAAAATAAATTAAATAAAAATAAATTAGGAAAATAAATCTAAACCACATGCACGCACACATACACCTGGAAGCTTCACGCCCCAGACGGTCCTCGTAAGTTGTACGCTATCACAAGTGCTTTAAAAAGAGATGAATTTTAGAAACTAGAGTGAGTGAAAACCTGGAGGGATGAGGAAACCGGAAAGTCGGGCACAGGAAGAGGCGACTGAAAGGCAGCAGGATGCCTGTATTTTGCACGAGGTGTGGAAAGGAACATCTGCACGGCGGGCTCCCCGCAGATGCCCCAAGGCCAAGGTTTTGCTGAATCGGGCCCCAGGAGAGCTGTGCAGCCCTCCCCGCTCCATCCCCGCAGGACCCGGGATCGGCCCTCCCCCCTCCATCCCCAGAGGACCCGGGATCGGCCCTCCCCCCTCCATCCCCACAGGACCCGGGATCAGCCCTCCCCCCTCCATCCCCACAGGACCCGGGATCGACCCTCCCCCCTCCATCCCCACAGGACCCGGGATCGGCCCTCCCCCCTCCATCCCCACAGGACTCGGGGGTCGGCCCTCCCCCCTCCATCCCCACAGGACTCGGGGGTCGGCCCTCCCCCCTCCATCCCCGCAGGACCTGGGATCGGCCCTCCCCCCTCCATCCCCACAGGACCCGGGATCGGCCCTCCCCCCTCCATCCCCACAGGACCCGGGGGTCGGCCCTCCCCCCTCCATCCCCGCAGGACCTGGGGGTCTGCCCTCCCCCCTCCGTCCCCACAGGACCCGGGGGTCTGCCCTAGAGCTGGACGGGGTGAGGCCCAGGTCAGAGCCGTCCAGGCTTCCTCAGATGGAGGAGATGCACGTCCCAGCTTAGCAGCCAAGCCACAGGAAAGGGCAGCGCAGGGGGGCAGCCGGGCCTGGGCCTGACACAGAAGGACGGCGCCGTGGCCTGGGACAGAGGCAGCCTGCAGGCCCCAAGGGCTTTCCGAGTGGTGACCGGGACACAGCTCAGCCAGGTCCAGCGGGGACCTGTCGGGTGACAAGTGATCCAGACCAGCTGAGCCAGCCTTCCTGGCTGCGGGCACCAAACGTGCCATGTACGCAGCCCAAGGACACGGAGGGCGCGGGAGGGTGCGTGTCCTGTAACCTCCACCCTCACAAGGGGTCCCTGTGGGCACAGCTGTGCTGACACCCCAGAGGCTACTGTCCCTTGGGGCCTCTGGGGCATGACCTGGGGAGGATACCCTTGCCCCTCTCACTGGCTGAGGAGGTGAGTGACAGCCCGCGAAGCCCAGCAGCTCGGGAAGGCCCTCCGGGGCCTCAGGGTCCAGCTCGCCAGATGGACCGGCCTATGGGACTCTCTGGGGACGTTAGCGATTCAGATCCTCTGTCTGTGAGCTGCCCACTACGCAACCACACACGTAGATGGGAGAACCAGAGACGCAGGTCCCAGGACTGTAGGGACCCTAAGGTGTGTCCTGAGAGCCCAATGAAAAGAAGGGGAATCAGACTCCCCCCGACCCCGACCCCATGGGAGAGGCAGACGCCGGCCTCTGCTGAGTATCTGTCTTCAGTGAGAAGAGCCTCCAGAGGGTCAGCAACTCACTTTCCAGAAGCTCCACTCCTCACGCACCACGTTTAGAAGCCAAACACTTTGTGCTGTGTGATACGTGACAAAAACGAAAGATTTCCACCCAAATACGTCACTTTCGGGCCCTGCTGAACGCGGCACATTTTTCACAAGTACGTGTGGACAGGAAAGCAGTTTCACAATAACTATCCTCTAAATAGAAATGTTCTGACTTTGTTCTCCTGATGCTAGTCAGAGGAAGAATGCTAATTTTACTACCAGTTATTATCTGGAAATAATCATGAATAAAATAAGGACCTGATGATCAAATTTCTGGCAGCTGCTATATCTTTGGAAACAACGTACCGAGTCAGAGTTGAGACAGCAGCCTCCCAGTGTGGATCCCTGTGCACAGTCGCCTCGAGGGGGATTTGTGTTCAAACGGGGACGAAGGCCATCACAACGAGCGTGGGGTGGGGGGTGCTCAGAAATACCCCGCACACGTTGTGCACCGGGTTACAAGCACACAGAGTGGGGGCGTCTGGTCCCATCTGGAGACCCACGCTCCGAGGAGGCTGTGGATGCACAGCAGCCGTCAGACGCCCTTCCTGTGCCTCCCATGACAAGGGCCCTGAGCGCATGCACTCGGCCTCTGCCTCCTTAAAAGGGTCTCTGCTAAACCAGGAGAGAGAGAGAGAGAGAGAGAGAGAGTGTGTGTGTGTGTGTGTGTGTGTGTGTGTGATGGGGCAGGGGTGTGTGTGTGTGATGCGGCAGGGGTGTGTGTGTATGTGATGGGGAGGCAGGGGTGTGTGTGTGTGTGATGCAGCAGGTGTGTGTGTGTGTGATGGGGCAGGGATGTGTGTGTGTGTGATGGGGAGGCAGGGGTGCGTGTGTGTGTGATGGGGCAGGGGTGTGCGTGTGTGTGTGTGATGGGGAGGCAGGTGTGTGTGTGTGTGTGTGTGTGTGTGTGTGATGGGGCAGGGGTGTGTGTGTGTGTGTTACAAGGCAGGTGTGTGTGTGTGTGTGTATGGTCATTTTCTTCTTCCTAATCAGCACTGAGGTCAGTGCACCATGCAGTGGACTCAAAGGAGAAAGGAAACAGTCTCAAACGCTCCTTGTATCAGGCGGAGCCCAGCGTGTGGACAGTCCCCGTTCAGCCTGCGTTGAGTCTGTATTTTTTAGAGGATGTCAGTCTGATCCGCTACTGTAAAAACTCGCTCGTTTAGAAAAAGAAAGCTATCAAATTAAATAGTATTTAAATAAAAGCGATGCTGCTTTAGAGAACAAAAAAGCGCTTTGAAGTTACTAGTGCCGGTTTGATCAAACCAGACAGAGGGCTAGCGTTTACCCGCCAAACGCACACCAGCCTCCGAGGGCATCTCTGGTTTGATTGTAGAAGGTCTGCTGTCTGTCACGTTCAAAGAACTGGGTGTGCATCTTGCAGTTACAGTTGTCCAATTTGAACAGTGTTACTATACAGACTTATTTTCAGGCTATTCATTATTGTTCTGGCCATAAACAGATTGAAATGAGTTGGTAAAAAAATATGCGATACTCATTACTGGCCAACACTTATTGTTGAATTAGTGCTGCAAACCCAGGCTGATGTCACCTGCTCTCCGGGTGGGCATCTGCTCACACCCCTGCCCAGACCTCCCCACACATGCATTTGGTCTAAATCAAACTCTCTGCATGGCCCCGAATCCCACCAAGGCACCCGCTCCCTAACTGCCCCTCTGGGGACTGTGTAGGGCCCCGTTTCCATGAGTGACATTCGTGATCAGTGATCCTAGGCCAGCACTTGTTGCTGAGAAAGAAGCATGATTCACAAGCCAGAGAAAGTCCACTGACGCGTTCTGTTTGCTGGACAAGCTGAAGGCCACAAAATACTCCATGGTGACACACAGCCTGTGCGTGGAAATGCACCTGAGCTCTGGGGACAAAATTATGAATGAAACAGTCAATATTCATCTAAATATGGGCAAACCAGTAACTGCTTCTTATTGGACGTGCCGGCTTCTGCACAGAGTATAACATCTACATAGAAGGCATCTTGGTCGTTTACAGCAGGAACTTGTAAAACCAGTTCCCTAGATGCCTGAGTGAATAATAACCTCCCTAATCGACAGCCACTCTCATTAGGAAGAGGCGGCTGCTACTATTTAGAGGGGGGCATATTTTTGCACAAGGTAAAGCAAAAGAAAAATGTCAGCAGAGCAGGGCAAGAAGCACAAGAAGAAACACCCTCAGCTCACTGCTCAAGGCTCGCCGGGCACCTGCCACCATGTCCCTGCCCACTGCCCTCCAGGAACCCGGCTCGCGGGGACCCTCAGCAAAGCATGTCGCTGGGAAACCTCAGCAATTCCCTTCACAGCCCAGCACTGCCACCTCTGCCAGGACAGAGGACGGCTGCTCGGCCGGCACCACACACCGAAACCTCCTGCTGCTGAAGGGGTTTAGAGCTTTCATGGCATAAACACAAGGCAGCGCTTCCCAGCATCTCAAAGATCTTCCCCCTTTTCTTTCATCCTATTTAATGCAGCTGCAGGGAGCAGTGAGGCTCTGTCTGCAGCAGGCATTACAAAGGAAGCTATCTTCACAGGCTCTTCTCCCCACAGCTTGCATAAAAAAACACGGGTTTTAATAACTGCAGGTCCCTGGACTTACTCGTTCCCAAAGGGATGCTGAAGCCAGCAGCCCAGCTGCTGCATCTTTGCTTTAACAAATGGAGAGAGAGCCAGAATAGTTCTCGCCTTACCCATCGCTCGGGTGTTCAGTGATTATTGGAATCAGGGTTAATTGGAGAATGAACTTGTCTTCTCAGAATGACAGCGATGTCGTTCTAGACCGCCGTGCCAGTCCTCTCCCCCAAACCCTCCACAGCAATTAAGATGCTCCCCAGCGGCTACCGCGTCTATGGAGAGATGAGTATTTTACTTATAAAGGCAGAGCAACGTACGGTGGGAGGGAGGACGGTGAGAAAACCTGGTGCAAAGTGCCGAGGGCAAGCTGCTCCCAGAGACTAACTAGTCGGGTGCTAATCACTCCTGGCTGCCTGCCTGATGCCACCGCACTAGTGGAAGTACATCTGAGCTGGGGAAAGTAAGAGACGAGTCATCCTGGACTTACCGAGGCAAGACTCCCGCCGTGCTGCGTCCAAATGCAAAGAGCAGGAGGCTTCTCAGCAAACAGGGGGACGTGCACTGGGAGGAAGGTTCAAAATCACTGCAAGAAAGCGAGGCCAGAGGCGACCCAGCGTGCATCCGGGGCCGGGCAGTCACGGCGTGGACCAGGCAGCCACGGGGCTCCACCAGACAAGTGCACTGCAGCAGGGTGGCGGGCATGGGATTGCGATGCATGTCCCATATATTCAAGCATAACAGAAAACACGGATCTGGAGTCGACTCCATGTGGATGCGGGGGCCGCCCGGCACCAAGCAGGAAAGGGAGGCTCCCCGCTCTTAATGGAATCAGCCACGGGGGTGGACACCTTCATTATGGTGCAGCCCGAGCCCCCGGGATATCGATTCCAGAAAGCAGGTGCCTGTGCCTCCTGTTTTTTTCAGAGAAACGTCTATAATCTTATTTCACAAATGATCCCTATTTAGACAGGAGCCACCTCTTGTGATGATATCATTTTAGCCATAAATGGGCAACTTCCTGGGGGTGTCACAGCACTGACGACACGGCCTCTGGAAAGTGAGTGGGCAGGGCACGCGGAGGCCCCGCCATCCGGGGCAGCTCCCACTGCCCGGCCGGGCTCCCTGAGGTCTGAAAAGTTACAGCCCAGGAAAGCCCTTCACCCAGAGGGCTCCGGACAACTCCTCCTCCCGGGGAGGGGCCCCCTCCGGGCGGGAGGTGGGGGTCGGCCAGGGAGCGACACACCGGCCTCGGCCACAGGACCCCTCCACCTGCCTCGTCAGGCAGCCCGCTCAGAGGACCTCGGAAATGCTTTCTGCTGACAGCGGAGGTTGGGGGGCTTGGCGCCGCTGTTCCTTAAAGAGCTGAGACCCCGCGCCTGTTTCACCCACGCCTGCAGCACTCACTCTCCAAGACACCCCATCGGAGGATGGAAGCAGAGCAGGGATGTCCGGGGCGCTGGGTCCCCGGCACCCGTGCAGGCAGCCGTGCCACCAAACCTCGGTCCTCTGTACGGGAGCACTGGAGTAGCCAAGGAGCTGGGATCTATTTATATCCACCTCGGTCCCATCATCATCTGTGCCCAAAGGAGAGGGGACGGTGAGGATCCAGGACGAGAGAAAGAGCCCGCAGTTGAGTCACCACGTGGAGATAGTAAGAGAGGAGTCCAGGCAGCTTCTCATAACAAACCCTCTGAAATTTCCCTTCCGCTACCCCGGTGACCCAGATACCCACGTGGGAGAGGCAGCTTCCCACGGACTCGTTCACCACTGATGAGCCTGGTTAGTGCATGAGGACGTCGGCTTTACTAAACGACGCCAGGACCCACTGGAAACGTATTTGAGTCAATCACGGAGGCTCTGGGGCGCCGTGTGTTTCTATGGGCTCGAGTTTTCATCTGACAAATTCCCAGCCAGGGTGACAGCTGACGGGGAGAAGCCTGTCCTGCTGGGTGTTCACTCGAGTCCTAGGGGCCGGGGGCTGAGGACAGTGGCACTGAGAACGTGAAATCCACACATAACGCACAATGCCGCATTTAGGACACAAAGTCATAACGGGTCCAAATGGATGGGGACTCGGGGTGCGTGACATCACAGGGAGGGGGCCCATGGGATTCGCCTTGAGGACACACATCGGGCTGCTTCCAGGAGTGTCCTCTGGCCCGGTCTCAGGTGGCTTATGGAGGCCCCGCGATGGGAACCTCGCAGACCCCACTCAGGGAGGAAGGCGCCTGTCACAGCTGAGGTGAACACAGGGTGCAACATATGTGGGGAAGGCATGTCATCACCAGTGGGTTGAGCTGTGTCCCCAAACTTACATCCACCCCGGAACCTCAGAATGTGACCTTATTTGGAAACAGGGTTTTTGCAGATGTAATTAATTAAGGATCTTGAGATGCAGTGATCGTGGATTTATGGGGCCCCAAGTCCAAGGACAGGCATCCAGGGACCTCCAGGGCCTGCTGGTCACGTCGAGGCCAGGAGAGAGCATGGCCGGACTGTGCCTCGAGCATCTTAATTGCTGTGGAGGGTTTGGGGGAGAGGACTGGCACGGCGGTCTAGAACGACACCGCTGTCATTCTGAGAAGACAAGTTCATTCTCCAATTAACCCTGATTCCAATAATCACTGAACACCCGAGCGCTGGGTAAGGCGAGGCACAGCTCTGAAAGGAACCTGCCCTGCTGACACCGCGACGCTCGACTTCCGCCTCCAGGCTGGGGCCAGCACGTTTCTGCTGTTTCACACCCCCCAGTCGGTGGTCCTTGGCTTTGGGGCCCCAGGAAACTTACGCGGGACCCTCCTGTCTGTCCTGGAACATTCCCAGACTTGATTCAGGGGGTCGGCTCCCCTGGGACATTTCACACTGCCGTCACAAGGAACTCAAGGTGCAGATCAGCGTCCCTGAGATCCTCTTGCCCGGCTCAGCGAGCTTCCCCAGCATCCCTGCTTTGCTGTCTGGACGTCTTCTCTAGGGTTTCCCGGAACCCCAGAGCCTAGAAGCTCCTTGAAATCGCCAGCATTTTAATACATGTGATTTATACTATTGATAATGATTAGAATAATAATTCACATCCTTGCTGCGTTCTTAGTCCTCCTAGCCTTCTCATTCTATTCCCGCTGCCTGAAATGCCTTCCATGGGCTGTGTCACCTTACTCTGGTGTTTTCTGTGACCCTGGACAGAACAAGATGCCCGTCCCTGACTTGGCCCAGTGGGAGGAGGAGAGGACACGGCGGGTGAAGGACCGAGGCTGCTCCGGGGCCCCCACCACGGGGAGCCTGCTCGCGCCGTCCTCCTGCAGCCTGCGACCCGCTTCACGGGGGAGAGACTGAGGCGCAGAAAGTGCCAGAGCCCAGCGATGCGCCCACACGGCCTGGCTCACGAACGCAGCCCTAGGAGCCGGGCCCTGGCGGATACAGCAGGCCTCCCAAGGGCACAGATTGGAGAGGCCAGGAAGCCCCTGGGAGCCTGAGGACGCTACGGCCAAAGTGGGGACAGGCTTCTCCAGTGAAGGACATGACAGGGATGGAGGAGGGCGTGAGAGGCCTGGGCAACTCACGGGTTCGAGGTCCTGCCGGGGCACAGAGACCGGCGGCCATGGTGGAGGCCTCTGACTGCTCCCTGGAACAGGGTCTGCGTGTGTCTTCTCAGAAGGAGGGACTGCTTTGTACATGACCCGCAGATGACAAAGCTTTGCTGAGCTGGATATACACTTTCCAAGCTCTGAACACCGGTTTTATTAGTTTTTTTTATGGGGGGTGGGGTATAGACACAGGCAGGCACTCTCATCGGGGAAACAGGCCCAGAGGTGTGAGGTCATCTGCCTGCATCACGTCAGAGCACCTCTGCGTCCCACCCTGTGCTCCGAGGACCGGGCCTTGGGCCACGTCTAAGACCAGCAGCAACCTCCCTCAGAGATGCCCGAGGGGACTCTAGTCCAGCAACCACATCCAGGATAGGTCCACCCCAGTGACGACCATAACCTGGACTTTAACAAACCCTAACACGCCTGCCACCTCCACGCGACCTCCTTTCATCAACACCGACGTCTGGGTTGTCGCAACGCCACCCGAGACGTGAGACGTGCTGCACGAATGGAAATGAACAGCCACTCGGAACATCCCCGTGCACTGACTGGTTAGCTCACAACTCAGAACTCAATGCCCGATCGTGCTGCACGACTCTCTGGACAACTGCAGCCACGTGGCCCGGCCCTGGCAGGCGGTCAGCCTGGGCTCCCCAGAGAAACGGAACCAAGAGAGGATGGATACAGATACGGACATGGACGAGAGGAGATTCATTATGACGAATGGGCTCGCGTGATTATCGCGGGACTGCTCGGGAGGCCGAGAAGTCCCGCGATCTGCCGCCCGCAGAGCCAGGACGGCCGGTGGAGCAATTCGGTCTGGGTCTGGCGGCTGAGAACCAGGAGGGTCAGGAGAAGGTGGACATGTCAGCTCAGGCAGGAAGGGTGAGCCTTCTCGTCCTACCTGGGCCCTCGATGGCTGCCCACGGTGGGAAGGGTGGGTCTGCTTCCCTCGGTCCACAGATTCGGAGACTAACCTCCTCTGGAAACACCCTCACTGACACAACCAGAAATACTGTTTTACCAGCTACGTGGGCCTCCCAGTGAAACTGACACATAAAGTTAACCGTCATGTGTCCAAATGGGAATTCAGGCTTCTTCCCACAGCACAAAGCAAGCAACAACCTACATGCGACGCAGCATCTCAGTCCCTAAAGGAGGAATTTCAGCAAAATGGCAAAAATGAGACCCTTTGTGAGTAAATCAGACCAAATGCCCAAGAGAAGTCCACCCCTGAAGCCACGGGCTCCACCTCACCCCCACGTGGAGACACGGAAGAGCCACATAACATCCATCCTTCTCGAAGCAGCTACGTGTACCGAAACCACGCTCTTGCTAGTGGGTTGGTTTTCTTTTCTTTCTTCTTTTTTTTTTTTTTCCAAAATCATAGATGCACGCAGAACCACAAATCTAAAAAAACAAGTTCTCATGCTGTATGCAGCTTTATGCTGGAATCCTCAGAGGTGAAGGATTTAAGAATTGGTAAATAGGTGAGCAGTAGCTCAGCACTTTTTTTATATATCCAGTCTTAAGCATCAAAGCTTCAACAAGTACTTTGTTTTCCTTCATTAAATGAAAGATTATCTTCCCTTCTGTTTTCTTGGTCACACATTTTAACCTCTAGTGTTGGTATCAACGAACAGAGTCACAATTCTTAACGGTGAAAGGCCACAAGCTGTTCACAAATAAATCTCATTCAGAGAAAATCACCTCAGAGGCTCTCTTGTCCGCATGGTCTCTGTTCATAACCTCCAGAAGGATTGTGCGGGTGCTTAGAATAGAGATCCCTAATCTTTCAGAGGTAGGTGTAAGAAATGAAGAGAAAGTCCAGCTAGTAAGTTATAGGAACAATAAATAAACTGCAGAATTCTTAACAGTAATGCCATTTATATCTATAGAAGGGAAACATAATTAGTTGACTGATGATTATGCCCTTGCTGACACAACTATCACAGTGGAAAATAATTCAGCAAAATTGAAAATACATGCAGTACTTGAATCTCTGGATTAAAATGAACTCTATGTCATCCAAATTTGCCTGTGTCAGAATGTATTTTAATTTGCTCATGTTGCCCTGATAACCTAAATTAATACAAACTACTAACTTCAATTTATTGTAACTGCACGCCTATCTAATAAGGACTCCATGTCAAAATTATTCTCGAGTTGAAGACTTTCAGACCTTAAAGATGAAACTTTGTAGGAATCACTTTACAACTCAAAGTCATTTTCATGGGGTGAAATATCCCATCAAACCAGGGTTTGACTATTCCCACTGGCCCTTAAGTTCTCAGGCTGGACAAACACTGTCTTTAGTTCTTCAAGGAGATCTCTCCTTACGAACATGTATAGACATATAGAGGTCTATATATGCTGGTTGCATTCGCTGGAAAATGAAGGCAGAAAGGATTAAGTGCAGATTACTTCTTACTGAGCTGCCTACCAGGCACTATCAGAAGTTGCATGGGTGTAATTGCATTTATTCACTATGGCTTGTCTGGCGTAGGTGGTGACGTCTCCAATCTACAACTGAAGACACTGAGGTCTGTTCAGAAAGTGACTTCTGGAGAGGCTCTCTGGCCCGGTCAGAGTGCTCATCTCGCCCTGTCCCTCAAGTCCTGTCCTTGATGTCGCTAACAGGACTCCTTTTGTTAAACCACACCTGCCCTGAGTCCACCGGTCTGTGTGCACCCTCCCTCCTGGAGACGCTGGGATCCCTGAGTCGGGGTCCTGCTGGCTTGGGGGGATGCAATTCTTCTTTACTAGTCCAACAGCAACCAAGAGAATAAAGAATAACTCCTTGACGCGAGTTCGAGCCCTGGTCTGGGAGGATACCACATGCTGTGGAGCAACTGGGCTCATGAGCCAAAACTACTGAGCCTGCGTGTCTGGAGCCTGTGCTCCACAACAAGAGAGGCCGCGATAGTGAGAGGCCCGCGCACCACGATGAAGAGTGGCCCCGCTTGCCACAACTGGAGAAAGCCCTCGCACAGAAATGAAGACCCAACACAGACAAAAATAAATAAGTAAATAAATAAAAAGCCAAGCATTTGAAGCCCTTAAAAAAAAAAAAAAGAATAACTCCTTGAAATGCACATCCCAAACCAGAAAGACCCTAAAATAAAAACCAAAACAATAAGTACCCCAGGAAAAAGAGGAGAGCCTAACGGGAGGGAGCCGAAGTGATCAGAGCACAGAGACAGGCAGAGCGATGAGAACCAGTCCTTCCCCATGTGCACAGACTCCATCAGTGAAACAGAACTCTGAAACAAACAGGCTTTAAGAAGCTGTGCATGCTCTCATGTCGTAAGTGGATGACCCAGTGGCCAGGCCTCTCAGAAAATGATTCCACATTATGCACCTGACTGAGACCCTTTAATCAAAAGTCGTCACAAGAAACAGACTGGGTAGGTTTTGCTAAAACATGAATCATAATTTTTAAACCCCTCTAATATTATTATGAGTTGCCTTAGCAACATAACAGAGGGCTGGCCTTGAGATGAAACGTGGTCCTGACACGATTCCACCTGGAAGACAGAGAGCTCGCCCGCCATCCACGCCCACTGTCCACACCGGCTCCCCGCCATGACCCACCACGACTCACCACTTCTTGCATCTCAGCACCATCCTCACCAAGATTACACCAGCTTCAGCCTGTCTGAAGACTCTTTTCTGTGCTCAAACAGATATTATGGAGAAGCTGAGGCTTACAGAGATGAAATATTTTGCCCAAACCTATGAAGTAAGAATCCAGGTCCAAACCCAGTTCTGTCAGACTCACACTGACAATTTCCTCAGTGAAACCAGCTGTAATTCATTTCCACGTCGGAGCCTTGCTGAAGTCTGACTCCTGGTGCAGCCAGATGAGGGCCGAGCAAAGGGTGAGCAACCGAAAGGGCAGTTTCCACTGTCGTAGAAGAGTCCTTAGCATTGAGAAAGGAGAGGCATTTGGCTGTAGATTTTTAATGGGAAATGTTTCCCAACAGGACTATTCAAAAATGCATAATGGCATCTAAGTAATAAGTACAGAGTTTAAGTGGAAAAATATATTTATTATCTGACTCAGATATTAAACCAGATAAAGCCCTAACACACCCATGGGTGGAGAGCCTGGATCATTTATCACATTAATACTCAGAGCAGAAGGAGGAGACTTGAAAAGCCTGGATGATTCTGAATCACTGTCCTTAAGGTTTAAAACAAAAAATAAAAATCAATTTGCCAGTTTAATAAGTTGAAGCTGAAGTCCTTAATGAACTCACCTTCTTTCACATCCCCTAAAACAGATCTTACCAGCCCAGATCTACTACTAAACCGCTTTATGTTTTGAGATTGTTTCATCATAATTAGACACGTAAGAAGGTGTCTCCTCTACCAAAATGTCTGTGCCATAGATTTGACTTCTCACTAAAATGTTTCGGAAAGTTGATCCTTATAAACATCTGAAACACATGTATAATTCATACATGTGTAACTGTTTTTCTCAGCCAGCGATACCTCAACGTGTACTCCTGTAAGGGCAAACTATTTAATTTTGTGTGTGCGACTTAATGCTCAGCGAAGAAAAAATTAGTTTTGTGTGTCATGGGCTATAAGGGCTGTTATTATTTTGTTAAAAAAAAAAAAAGCACTGAGATTTGAGATTTGTTCTCCTGTCTTCTCCTTGGCTGCCTTGTGAATAAGCTCTATCTTTGCTGCAAACCTCGGATGTCTCAGCGTTTTGGCTTGCTGTGTTTCTAACAAAGGGAACCTGGATCGGATAAATCGCCCAAGAAGAAAAATCCAACATACCAGTCAGATTTTTACCACAGTTGTCTACACTGTGTCGCTGAGAGGGTCTTGGTGCTCCGGCCGGGTGTCGGGCCTGAGCCTCTGAGGTGGGAGACCCGAGTTCAGGACACTGGACCTCCGGAGACATCCTGTCCTCACGTAATATCAATCGGTGACAGCTCTCGCAGAGATCTCCGTCTCAACACTAAGACCCAGTTCCACTCAACGATCAGAAAGCTCCAGTGCTGGACACCTCCTGCCAAACAACTAGCAAGACAGGAACATAACCCCAACCATTAGCAGAGAGGCTGCCTAAAATCATACTAAGTTCACAGACAACCCAAAACACACCACCAGATGTGATACTGCCCACCAGAAAGACAAGATCCAGCCTTATTCACCAGAACACAGGCACTAGTCCCCTCCACTAGGAAGCTTACACAACCCACTGAACCAACCTTAGCCACTAGGGGCAGATACCAAAAACAACGGGAACTATGAACCTGCAGCCAGAAGAAAGGAGACCCCAAACACAGTAAGTTAAGCAAAATGCGAAGACAGAGAAATACGCAGTAGAGGAAGGAGCAAGGTAAAAAACGACCAGACCAAACAAATGAAAACGAAACAGGCAGTCTACCTGAAAAAGAATTCAGAGAAATGATAGTAAACATGATCCAAAATGTTGGAAATAGAATGGAGAAGATATAAGAAATATTTAATAAGGACCTAGAAGGACTAAAGAGCAAACAAACAATGATGAACAACACAATAAATGAAATTAAAAATTCTCTAGAAGGAATCAATAGCAGAATAACTGAGGCAGAAGAACGGATATGTGACCTGGAAGATAAAATAGTGGAAATAACTGCCACAGAGCAGAATAAAGAAAAAAGAATGAAAAGAACTGAGGACAGTCTCAGAGACCACTGGGACAACATTAAATGCACCAACATTCGAATTATAGGGGTCCCAGAAGAAGAAGAGAAAAAGAAGGGACTGAGAAAATATTTGAAGAGATTATAGTTGAAAACCTCCCTAATATGAGAAAAGAAATAGTCAATCAAGTCCAAGAAGCACAAAGAGTCCCATACAGGATAAATCCAAGGAGAAACATGCCAAGACACATATTAAGCAAACTATCAAAAATTAGATACAAAGAAAAATTATTAAAAGCAGCAAGGGAAAAGCAACAAATAACATACAAGGGAATCCCCATAAGGTTAACAGCTGATCTTTCAGCAGAAACTCTGCAAGCCAGAAGGGAACAGCAGGACATATTGAAAGCAATGAAAGGGAAAAACCTACAACCATGATTACTCTACCCAGCAAGGATCTCATTCAGATTTGACAGAGAAATTAAAACCTTTACAAACAAGCAAAAGCTAAGAGAATTCAGCACCACCAAACCAGCTTTATAACAAATGCTAAAGGAACTTCTCTAGGCAGGAAACACAAGAGAAGGAAAAGACCTACAATAACAAACCCAAAACAATTAAGAAAATGGTAATATGAACATACATATTGATAATTACCTTACATGTAAATGGATTAAATGCTCGAACTAAAAGACACAGACTGGCTGAATGGATACAAAATAAGACCCGTATATATGCTGTCTCCAAGAGACCTAGGGACACATACAGACTAAAAGTGAGGGGATGGAAAAAGATATTCCATGCAAATGGAAATCAAAAGAAAGATGGAGTAGCAATTCTCATATCAGACAAAATAGACTTTAAGATAGACTATTACAAGAGACAAAGAAGGACACTACATAACGATCAAGGGATCAATCCAAGAAGAAGATATAACAATTGTAAATATTTATGCACACAACATAGGAGCACCTCAATATAGAAGGCAAATGCTAACAGCCATAAAAGGGGAAATCAACAGTAACACAATCATAGTAGGGGACTTTAACACCCCACATTCACCAATGGACAGATCAACCAAAATGAAAATAAATGAGACACAGCTTTAAATGATACATTAAACAAGATGGACTTAATTGATATTTATAGGACAGTCCATCCAAAAACAACAGAATACACTTTCTTCTCAAGTGCTCATGGAACATTCTCCAGGATGGACTATATCTTGGGTCACAAAGCAAGCCCTGGTAAATTTAAGAAAACTGAAATTGTATCACATATCTTTTCTGACCACAGCATTATGCAACTAGATATCAATTACAGGAAAGAAAACTGTAAAAAATACAAACACATGGAGGCTAAACAATACACTACTAAATAACCAAGAGATCACTGAAGAAATCAAAGAGGAAATGAAAAAATACCTAGAAACAAATGACAATGAAAACACGATAGCCCAAAACCTATAGGATGCAGCAAAAGCAGTTCTAAGAGGGAATTTTATAGCAATACAATCCTACCTGAAGAAGAAAAATCTCAAAGAAACAACCTAACCTTACACCTAAAGCAATTAGAGAAAGAAGAACAAAAAAACCCCACAGTTAGCAGAAGGAAAGAAATCATAAAGATCAGATCAGAAATAAATGAAAAAGAAATGAAACGATAGCAAAGATCAATAAAACTAAAAGCTGGTTCATTGAGAAGATAAACAAAATTGACAAACCATTAGACAGACTCATCAAGAAAAAAAGGGAGAAGACTCAAATCAACAGAATTAGAAATGAAAAAGGAGAAGTAACAACTGACACTGCAGAAATACAAAGGATCATGAGAGATTACTACAAGCAACTCTATGCCAATAAAATGGACAACCTGGAAGAAATGGACAAATTCTTAGAAAAGCACAACCTTCCGAGACTGAACTAGGAAGAAATAACAAATATAAACAGACCAGTCACAAGCACTGAAATTGAAACTGTGATTAAAAATCTTCCAACAAACAAAAACCCAGGACAAGATGGATTTGCAGGCGAATTCTATCAAACATTAAGAGAAGAGCTAACACCTATCCATCTCAAATTCTCCCAAAATACAGCAGAGGGAGGAACACTCCCAAACTCATTCTACGAGGCCACCATCACCCTGATACCAAAACCAGACAAAGATGTTACCATAAAAAGAAAACTACAGGCCAATACCACTGAGGAACATAGATGCAAAAATCCTCAACAAAATACTAGCAAACAGAATCCAGCAGCACATTAAAGGATCATACACCATGATCAAGTGGCGTTTATTGTAGGAATGCAAGGATTCTTCAACATACACAAATCAATCAATGTGATACACCATATTAACAAATAGAAAGAGAAAAACCATACGATCATCTCATTAGATGCAGAAAAAGGTTTTGACAAAATTCAACACCCAATTATGATAAAAACTCTCCAGAAAGTAGACATAGAGGGAACTTACCTCAACATAATAAAGGCCATATATGACAAACCCAAAGCCAACATCGTTCTCAATGGTGAAAAACTGAAACCATTTCCACTAAGATCAGGAACAAGACAAGGTTGCCCACTCTCACCACTATTATTCAACATAATTTTGGAAGTTTTAGCCACAGCCATCAGAGACGAAAAAGAAATAAAAGGAATCCAAATTGGAAAGAAGAAGTAAAACTGTCACTGTTTGCAGATGACATGATACTATACATAGAGAATCCTAAAGATGATACCAGAAAATTACTAGAGCTAATCAATGAATTTGGTAAAGTAGCAGGATACAAAATTAATGCACAGAAATCTCTTGCATTCCTATACACTAACGAAAAAAAATCTCAAGGAGAAATTAAGGAAACACTCCCATCTACCATTGCAACAAACAGAATAAAACACCTAGGAATAAACCTACCTAAGGAGACAAAAGACCTGTATGCAGAAAACTATAAGACACTGATGAAAGAAATTAAAGATGATACAAACAGATGGAGAGATATACCATGTTCTTGGATTGGAAGAATCAACATTGTGAAAATGACTATACTACCCAAAGCAATCTACAGATTCAGTGCAATCCCTATCAAACTACCAATGGCATTTTTCACTGAACTAGAACAAAAAATTTCACCATTTGTATGGAAACACAAAAGACTCTGAATAGCCAAAGCAATCTTGAGAAAGAAAAACGGAGCTGAAGGAATCAGGTTCCTGAACTTCAGACTATACTACAAAGCTACAGTAGTCAAGATAGTATGGTACTGGCACAAAAACAGAAATATAGATCAATGCAACAGGATAGAAAGCCCAGAGAGAAACCCACACACATATGGTCAACTTATCTTTGACAAAGGAGGCAAGAATATACAATGGAGAAAAGTCAGCCTCTTCAATGAGTGGTGCTGGGAAAACTGGACAGCTACATGTAAAAGAATGAAATTAGAACACTCCCTAACACCATACACAAAAAGAAACTCCAAATGGATTAAAGACCGAAATGTAAGGCCAGACAGCATAAAACTCTTAGACGAAAACATAGGCAGAACACTCAATGACATCAATCACAGCAACATCCTTTTAGACCCACCTCCTAGAGAAATGGAAATAAAGACAAAAATAAACAAATGGGACCTAATGAAACTTAAAAGCTTTTGCACAGCAAAGGAAACCATAAACAAGACGAAAAGACAACCCTCAGAATAGGAGAAAATATTTGCAAACGAAGCAACTGACAAAGGATTAATCTCCAAAATATACAAGCAGCTCATGCAGCTCAATATCAAAAAAACAAACAACCAAAACAATAATGGGCAGAAGAGCTAAATAGACATTTCTCCAAAGAAGATATACAGATTGCCAACAAACATATGAAAGGATGCTGAACATCACTAGTCATTAGAGAAATGGAAATCAAAACTACAATGAGGTATCACTTCACACCGGTCAAAATGGCCATCATCAAAAAATCTACAAACAGTAAATTCTGGAGAGGGAGTGGAGAAAAGGGAACCCTCTTGCACTGTTGGTGGGAATGTAAATTGGTACAGCCACTATGGAGAACAGTATGGAGGTTCCTTAAAAAGCTAAAAATAGAACTACCATACGACCAGCAATCCCACTACTGTGCTTGTACCCTAAGAAAACCATAATTCAAAAAGAGTCATGTACCCCAGTGTTCATTGCAGCACTATTTACAATAGCCAGGACATGGAAGCAACATAAGTGTCCACTGACAGATGAATGGATAAAGAAGATGTGGTACATATATACAATGGAATATTACTCAGCCATAAGAAGAAATGAAATTGAGTTATTTGTAGTGAGGTAGATGGCCCTAGAGTCTGTCATACAGAGTGAAGTAAGTCAGAAAGAGAAAAGCAAATACTGTATGCTAACACATATATATGGAATCTAAAGAAAAACAAAAAAGGTTCTGAAGAACCTAGGGGCAGGACAGGAATAAAGACACAGACGTAGAGAATGGACTTGAGGACAGGGGAAGGGGGAAGGGTAAGCTGGGACGAAGTGAGAGAGTGGCATGGACATATATACACTGCCAAATGTAAAATAGATAGCTAGTGGGAAGCAGCCGCATAGTACAGGGAGATCAGCTCGGTGCTTTGTGACCACCTAGGGGGGTGGGATAGGAAGGGTGGGAGGGAGACACAAGAGGGAGGGCATATGGGGATATATGTATGCATATAGCTGATTCACTTTGTTATACAGCAGAAACACACCATTGTAAAGCAATTATACTCCAATAAAGATGTTTAAAAAAAAGTATTAATGAAAACATTTGATAATGAAAAATCTTTATACATAAGTTATGGCTTTTCTTTACAATTTAATTATTTGGGGGAGTTTGTTCTCAGTCCACAAAAGAGTTTTAAATCTTGACAAATATAATAGCACAAAACTAGCACAATGCAAAATGGTAAATCTAAATGTTCTAAATAATCTTAGTTTCTGCTGAGAAATTAATTTCTGCTGTTTTGTTTTATTTAAATTAAGAAGTTGTTCATTACCTGACAACTCCTTTGCATTCAATCTAAGGGGGAATGACAAATTATTGTGCTTGTTTTATTTCATTTTTATATTGTTAGGGAATTCCATGGAAAATGTATTTGCAGAAATATAATGTATTGTAATATACAGTGAGTTAGACTATCTTAATGATACTGTGATCCAAAGATTTATGTGTATATGATAGTAAAACCAGCCCCCAAATCCTAACAGGAATCACTAACTACAAACTCAAGATTTTTATCTACGAACAAAGCTCAGTCGTTTAATACAGACACTAAAACAGCAGCACCTAATTTTTTAATACTATGTTTGAATACATAGATGACTACTGGGGTTTTATGCATGTATTTTTTTGTTTCTCTCTCTGTGTAGGTGTATGTGTTCTAACTGGGAAAAGAAATATAAGAAATAAATAAAGGAACCCTCCAAGGAAGACTTTGCAGCAAACTCTTAGCTCCCAGTTTCAGCACTTTTCATGATGAACAGATCCCAGAAGTCAAATGTTAAACCTGAAACCAGGAAATGAAGCAAGTGTAACAACGAAATTTGTTGTAGCACTCACCACGGCTTTCTTTACACAGAAAAACCCAAATAAAACTTAAATTCCTCAAAAGGACCCTTTTCATCTTTTGGAAACTATAAATCCTACAGCCCTTGCTCTCAAAGCACTGTGGGACAACTTTCTACAAATAGAATGGGAATCCATTCTGCTAAGAAGGGTAAGTCACAGCGATGATAATGGAAAATAAAATATTAACGTTTTCATTCTTAAATATTATAACGATTTTTTGCTGCTTGCCAACCTGCAACTGTTATGGGCTTTGTTGCTATGGCAACGTGCTGCTAGTCCCCAGTATGTTAGGCAGAATGACTGTGGGCCCTTTGCAATTCAATCCAAGAATTATCCTGTTTCCTGGTGCAACAGGCGTCAACCATTTCAGTCCAGGAATTATCCTGTTTCCTGGTGCTGCATTCATCAACCAATTCCTGTTTGTGCTCAGGGCTCTTGCTTCCTGTTCTTCTGAGACAATCTTCATCATGCACATGAGTTGCTCTTCATCATTCACACGAGTTGCACTAGAACATTTCCCTTCTCACATCTTCACAGGACTGGTCTCAAGGATGTCTGGGGGCGGGGTCAGGACAAAGTCTGGGGTCCCACCTGCCATCCTATGCGAGCTCCTTACTCGCTTGCACTGAGTATGTATGAGACATTTGTATGTCGCCTGAAACCTCACAAGACTCATATGAGGAAGGCATTGTATAGATTAGGAGCCTAAGGTCAGGAAGGACTAAGTAATTTGCCCAAAGGGACAAAGGAGGTTCCACGTCGCCTGCGTTTTGGCCCTCATTCTTTTGAATACCCCAAGCTGCAAAATCGAACAGAAAGAATCACTTTACCACTTCTGCAAAAATGCAAACAGCACTGCACGTTATGCCTATTTCCTTGTGTCTGTAAATACATACACGTATAAAATAAGGCTCAAGCCTGATGACAGAAAAACTCCACGAGAAGAAATGTCGGCAAATTAATTAATTACGTCACATTTGCGGTTCTCTTCACAGGTTCATACATTTGCTTAACCTGGGCACTCCTGGGTTTGCTGTGTAGACAGGCATTTGGGGAAAGATCCTGAGTTTGAACACTGCTACTATGAATGCACTACAGGCATTTCTAGTCTCCTGGTGGAATCTGTCATCACCCGGCGTTGCAGCAGGTCCTCTCCCAGAAATGTGAACCGCCTTTCCAGAACCTTAGAAATGAGCCCAGTATATGGAGCCAAGCTCCCAGCAGACCCCCGTAAGTCACCAGGTCACCAGAACAGGCAAACGTCCCGGGTGGCTGCTCCCACACAGGCACCGGCTCTCACGCTGCTCCGGCCCTGCCGCGTGACCCCGGCCCTCCAGGGACTCTGCCCTGTGACCTACCCCTCTCCACGCGCCTGGGGTGCACCATCACCTCAAGAGTATCCCCGTCTCCCTCAGGCCCTCCTCTGAGCCTTAGCACCAACTTTCCCCATGAACAGTATGTGTCGCATTAAAATGACCTGTAAAAATGGTTTCTCCTTCCTAGTATCTTTGAGGTCAGGGGTTGCAGATTATTCAACTTGGAACATCGCACAGCACTTGCCACAGCACCTTATGTAAAATAAATCATTCACGTTTGTGGGAAGAAGAAATAAAGGCCCGGGAGAAAGAAGGGAAAGAGCAGGAAGAGGAAAGAGAGATTCCTGGACAGTGACGGAGCCCATTCGACACAGCCCAGGCCGCCGGGCGGGGAGCCCTGGCCCCCCGACGACATGCAGAGCTCAGCGCCCAACACCCTGCCCTGGAGCTGAGTCAGGTCGGGGATCTGCCGTCACCCTGCAGGATGCGCGTCGGGCGGGCTGAGCGCTGCTTCTGCCTCTGCCTCCTTGGGCCACTGCCTGGTGAGCGCGGGAAGTCATAAACGTATCTGTGTCTGCGCATTCAGGAGCTCACAGCAGGCCAGAGTCTACACCAAAACAAGCCTCCGCTAGCTCTTCCAGCCCAGGCCTCCATTCAGAGGGAGTGAGTCCCCCCCAGAGAGGCCCAGGGCCCCTCCAAGGGGCTGCAGGGGGCTTCCCGGGGCCCCTGCACAAGCCCACGTGCTGAGCGGGGCTCCCCGACAGGATTAAGTCTGAAAGGTCCGAGCGACGAGGCGGATCAGACGCGACTTTACTGTCGGACACAAACAACCGGTGCGCTGAGCGCTCAGGAAACGCTGTATTAGGATGAATCGTACACGAGCAAATCCATTGCCCCATGTGCAAACGGTCTAAATTCTCTCGTGTGTTTTCAATAGCATATTCTTAGTGTGCCACCTTCTACTGCGGGTGTGAAAACTAATGAAACCTGTGCTGTGTGATCACGTTGCGTCTGGGTATAAAAGGAGCTTGTGTTGAGGACACGTCACAGCCAAGACGACGTGGCCCAGCGTGCTTTCAGCTACATGCCTGTGGACCGTGCTGTGTGGACACCGCCCGGGAAGCCAGCTCTCCCAGGAGAGTCTGTGCCACAGGCAGGTGCCTGGACATCACCCGGAGTGGACCGCTCTGCTCTGCACACCCGTCCCAGGCCGGTCCCCATCGGCCCCTTTCCCTCCGCGGCTGCGAGCCCGGCAGGGTCCTCACGGCTGTGCATCAGAGTCTGTCAGGAAGCTCATGCTAAATGCAGGGTTTCCCATCCTCCGTGGACCTAACGAATCAAGGTCTCTGGGAATGTGCACTTCAAACCAGTTCCTGAGAAACCATCCAGGCTTTTCAACCCGTGTGTGTTCTTAGATGTTGTTACGTGTAACAGTGAAAAATGTTGAAGCAATTTAAAGATCAAGAATAGGAGCGACAGGGACTTCCCTGATGGTCCAGTGGTTAAGACTCTGAGCTCCCAATGTAGGGGGCATGGGTTTGATCCCTGGTCGGGGAACTAGATCCCACATGCCACACGATGCAGCCAAAAAAAAAAAAAAAAAAGAAAGACAGAAAAAAGAAAAGAATAGGGGACAACAAGGAACTCTACTCAGTACTCTGTAATAACCTATAATGGAAAAGAATCTGGAAAAGGATATATATATATATACACCTGTATAACTGAATCACTGCTGTACACCTGAAGCTAACACAACACCACAACACTGTAAATCAACTATACTCTAATAAAAATTAAAGAAAGATAAAAGAATAGGGGACAGAGTTGGAAAAAATCGTTACATGGACAAGAAATACTCCTAGGTATTAAACTCATATAGTATAATAACACTTAAAACAGCTGCACTTATAAGTTACAATTTATGATTCATGTTTAAAAGTTGGTTAAAACCCTAGGCACACCACAAACTCAAGTTTGTTCTCTGAAGGTGTAAGTCCAACGTGTGCGTGTACACTCGTGTGTGGCGTGGCCGTGCGGGTCTGGGTCTGCATTCGCCTGTCACACGGAGTGGGTGCCATATAGCCTCGGTGACAGTGGTTATTTCAGGGGTCAAATATGGGATCACAGTGCATATGCTTCTTCTACAGGTCCTGCATTTCCCAAAGTAAACATTATTTATACAACCGGAGAAAAAAGCACAAAGAATTTAACTTTAACAAACAAAGAAGAAAAAGGTAAGTTCTATCCTCATGGGATATTAAATAAGGAGTTTAGAAAGATGTCCAAACTTCTCTTGCTGGCTGGATACTTCTAACTGGGATGTGTTTACATGGCGGGACCCTGGGAACCACGAGGAAGAATATGTCTGTATCTTAAAGGCACTGAAGTTATAGAAGCAGAAGAGGCCTTCATACTAAGCATTTAAATTTCTAATACTGCTCACAATGTTACCATACATTTTTTTCCTAGTAACTTAAGAGACAATGAATATAAAATCTTTATGGTATAAAAACTCAGAGAGACACTCAATAGTTTTTTAAACAAATTATTGATGACATCCTCCTCAACATCTTTCCCCAGGACATATTTCTGGGAATTTATCCTAAAATGGGAGGCAATTTCTCAATGACAGACACGTCACTTTGTCAATCTCTTATCAATCTCATTCAGAAAATTCTGTAATTTACTATCTTTCCTGAAACACTGAGTTCCAACTGTGACTCAAACGGTAGCATCATGGCTATTTTTTTGTTTTTCTCCCCTGTAGACAGCCGATATTGTTTTAATACAGTTGTGGAAATCACTTACTCACAGTTATAGACACACTGAGTTTTAAAGAGAGAGAGTACCCAGGGGAATAGCTCATTTTAAGGACGAAAATAAAGACCCATGAGGGGAAGGAGTTGCTCCAGGACCTTTGGCCTCAGCGGCAGGAGCGTGGACAAAGCTGGACCCTTTGATGCCCTGTCTGGTCTCGGACGCCCGTCATCTTAGGGCCCAAATCAAGCATATTGTTCCTACCCAACGAATCTGACCCAACCAATGACCGAAAGTGTGTGGCCCAAGTAAACAAGCCAAGTATTCATCACTGTACTTTCTGGTTAGAAATCGTTTCAAGCAGAAAGTACATGTACTGTCATGCATCCCCGCATACGTTGCGGGGATAATCTTGGGTCCCTGTTGGCTGGCAGAGAGTAAGCGTAACCGTGCAGACAAGCCTTGTTACCGCGAGGAGGCAAGTTTTAAAATCAGCCGTTATGACACCAGGAGAGGCCCAGCTCAGAACAGAGAGAACAGCGGCTTTGTAGTCAGAAGGCAGTGCAGTCAAATTCTGCCTTCTCTATGTACTTCCTGCTGAACCAGGACAACTCCCTAATTTCTGTGGGCCTTCGTGTCCCCATACGTAAAATGGACACAACAACTAACCTCACAGGACAGGGGGTTGAGTGAGAACACACACCAGGCACATGCTGAGCAATCTTTGTACATTACACACACCTTCCTACTTAAACCTCATGCCAGTTCTATCAGGGAGGTTTTTCTTTGCAGATTAAGAACCTGAGGCTTAGGTACTTGGAGAAATTCCCTGGGCCAAACAGTTTCCAGCTGACACTCTAACCCAGGCAGGTAGGTGCCAGACCTTGAACTATTTATACAAACACACTGTAACAACGCTGAGTCCATCCCTGCACACCTTAAGGCTCTAAAATGTTCAAGCACAAAGGAAAGATTATCATCTCCTTACACAAGATAGACATGTAGATCTATGGGCTAAATCTGAGAGCCCAAAATATAAACCATTACAAGTGATTTTCAGCAAGGATGCCAAGACCATTCACTGGGGAGAGAATTGGCTTTTCAACAAATGAACCTGGGACAACTAGATTTCCACACATAAAAAGAAGTTGGATCCCTGCCTCAGGCCATATGTAAAAATTAACTGAAAATGGATTGTAGACCTACATCTAAGAGCTGCAACCACAAAACTCTTAAAATAAAGCATAGGAGTAATTCTTTGTGGCCAAAGATTCGGCAATGTTTTCTTAGGTATGACATAAAAAGCACAAATGACAAAAGACCGAAGTAGGTAAATTGGACTTCATTAAAATTCAGAAGTCTTGTGCTGCAAATATACCATCAAGAAAGTCAAGAGAGGGCTTTCCTGGTGGCTCACTGGTTAAGAATCCGCCTACCAATGCAGGGGACACGGGTTCGAGCCCCGGTCCAAGAAGATCCCACATGCCGCGGAGCAACTAAGTCCGTGCACCACAACTACTGAGCCTGCACTCTAGAGCCTGTGAGCCATTACTACTGAGCCTGCGTGCCACAACTACTGAGCCCGCACACCAAAACGACTGAAGCCTGCACACCTAGAGCCCATGCTTCACAACAAGAGGAGCCACCGCAATGAGAAGCCCGCGCACCACAACAAAGAGTATCCCCCGCTCACCGCAACTAGAGAAAGCCGGCGTGCAGCAACAAAGGCCTAACGCAGTCAAAAAAAAAGAAAGAAAAAGAAAGTCGACTCTCAAAATAGGAGAAAATATTTGCAAATTATAAACTGATAAGAAACTTGTATCCAGAATATATCAGTTGTCTTTACAACTCAATAACAAAAAGACAAATAACCCAATTTCATTTTTTTAACCCTATTTCTTAAAATAAGCAAAGGATCTGAATGGACATTTCTCCAAAGAAGACATACAAGTGGCCAATAAGCACATGAAAAGATTCTCAGCATGATTATCCGTCAGGAAAATGCAAGTTAAAACTACAAACAGATACCTCTGTACACTTATAGGGTGTCTGCAACAAAGGAGACAGATAATAACAAGTGTTGACAAAGATGTAGAGAACCCTCATGCTTCGCTGGTGGGGATGCAAAATGGTACAGCCACGTGAGAACCAGCTATGGGTTCTGCGGGCATTAGGGTTACCATATGCAATCCCTCCTAGATTTATACCCAAGAGAACAGAAATCATAAGTCCACATACATATTGTTCACAGCAGCATTATCCAAAATAGCAAAAAAATGGAGACAACACAAAGGTCCACCCACTGATGAATAGATAAATAAAACATGGTACATCCATACCATGGATTAAAAAGTACTTATCTGTCCTAAAACACAGGTGAAACTTGAAGCCTTGCTAAGTGAGAGAAGTCATACCAAAGACCACCTATAACATAATTTTTTATATAAAATGCCCCATATAGGCAAATGTTCAGAGCCAGAAGGTAGGTTATCAGTTGCCAGGAGATGAGAGAGGAGAGAACGGGCAGCAACTGCTAATGCAGACGGCTTTCCTCTGCAGGTGATAGAACCTGCTCTGGAAAGAGAGCTGTGGTGGCTGCCAACTCGGTGGGGAGACTGAAACCTGCTGAATTGTGTATCTGAGTGAAGTTTACAGTATGTGAATTACATCTCGGTGCAACCGTTTTCAAAACCTATATACTGCTGTAATAGAGCAGAAACAGATGCACACGGGCTTTCCCAGCCGAGTGTTCGCCCAGTGACTGCTCACTGTGGCCGAGGCACTGAAACCTGGGCGTCCAGGTAAACAACAAGGTCAGCAGAGGACCAATAACCCACACACCCTTGGTCCTCAGGCATCTCTTGTGCATCAGGGCTTGAAGGAGGTTACCGTGCACTTACAATGGTGAAACCCCATACACAGCCAGAAGCTGATGTGAAGTGGACAGTCCACACAGCCACTCATCCACACTCACACGCACGCGTGTGCTAACACCTGTCACGTGGGATTCCGGGTCACTGAGATGGAGAAAACATGCTCACATCATGTAAAAAATCACCAAAACGCCCACATTTGAGTATATTATTACTTGGGCCTTCTCTGGTTAATTTTTTAGCAGAGGACGTTTCATTCAGCCAATTCCAAGGACACACCCACACCTGCAAAGTCATGTACACAGAGGGCTGGGGGCTGGCTGGGGGTTTAGGTCACAAATTCAAATCCGAAGAAGCAGCAACTTCCAGCCAAGAGTTAACACAGAACGAGCACCTCAGTAAGACACACATTTTGACATTCTTGATGGAAAATAGCAAAGCCAATGTTTTTATACCGTACAGAGTCCATTCAGCAAATGAGAGATTGCATTAAAGGCAGAACAAAAATGAAACCACTAGGGAAAGAAAGGTAATTAAACTCACATTATGCCTCAGAAATAATGTTTCTGTTAATAACCACCTGGCTTTTTTCTATTTACCAGACTGAGCAGCTTCGATACTGCTGGGCTGCTTTTTGTAACTTTTAATAGAAAAATCTGCAGTAAAATTGAATAGCATATTTCTTCCCTTCCTGAGCTACTCCCTCCTTCACCAATCAAACCCAAAGCGCGTTTACGTCTTGCATCCCTTCACTTTGAAATAACTGGGACGCAGGCACCGAGAAGCTGGACCACGGATGCAGGGGTAATGCTCGCCACTGTGCAGACATCCCGGGCCGACTCGGGAGGTTCCCTCCTCTCACGAGATCTACTGAGCGCTTATTACCTGCCAGGTCCTCTTCTGTGCGCTGGACAGAAAAGGCAACAAGGCAGACAAACAGCTGATGTTCTATTGAAGGAAACAAGGAACAGAACAAATATGTTTACCTTTTTGTGGGGAGAAAAGAGGAGAAAGCGGTTTAAGTCTTGGGCCTTTGACACACTAGAGAACGTGTCATATGGAGATAAAGGCACCGAAAAGTAAAGTAGGGAAGGCGGCAGTGAGGTGGGCGGGGGCGGGGGCGGGGACTGTGCTTGTTTTCGGGGGCTGGGGACCTGCGGGGGGCACGGGTGACCCCCGGGTCGTGGGAACAGGGAAATGCTTGGGCTTGAGAACGTGCAAGCCCGGGGCTGGGGGCACAAGAGAAGGCGGTGGCCGCGAGGTCCGGCCTGTACGGGGGTGCGGACCCTGTGAGTTAAGCCTGTGGGCCTCCTGGGGCCTTTGGTTTTTCTAGCGAGTGAGCCGGGAGTCCTGGGCTTACTGGAAGGAGCGTTTAGTTGTCCTGTGTCTGGAGGGTCCCTGGGGCCGCTGGGATGAGTGCTAAGGAGGGTTAGCCCTGAGGCGGGGGGGTGGGGGAGGCCAGGGCAGCGGGCAGGTGCCCGCTGCCTGGACACCCCAGCAGGGGAGGTGGCACTGGGCCAGCGGGCGTGCACTGAAGTTAGACCAGGATCTGCCAAGGGACGCGGTGGGGGACGTCAGAGTCCAGGGCAACCCCGAGTGAGTCACCGAAGCTGGACGCTCAGGGCCGCAGGAGTGGCCTTGGGAGGGGACGTGGGTGTGGACTGCATGACGCGGTTTAGACGTGGCGCAGCTGGACGCGTCTCACCGAGTGAGGAAGTTGGTGGAAAAGAGGAGAAGAGAGAGGCAGGTTCCGAGCCCGAGAGGCGGAGCCCAGGGAGACCGGAGCGTAGCAAGGGGCGGCCGGGACGGAGGGGGAGCCCAGGGGGTCCCGAGGGGGTTCGGGATCCGGGGGAGGCCTGTGGGGAGCAGGGGTCACCGACGGTGTCAGCCGGCGATGGACCGAGAACGGGCGGCTTTGACAGCCTGGAGGCCGCAGGGCCCCTGCCGTCTGCGCAGCGAGGCTGCCTGAGCAGAGGAAGGCGGTGGTGACCCCCTGAACGAGCACAAGGACGGGGGAACCTGAGGAGAAAGCAGCGTCAAGAGAGATCCTTACAGACGGAGAAACGCCAGCACCCCCTTGCTTCGACGGGACGCCTTGCCCCTCACAGGCGACAGGGGCGCATCCTTGGGGCATGGCCCAGTGGGGACCTGCGGGGGACGCGAGCGATGCCGGGGTCGCCGTAAGGCTGGGGTCACGCGGGTGGCGTGAGGCGCATGCGCGCAGCCCCGCTTCTCCTCCACCTCGTGCGGCCGCGGGGCGGGTACGGGTGCCGGCGAGGCGGGGGCAGGGTTTGTGGGCTGGAATGCTGCCACGTGAGCAGGACGGACCCAGAGGCGGGCGGGGGGTCTGCGATCACGGGCACTTCTGTCCTCCTGCCATCTCGATACTCCATTTATCCGGGATGCCACTAAGTGACAATTATTTAACGGTGTGCTGTATTTCAGGTTTTAAGGCGACCAGCTCATGTCGACAAAACTGTAAGGAGCCCCTACTCTTGGCAAAGTGCTGGTGGGAAAGGGGGACAGGAGACGGACCAGAGTCCTCCCCCCGTGAGCTGAGGATCCAGCAGGGGGACCACGAACTACAGACCGTGAAACAGGGTAACCAGATGGTCACTGCTCCACAGGATGCCCGTGGGCCAGCACTCCATCCTTCGGGCTTCAAGAAAAACGTGAAGCAGACAACCCGCGGCGTCACCACAGACCCTCCAGCCGAGGCCGTCTCCTCTCCCCGGCCGCTGCGCAGAAGCCTCACCACGTGCAGTCTTGTCCTCATCACTTCATTGTCCCCCCACCCCCCGTCACCCAGTCTCTCTCAAAGGGGCAGATGCGCCCTGACAAGGCCCCCCCCCGTCCCCTTGGTGCCGGCTCCATCTGGTTGATTTATCCGAGGCACAGATGTGGGCGCGTTGCTATTTGATAAAGCGACGTGTTTTGGTCTCTCTTCCCCTCACACCTGGTCGAAGGCCACGTGGACCCGCCCGTCCCTCACTGAGAAGGAGCCACACGTCCTATCTACCTTTCCGGTTTCCACCACCTCTGACCGACACCTTCACCTTCGTCCCTCTGCAAACTGTCGCCTCCCGAGAATCCCCTGCAGCACCGCGGCTGGAGTTACCTCCACAGACCCCCAAACCGGCCCGCGCTGTCAGGTCTGGGGACGGGGCCCCGACACGGCGTCTGTCTGTCGGTCTGCAATGCTCTCCCCTCCGTGAGTCCAGGAAACTGGCACACGTTCCCAGATCCCAGGAAAGCAGCCCGTCTCCGTGTTTCCTCTGACCTCGCAGGCAGGATCGCAGAATCCTCTCCGCGTCCTGGTGGCATTTCTGATGCACCCCATCAACTACCGGGATGAAGGCACGAGTTACGTCCACGTGCCCGTCCTCTCCATACTCTGCCCGGGGTGGAGAGCCGTGTGCCGGGCTGTTGCGGTGGAAGGTGCCCCATCGAGGCCGCTGTCCCAGGCTGAGTGGCCTCTGGTGGTTTCCTCCCCGCCATTTCCCACGTACACCTTTGGGTGACACCAACCCCAGGTACGGCTTTCCCCCCGGCATTCACTTTTACAAGATAAAGATAATAAGTACTTTGATAGAGATTCAAGGTCAGAAATTAAATCCCGTGCAGCCTCTGAGTCCTCAGGAGCGTGTCCTAAAACCTCTCAGGAATCCAGCCTGGACCTGCTTCCTGCAGGGTCACGTGTTCCAAGCATCGGGGCCTCGACCCTGGTGCGCGTGCAGTCCACACAGACACCGGGCTCCACGCATGCTGTGGGGAGGCGGCAGCTGGGGTCCAGCCTCTGGCCAGACGAGGCCTGCGTGGTGGGCAGGAGCCCCAACAACGGCGGACGGACAGAGTCAACCTGCAGGGGTGACACCCACTGGGCGAACACTGGGTTCCCCCGCCGTGGCCTGGCCACCTCCGTGTCCAGTGTCCTGTGCGAGGACCGCCACAGAGCCCCTCGCCGACAGGTCTGGTCCTGTGCTCTACAGCAGGTGGACGGCTCCATCTAGGGGACACACACGTCTTGGCCGGTGGCTCTCGGGGGAGCTCCTTCTGGCACCCACACCAGGCCAGGGGAGAGTGGTCACTCCGGGAAGAGGCTGTCATCGGAGAGTCTCCTCTCTGCTGCCAGTGGCCAGTGGCACCTACAGCAGATGTGGGAGGCCTGTTGCCTTGGGGCCGGTGACAGCAGAGACGACGGCAGGAGGAAACCCCTCCCGTCCCCACCATCACTCTTCCCTCACCGGACGCTTCCCGGCACATGACCGCCCTCCTACTTTTGGGGCACGCCCAGCATTTAGGCCACAGCTTGCAACTCTGAAGCAAAAGCCAGAAGCGGTGGAAGGGCTGGTCCCCACATGTCCACAACTCTGATCAGCTCAGCACTGATTTTTCTGTGTTGTCATCATCAGCATCACCATCACGCTCTGGTTTTCTGCTCCACCCCAGACAAGATGTGGCTTTAAAAAAAAAAAAAAAAAAAGGCCGGGGGGAGACCCTCTTAGCACACTGACAGCAGCAAGGTGTGATGTGAAAACGTGCAAAAATGTTTCAGGAACCACAAGGGTCACGTGAGGCCCCAAGTACAGCCATCAGAGGGTCAGGTGAGCTGGGCGAACACCCCGCCATCTCTGGGGCCCCAAGCCGTGCTGGCAAACCCTCCAGGACTGGGGTCCTCACTCAAATGAGGAGAAAGGCTGGCGTCACTGCAGCAAAAGGAAAAGACACCTGCGTGTCAGGACAGGGGTCAGTGCCAGGTCTGCACGTGAGGCCGGCTGCCAACCACGCGTGCAGGGCTGCAGCCAGAGCGGGTCTGGGTCCCGGTGGGCGTGGAGGGACAGAACACGTGAGGCAGGTGCTAACCGGACTCCTTCAGGAAGTGCGTGCTCAGAGCCCAAACACGCGGCAGACCCCGAGTTAATAAGACCACGGTGCCTGACCCCAGGGTTTCCAGAATGAAGGATAACGAGATGGCCTTGATGTGATGAGCCTGATGCTGCCATGAAACAAGGCTTCCATTCCTCAGAAAAATCAGGTCAATAGGTGCTAATGTTGATCCTGTTTTATTTCCCCAAATTTAAATGATCCTACGGTTATATTTTGCATTCCAATTTTATTTAAAATTAACCATATCAAGGGTCAAGGATAGATACATGCCCTAAAGAAAAGGGGAGAGGATTCTGCACCATTCCCCAGATCCAGCCAAAATTCAAAATGCATCCTCTGCCTGTAACAGGAGGTAACTCAGGCAGAAGTTTGGGTGCATCCTACGCACTTTACTTATGGCGGCATCCTGCACCCATCCGGAAGTACCGCCCAGATCACAGGGGCCGCAACCGGGCTGAGATCCATCCCAGGAGGAAAGGCTTCTCTTGGTCTCCGGTCGGGATGCCGTGAGCAGCTCCCTGATGGGCTCACGCGGTCACTGTCCCCAGGCCATCCTGACACTGGGTGTTTCCACAGGGATGAGCCCCATCCAGAGCACACCTGTCCATTTTACGGATGAGGACATCAGGGCTGGAACGGAATTTCTGGAAAATCACAGACACTTATTCACCTTCAGATCTTTCCACCAGGTCAGGGTCAGGCCTCTTAAAGGCATGAGAATTGTGTGTAGCTTGAGACGGACAAACACCAGCCCCTCAAAGGGACAGAGACCCTGAGAAACCTGCAGGCACGTGACAACACAGACATCGGTCCTCAGGCCTTCTTACAAAACAGTCCCATTTTCTGAGAAACAACTGAGTTTCCGGCGAACAAACGTCGGGTTGTAGCTACGTGTACAATCCTTCCCGCCCACGAGGTAATGGTGACCCTCACCTATTTTCACATTTGGCTGCAGTATTATTCCTTCCAAGCCCCTAATTTCATACAGAAATGGAGGCCACAGGGAAGAAAGCCGAGAAATGAAACCACGAACCAGAGAGGCTTTTAATTTACCCAAGTGAGCAAACTCATAACAGACTTAACTTCTTGAGAATTACTGCTAACTTTCAATCTTTATTTATGGCCCTAAATGTTATTTAAGAATTATCTCGTTCTGCTGCTCAGTTTCCAATTTGGTGTCTAGCAGAGGCTCCTCCAGGGGATGCGAAAATTGTAATTTCATGGGAGGCTGAGAGCGTTTTTCTCCTTTCTTCAAGTTCAGGGAGCTGTCCTTAGTGCTGTCTGATGCTCCTGGCACACAGGAAACCTCAGACCCAGGGTCCTGGGGTCATTCTCGAACAGAACTCCCCAGAACCGAGCCTACCAGTCCTCAGAGGGAAAGAATTACCTGGCGTACTCGGCCCAACAGTTATTATAACTCCGTTGAGCATCGGATGGAGGACCTGGGCTCTCCATCTGTACAGGCTCTGCATCTACCAACCCAGGCACACGGATGCACCCTCGGTCCACCTAACACGATGCCCTGCATGCGGATGCACACGCGGTCCACCTAACACTATGCCCCGCACGTGGATGCACACGCGGTCCACCTAACACGATGCCCTGCACGTGGATGCACACGCGGTCCACCTAACACGATGCCCTGCACGTGGATGCACACGCGGTCCACCTAACACGATCCACTCACAGCTCGTAAGCACACGGACCAGGCAGTCAGGCGGCCTCTGCAGGCCCCACGGCGGGTTCCCTTGCCCTGAAGCAGCCCGCTTGGCTACGCGCACTGGAAACCCCCACCTTGCTGTCTGCAAGGCCTCGGCTTAGACCAGTGGTTCTCAGCTGTGATCACCGGATCGGCACCTGGGCACCGCCTGGGAACTCACCAGAAATGCACCCGCTGTGCCACCCCCTGGACCTACTGAATCAGCAAGCCTGGCAGGGGGGAGGGAGGGTTGCGGCCACCTGAGTGCCAGTGAGATCTCCCGGTGAGTCTGAGGCCATTAGTGTCTGTCGGACCAGCAGGACGGCATCAGCTTGAATGTTTCCGTGGCCTCAGGAGGTTCCAGAAGCCAGGTTTGTGTGTTTCTCTTTGGTTAAACTTCTAGGATAACAGCTCTCCAAGGAGCCAGCTGCTGCTCACTAAGCAACACATGCAGCTTCCAGGAACTGCAAGTGCTTAAAACACTGCTTTTGTTGTGTGCAAAAGTGCACCCACTAACGAACCCTTCGAGAATAACGCGCACGTGATCCCCGAAACCCTCGCAGACAGAGCCCCATCTCCCCAAGACATCGGAGAGAATACCACCCACTTCAATCTATGAAAGCCAGGCCCTGCTGGGCTCCGGGGGGCAGCAGTCATGGAGAGAGCCCCCCGGCAGCCTGACAATCAGATAAGAGGGGCAACAACGCTGGCCCCCAAGGATGGGCCTGCTCGCTCTACTGAGGGGTTTGAATAAGAGGTGTAGTTTGGATTAGACGAAAGCTTGAAGACAGGCTTGCAAAAGGGCAATAAGTAAAAAGGGAACAGCAGGGGCAGTCGGGTGGGAGGGCGGGCGGGAGGGACCCTGCACCCCAGGGAGGCGGTGCCCCGAGCCCACGGGCGCTTCCTCGCTCTTTCATCCTCAAGGGGACCCAGCTCGTCCACCTGCCCAGGCTGAAAACACACCACGTGGGGCAACTCTTCACGGAGGTCAAGTCCAGCCAGCTGGACACAGCACAGATTGCCAGATGCTCCCTGGCATCTTCAGGGGCCCCGTCGGGAAGAGGAAGAGGAGAAGCCGAGCCCGAGCGGCCCCAGGAGAAGGTGACGACACCCAGTGTCCAGCAACAAGGCGCTGCTTCCAGACGTAACTAAGGGTAAAGAATCGCCGGCCGTGGTTTTCGAGGGCACTTACGTGGAACACATTACTGCCCTCTTCTACTTCATTTCACCGTCCCAGGCCCCTCTCTCTCGATGGCCTCCCGGCTAATGTCACAGCCTCTGGCACGTCCCCTTCACTCTGCCGGCCCCTCCCAGCCAGAGCGACCCCCAAGAACCCAGCCCCTCCTCCCCGTACAAAACAGGCACCGAGCACCCAGCTCTCTATTAACCTGACAGGCCCACGTCCACAGCTTCCTTGGGTGCCCAGGGAGCCGTTCAGAATCCCTGGGTACGTGCCTTCCCTCCAGACGAAGGGAGAGCCCCGTCCCCGAGTAATTCACGGTTGCTGCTGAGCACACCTGTCCAGCCCGAGACCAGGCGCGCGGGCTCCATGGCACAGGGCACCCGCTGTGCGGTGGTCCTGGCATCTAGCCTCCCGTCTACCCATCTCCAGAACAAACACGGGAACGTGCAGCGCGGGCAGTGAGACACCGTGTTGATGCACAGGCTCGGATCTGACTCCCAGGTTCAGGCTGAGTCTTTGGGCTTCGCTCACCTGCCCTCCTCCCAGTAACGTGGAGCTAAGTGGCCCGGCCCACGTGCCCGCCGTGAGGGTCCCGTTCATCATTTCTGTCGCTGGCCGCTGGGCGCACAGCCTGGAGCTCAGAGGGGGCTGGCGCTCCGAGGTCCGCTGCCACGCGTGTGGGCGGGGTGCCGAGCGGTGCCCCCCAAGCCCGCCCCTCTGCTCAGCTAAGTCACCTGCCGGTCTATCATGTGCTCACAGCCTGGCAGCCCTTGTCTCCTCAAAGGCAGCCTGATGGCCATGAGGACACCGACGCTCAGGACAGAACACGCGATGGCAGATGAAGGCACCGTGATGTTTTATTTACCTTGAAAATCACCCCAAAATACACAATTGTGAACAATACTTTCATTCATGTTTTGAGGCCCAAGCCATAACTGTATGGGTCCTTAAAGCTACAACACTCGGGTGGCAAAGGGATGCTTCAAAGACAAGCACAAGACCATCTCCTTTCTCCAAAGACAAGGCTCTCTCTCCACTCTCGGGAGGGATTTGTGGTTTAACCTGAGGAGGAACTGACTCCAATACTGAGAAATGGTCCCTTCCCGTCCACGTCCAGCGTCTGGCTTCTCAGATGTGGTAAAATCTTCTAGCACACAGCCACCTAAGAAGAAACCCAGATCAGAAGACGTTTCAATCAGCAAAACACAATAGTCCTGAGAGCTCACACTCCCTGGGTGTTCTAATGTGTACTCGGCATATCAAGGTCGTTTTCACCAGGTCTGGCATGGAGTGATTGATGCCTTTGCTCAATTCGGAGACACGTGGGTCGTGCTGAGTCCCTAACGGGAGAGCATCCCCGGGGCCAGGTACCTGCTGCTCCCACCGCAGGGCAGCCGGGAAGTGCCCGGGCGTTGCCCTCACACTGCCACCCCGCCCAGGCTACGGAAGCTACACCTGCCGCTGTTTTCCATAAATGAGCTAAACACAATGCGGGCCTGTGCTGACTGAAGCCGGCCAAATGCCCCAGAGGCAGAGGTCTTTTCAGAAGTGCAGGCACTTTTACAGACGTTACTTAAATCACACGCTGGACACAGACTAGAATCATCGCTCAGCAGGGACGAAAGTCCCTGGGGCCTCATCAGAGGGCAGAAATTCCAAGTCAATGGGCAAACTTGCTTCTTTAGCGTTAAAGATCCAGATTTGGAAATGGCGGCCATCAGTGAATTCATTTCTAACGGTAATGGACTACTTTAAAAGGATTGTTTTTAAATGTAGTGGAGAAATCTTCTAAGCATCATAATGATTTTTATTTTTTTGGTAAAATTATCCTTAGTAAAAATGGACTCATTCAAACATTTCCATCCTTTTGCATTAATGCTCTTTCTGAAAGGGATCATAGATTTCTGTGTGTGTTGAAAATGACCTCAGAAGGACACTTCAGAAAAGTCTGAGTGCCGGACCCAAGGGTGCTCGGTGGGACTGACCAAACGGGAGGGCCTGATTGGGCCACCTCGTTCGTAGAAAAAGACACCTCCCGGCACTTCCACCTCCCTGGTGCCCGGAGAACTCATGATGCCCCCTTGCTGCCTTGGTTTCCTGGGACTTCTGCAAAGGAAGCCGAATCTGTCCTATACTCCGCAAGGCACAGGCTGCACTCTGACACAGCAGCGGGCGGGGGGCTCTGAAAACAGAGGAGGTGGAAGACCCCCCCACCCTGCCTTGAGGGAAAGTAGCTTTTCTTAAAATCGTTATTATTTTTTAAACAACAAAAACAACTTACCATTTCCAGGAGGCCGTGTGGATCCGATGGAGGGTCAGGCTCACACCCTGGGCCCTTTCTTGGATTTCTCTTCAGACCCTCCATTGCCTGAGGTCAGAAATTTGCTCTGTGTTGACTCTTTTCCCTCTAAGAGAGACCGAAGGTGCCATACTGGCTGTTTGTGCTGGTTTAGCTTAGATCAGTGAACGAAACCTTAAGTAAGAACGTCACCTCTCTAGATAGCGTCTTGCTTCCTGTCACTTGGGTGACATCAGGAGTACTGTTGCTCATATAAACGAAAACCGCAAAGCAACCAAGACAAAGGAAATGTGGAATATGCGTCCTCAAATCTTCCACAGACGGGCAACAGCACATTTGTTAACTCACTAAAGGTATCGAGTACTAAAGATTAAAAACTAAAAATGTTTTTTGGAGAGTATTTTATGTTACATGCTTTAAACCTCACTTCTTTCCAACATTTTAAGGAATGATAAAATCCATAGTATGACAGATGCCAAGACTATCCAAACCCTTAAATGGAACAAGTGAACACGCGTCTGAGCTGCCCTCATCTTAGAATCCCACGTCGTGCAGCAGGGCTCAAGTCGCCAGAGCCTCAGTGTGTTTTGATCAGTAAGATTAATTCTGAACAGAATTACATTTGAAAAATATTTAAATACTTTCCTTTCACCTCAAGAAGAAAATACAAGGGAACCGAAGAGTTTGGGGGAAGAAACGTAACGCGTCACTTTCTCTTTTTAGGAGGGGCCAGCTGTGCGTGGAAGTCGACGTGTGAACAGACCGCGGGTGGGAAGGCTCGGGACGCCTGGTCCCCAGGTCCCCGCGGGCTGTGAGTCTACACGATGCTGCGGCTTCACAGACGAGCTGGTGGGGCGGACGGGCTGCGACATCGCTACCGTCTCATCTGGTCAAAGGATCCCTTTCTTTAAAAATGTAATGGATTTTTTTCAAATTCTGAAGTTGGAATAAAACTGAAATCCTGGTAATCAGACTGGTGAACGTGCGGACCCCCCAGGTTACAGCCGTGACCAGCCTCCAGCCACCCGTTACCAGCTTCTTCACTGTCCATCTCTCTCTTTCTGCTGGCTTCTGCCCAGAAGGACTCAAACCAGTTCTGGTCTTTTCGGCTCACAAAAACGCCCACCCCGGCCCACATGCTGCTCTAACGCGGCCTCACCTTCGGGGACTGGACGTGTGTGCAGGGACCGTGCAGCGAACATGCCTCCCACCCTCCCTCCCAGCAGGGTCACCCACACCCGACGACCTCGACGCCGCTGGCTCTTCCAGCTCCCCACTGTGCCCCGGCTACACTTCCTCACCGGTCCCCTCCGCTCACCCCGCATCTCAGGGCTCCTCTCCCCTTCCTCACCCACGTCCTTTCTAAGAATGTCTCAGCTCCAGTCCACGTCGTGATGCTGACGGATCTTCCCAAAGCAGCTCCAGCCCAGACCCTGCACGAGGACGGCCGAGGCCGCCCGGACGCGATGGTCCAGACGCACGGCCTCGGAACCAGGGCTGGGAGGTCAGCCCTCACGCCCCTGCCCTCCCCTGGCATCCTGCCCACATGTGAGGGCCACTCGGTCCTCCCGTCTGCTCAGCAGGACCCAGGGGTCAGCCTGGACCACCCCCTTCTGTATCCGCGTCCAGGTAACTGTCAGCACTGCTGAGCCCGCCGCCGACGCCCCCTTCCCGTGGCTGTGGCTTCCCCACTCTGCTCCCGGCCCGCCCCCCAGGCCACCGCGTCCCCAGGTTCCTGGCAGAGTCTTTGGAGGGTCTCTCCAGGTCCCGTCCTCCGTCTGCACCTCTAACCCATCCTCTGTGCAACAGCCCTAGGGAGCTTCCGGAGATGCAAATTCCAGCCAAGGGCGCCCAGCACAGAACAGCCCTGGGAGCTTCCCGTTGCCTTTGAGACTCCAAACTCCCACCACGGTTCACGACAGTCTGCGAGCTGACCTCCGCCCTCACGCCCGTGTCCTCTCTCACAGCTCTCAGACTGCACCCCAGGCGTGAGAACCTCCTTCTGACACACGTCCTGCTGTCCACACCATGTCCGGGGCCTGAACAGCTACGCCAGCCCCGAGCCTGGACCTCACGGACGCCCAGCGAACATCTGCCGCGTTAACTAGTGCATCACGCCCCACATGCTGGGTTTATAACCCTGTTCTAGAACAAGGCATGAAGTAACTGTGAACATGGGAGACACCTCCGTTTCCCACTGCCTTTCCTGGGAAGCCGTTCACCGAAGAATCGTAACTGAATTCTGAAAACCAAAGGCACGGCCCTCCGAGATGCACCTACCACAGAGAGTGTGGGTAAGCACATCCACTTTCTCCCATAGGATCCTGAGCTGGTTAACATTGAAGCACAAATGTGAGTGATTTTAATAATTTATACATACACCAGTCGTACGTAAAAGAGCAGACATTTCTAATGTTCAGTGATAATCTTTAGAATTCCTAAAGGAAAATGAGCATATATTTGTTGGAGGACAGTCACAATATCCATTTTAAAACTTGTCACTACTCTTGTGGGCATTTTAATAAATATTTCAGCTAAATAAGATAACTGAAAGATTAGATTGTCATTAAATGTTAAGTTATATATAAATAAAGTTTATATATAACTTAACATTTCACTTGAATAAGAAGTTTGAGTTATTATGGAAATAACTTAAGTGTCCATTGATGGATGAACAGATAAAGAAGATACAGTATGTATATTACGTATCATATATAATACACACACACACACACACACACACACTCACACAATGGAATACTATTCAGCCATGAAAAAGAAAGAAATCTTGCCACCGTGACAACATGGATGGACCTTGAGGGTATTATGCTAAGTGAAATAAGTCAGACACAGAAAGACAAATGCTGCATAGTGTCACTTATATTCAAAACAAAAACAAAAAATAAGTCAAATTCATAGAAACGGAGAGTAGCAATGTGGTGGCCGGGGCTGGGGCTGGGGAGACAGCTGGTAAAAGGGTACAGACTCTCAGCACTAAGTGGGTAAGACCTGAGGACCTGATCTGAACAGGTGATAACACTGCATTGTATCACTGACATTTGCTAAAAGAATGTAACTTAAATGTTCTCACCACCAACAAAAAAGGATAAATATGTGAGATGAGAGGTATGTGAATTAACTAGAACAGTGGGGATTCCTTTACAGTGCGTACCTCGATTGAATCACTGGGACGCACACATATATCTCACAATTTTATGTCAATTATTCCTTAACAAAGCTGAAGTTAAAAGAGAAGAAATCTGAGTCAGACCAAATATTTTATAGATGTTTAATTTCACTTTTCAATGTTTCTGATTCAAGATGACAAAATACATATGTAAACAGTAACAGAACTCCTTGTGGTCTTCTGCCATTGTTGTGAATTTTTTCAGTTTCCAGATATGGAGATGAATGCAGTGACAAATTAAGAAAATTGTCTTACTGTAAGTGACCTGCAAAGAAAAGAAAAACATCGTTAGAAAATTCGTGGCACAGCCAGTGGTTCAGATCACAGGGTGAGGGGGTCCGGGCATCACACACCCAGAGACGTATCCGAGGAAACGTGCTTCGTCGTCTGCAAAACCAAACCTGGAACCAACCATTCAGCGAAGATCAACGATTTACCGTTTACAGCGACCTGAAGTCACTGCGGGCTGTCAGAGGAGAGGTGTGAACGACACCTGGCGGGGGAAACAAGACGGTCTGCCGGTAACCGCAGAAGGGCCGGCACCGAGGAAAACGATGGCTCCCAACGTTGCCACAGCGCAGCTCGGGGTCCCTGGCTCTTCCTCGGCAGGACGGCTCAGTGATCTGTGGTCTCGGGAGCCCTGGGGACCAGCTCCGTCTACCGCAGGTCCAGGACTACGCGGGCACCAACGGTACGAGGTGGCGGCCAAGTGCACGGGCCGCATCCCCACCCCACCCCCAGGGCGCGCGCACGCGGTGGTCTCCTCGCCCTTGTCACCTGACATCTGGTCCAGAGGGAGCGTCTGCTGTACCTTCAGCGCCCACGGCTGTCTACGAGCTCCCCAGAACTTCCCATTCTGTCTCTTACTTTGTGTTTGTCTTTCTCATGGAGGCTCCAGCCAGGCCCAAGATGCTCACGCCTAGGAAGACCCCGGGGCTGACAGGCGATGAGGGCTCCCTGCCGGCACTGTGCATTCACAGGCCCCCGTCCTCAGGACAGCCCCCCACACCTGCCTGGTCCTGCCCTGACCCCGCTGTGCCGCCGCCTCTCCCTCCTGATGTAAAGTGCAACGGCACGTGGCAGCCGCCAGGCGTGGCTCTGAGCCTTGGCGGTGGGAGAGGTGGAGGCACACAAAGCAGGACCTGCACGTGGGAGAGGGTCTCCTCCCGTCACCCCAGGCCCCGCGGGCTGGAACTCCGCACACTTGCTCCTGGCCCTTCCCTGACTCACCAATCACTTAAATCCAAAACGGTGCCAACTCTGACTCTATTACTTACTTATTTATATCACATTAGGATTATTTTCTAGATATCCCTTTCTAAGCAGAAAATGAGCTGCTCTGAAAGGACCATATGTTTAGAGTCTCTGCCATCCCAGTGCCTGGCCCACGGGAAGTTTAGAGTGTGATGTGTTGAACAGACAGGAGACTGAGGTGAGAGCGTGCGAAACAGCCTCAGACACGGGGCCTCCGCTGTTATAAGCGCACGAGGCCACGCAAAGTCTGGGAATAGCAATGGGACCCCGGGAAACTGACACCAAGGAGGGTCGCTCTTCTGAAAGTGGCTGAGGCTATAATCTGAGAACGTTCTAGGAGAAGCCAAGCAACACTAGGGCGAACGTTCTGACCAAGATGGGGTTTTCCCTGGAGACGGAGCCCACACGCATCAATATGCCACCCAGGTCCTTTTCCAGTTTAGGTGACTGTGTGTGTGCATGTATGTACGATGTATGCACACACACATATATGGGCAGACATGTTCAGAGACATATATGCATAGATATGCACACATGTACATATCCATATATATTGATTCCTCCTCTTCCTGTGTATGTATATGTACGTGTGCATACACGTGTGTGTGTGTGTGTGTGCATACATGGACAGAGAGAGAGGAACCACTACATATCTGGAAAGAAGCAAAACCTTATAAAACGTAAGGCCCTACATCACACACGCAGTCAATTCAAACAATCTGTCCCGTCACCCCAGACTGTCCTTCCAGGATTCTGTTCCCAGCTGCTCCCTTATGACAAGGACTAAAGCATCAGGTCGGGCACCAGGCTCGGTCTTTGCTCTGGAAACTCCAGAGATCCCCAGCCCCACCCCTGAAACATGACTTCGTGAGGCTCTTCTTCTCACACAGGCAAGTCCTGCTTCTGAAAAATGCACGGTGACCCTTACCCGTCCTGAACGACACTCTGTGAACTCTATAAGCAAACAGAACAAACCCACATCACTGTCACCCCCCAATCCAGGTACAAAAGGACACGTTACCTTCTTGTAACTTTACTTCCGTCTCAAACCCACCAGGCCCGCCAGAGACAGGGATTCTGTTTGTCAGGGGCCCCACGTCAGGCTGGGCGTGGAGCCAGCGACAGCAGGGCCCCAGGCCGCCGTCCCCACGGAGAAGTTCCAGCGTCTCCACGCGGGGCCCGCTCGACCCGGAGCTCGAGCCAGAAGGAGCCCTCCTGCCAAGGGCCTGGCTGTGCCCTCGCCGCCCTCCACTGTGGCACCTTGGCGGGGGCAGATGAAAAATGCAGCGTCACCCCCGTTTATAATAAAGAGCAGCCGGGACTTTGCAGAGCATTTGGACAGCAAATTCCTCACAGAAACTACATTTAAAATTTGAGCACGTGCAGGTAGAAACACTACAGACTATCTGAAAACAGCAATAAAGACAGACGTTGAAATGGAGACGCCACATCTCACCGCAAAACCATGAGAGAGGACACCTTATGGGGTATGCACATCGCGACAGCAGAACTGGGCTAATACGAGGGGAAAAGGAGCTGACGTGGAACCAGGGCTGCAAACCATGTCTTAGCCACACTTTGAATGGGCCCGGCCAGGTCCTTAAGTAGAGAAGACCTTGAACCCGCCCGTTTATTTATTGACTGTTTGTTACAGTAAAACACACAGGCATACTTGCAACCACACACTCGAAAATACTTCTCCCTTTAGAGTTTGTGTTCAGTCATTTTCAATACATCATTTTGGGGGTCTAAGACTTCCGTAAGTTACTGCAGAGGAAAAAGTGTTCCCAGCCTGAACTGATCCCACTGGGGTTACAACCAGAGTTCAGGGCAGGTGGGTAAGTAACATCTTTTACCAATTCTCCTTAGTAAATGAGAATCCGTCCTGTATCTTAAAATGTACTGATCTTCCTAAAAGTGAATCAGACAAATTTTTTTTTAAAGAAGCATCCAGGGGCTTCCCTGGTGGCGCAGTGGTTGAGAGTCCGCCTGCTGATGCAGGGGACACGGGTTCGTGCCCCGGTCCGGGAGGATCCCACATGCCGCGGAGCGGCTGGGCCCGTGAGCCATGGCTGCTGGGCCTGCGCGTCCGGAGCCTGTGCTCCGCAGCGGGAGAGGCCACAACAGTGAGAGGCCCGCGTACCGAAAAAAAAAAAAAAAAAACCACATAAAGAAGCATCCAGAATTTAAAAGAATTCTTTATCTGGTCCTTTGAGAAAATTAATGCCCAGACGTAATTGCAGACACCCTGATAACACCTGATTGGAGATTCTCCACCCCTCTGTCCCTGGGGACCTAGACAAAACAGAATATTTTTATTAGCAAAAGTGTGTCCTTTGCACATTTGGAAACCAGTGTCTTGCTGATTCCTGGGAAGGAAGTTCATGGCCTCAACCTCAGCGTCAGCGTCACCGTGTGTCGCACAGCGGGCCTTCTGTGCAGCTGCAGTGTTCTGTCTACACAGACACGTGTGCACAGTCAACGCCCTCCATGCAGTCGGTGCGAGCACGTTCACACGACAGCCTCTAAATCCTGATCAAGGGTGTTTACGTTGGTCGCTGCTTCTCAAGGTCGCCGTCCCGGGGGGATGGGCGGCACCTCCGGAGCGCCTTTCACCCCCGGGAGCAGCATCTGCGTGCTGCCCAGACTCTGCTCTGCACTTCTCGGCCAGTGGCAGCCCACTCATTGCCACAAACACTGCCCCACTCACCCCCCGTGTGTCCACGGCATCTCCACGTGGACAGTCTACGATGGTCTCAGGGCCCTCCCCTAAAACCGGCAGTGACATCGAGCAAGGGGACGCTCCCCAGAGGTAGTGGTGACAAGATGGGAAGCACAGAGACCTCGTCACGGAGAGAAGAAGGAAAGAGCCCACCCTCCTCCTCACACCAACAGCCGTGCGAGGCCCTGACCGACCCCACGCTGGCCAGGCACTTACAGACGGACGGACGGACGGACCAGAGCAGCCTGCGCGAGAATACACTGGCTCCCCGACTTTTTCTGCAGGGAAATAAACTCAGTAAAATCGTTTGACCCTAAGCCCTTCTGAGTCTTTAGCTGGGTTATCAATTTAGCAAATTATTTTGACTCCTTAACTCTTTTTATCACATCGATGGATGGTTTTTCCAGGCCTCTGATGGCCTACACAGGTTTCTGCCTGCCCATATTTGTTGGTCTCTAATTAGAGGAAATCACTCCAATAACTGGCCCACAGATGTTAGCTGAGCTCAGCGAGGCTGATCCACCCCTTCAAATAACGGGGTGTCTCTGCTGAAAGCCAAACAAGAGAAATGCCACAGGCCACCCCAATCATGTCTGTGTGTCTCACAGAGCATTTCCATCACCAAGAAATGAAATAGGTCATCTCAACTGTGCTTCCGTGAACATTTCCCAAAACACATTGTAATTTCATGGCTGGCAGCTTCTGATGTTGACATGCTGGAAAATTAGAAAACCCCATTAGGAGCCTGCTAATGTCGAGGGTAACCACATCTTAATATTTAAGATGTTGCCTTCATTGGAACTATTTATTTCTGGAGTATATTAATACTGAAATTAGTATTGATTGTTCTGTAAACACATGACCATCACAGGAGCAAACTTCCAGGACAAGCCAGTGCTTTGGTTTTCCACCCGAGCTCTGACACCTACTCACAAGGTAACTTTGGGCAAGTCACCGGCCATCTCTTCCCTTCAGCTTCTTCATCTAGGAAATGTGTGCAATGACACCTTGTCCCAGTGGGAGAGTGACTAACCACTCTGCCTGCTCTCGGGCCTTGGGGAGAAGCCTGGTGACACGAGGTGAAGCAGGATGGACCGCAGCCCATGCTGAGCCAAACAGACGCCCCCTTTTAGAAACTTCAAATCTGCAGAGAGATTCTGTTCATTTCTGGAGTGTAGACACACATGCGAATCCAGAGCTGGAAGGCAGTGTGGTCCTCAGGCCTCGGGTTCTGGAAGGACTTGCCCAACATCCAGACAACCAGCTTCTCATCTTCCTAAAGACAGGCTGAGCGGGTTTGGGGCCCTTTAAACCCAATGATCCCTAAGCTCAGTGACCAAATGTCCTGTATGATCAGTGCAGTCTCTGATCACATGGTGACCAGCATCCCTTTCACTCTCAAACATGCCCTGATTTAGAATAAATTACACGGTCACGATCCCTAAGACCTCATCCCCTTCTTAGATTCAGTGTAAAATCGAGCGAGATAACGTGTATGTCAGGTTTCTGAAAACTGTTAGGCTGTACTGCGTAAGCTCTTACTAATTAGAGGGTTTGACTTAGAGTAAGAAATCAGCACACTTGTGGAAGGAGAGAAATCTGTCTTCAAACCAGCAAGGGCTTCAGGACGGGCTGAGGACAGCAGCGACGGGCACACGCGTCCTGTCAGGTTGACAATAAGCACGGGCCACCCCCGAGGGACCTCACTACCTCACGGCCAAGTTGGTTCCCCTGGAACTCAAAAATCCTTCAGAAACAGAAGGCCTCCTTGTATTTCAAAAGCAAATAAGTAAACAGCTTGTGAGACAATCAACAGAAGCAGCTCCAATCTCTATACAAACACTCTAATAATCTTATGATTTATCTTACTTCAAAATGATGCATTTGCTTCCTAGAAAGTGTTTTGTAGCCATCAGATATTAAAAAATGTGTCTGCTTCCTGGTGTATCTCTTATTGGATGACAATTAAAATCTCAAACCATAGCTCATGAAATAATTCTCTTGCACTGCAGGGGACGGGGCCTTTGTCTCTCCCCGTTGCCTTCCCAGCCCCGGCTACCCTGGAGGGGTGGGTGGTACCCTTGCTTTCCTTCTGTCTTGCCTCCCATGAGAATCAGCGGCTGCACCCTACGTCCAAGGCGTCACGGTGTGTCTCACCCTGGGCCAAAGGCAGAGCCGCCAGCCCTGCGTCTGTCCCTCACTGGGAAGGAGCAGCAGGGTAGAGCCCCTCACGGTGAAAGAATATGACAAGAACATCAGTTCCACTCATCTCTGTAAATATAGTCACAGCAAAGCAAAGTCCGTAAAACAGGTGTAGAATCCAAAGTAGGAGAAGCCACCGTCCCACAAAATTACTAAATTCTGGCATCAATAACTCACCTTCCAACCCAGAAATGGTTTCCACCACTAGATGGGGCAGCAAACTCTTCTCGGTCCCCGTCCACAGAGGGGAGACTGTTATACTCAAGACACAGGGAGACAGGATTCTCTCTGACATAAGATTCTTGGTGAAAGCTTACTTTGTGGAATTATCGCAGTGCAGCTGCTCTGGTCCAGGCACTTCTCAGCTTGGTGCAATTATCTCAAGATGGGAAACCATGATGGAGAGAGATGTCTGAGCTCCAAACAGCAAGACGTGTGAGAGCTGTGTACGAGCCACCTGTGTGCACGCGTGAAAAGGCAACATGTGATATGGCACATTTCCCAGGTATGAAAAAGCTGTTCAAATTCGCCACGAAAGAATGACGCTTATATGGTAGCAAGCAACTAAGGCAATCATGATGGCGTGTGACATGCACTTAGATGGTCTCCAAAGACGTGGGAATGGGACTGACCTTCTCCGCTGCCCGACGAGGTGAGAGTGGGCGGGGCCAGCTCCCTGGAAGCGCGTCGCCTCAGCTGCTGAGCCCAGGACTGTCTTCAGCAACAACTGCTTCAGCCGCATCTGCTCTTCAGTGCACTTGTCAGATTCAAGGGTTTGGAAAGTAAGTCGCACAAAATAAGGCAGCAAACAATTCTTTAACAGACGAGAAGTCAAAGTCCCAAACAGCAACGACGTTTGAGTTGAAGCAACAGTTGACATGGGTTTCCTTTGAATTAACAAAATATTTCTGAGAAAGAATAAGATCTAGAATAAAGTAGCCAATGAACGTGAAAATTATGAAGCTCGTTTAAATATCACAAGTTACTAAGTTAAGGAGTCTTCAGTTTGGGATGAGTTAACTTTAATTTCTGCCGAGAGGAATGTGTGCTTACAGCCCGATATGTGCAGGGTGGGGCGTGGGGGGAGCCCCTGCTCTCTGGGACGGCTGGTCGACCTCCACAGGGGCCTGGCTGGACCCGACAGCAAAGGCAACTCACAGAGCGGCCAAGAGCTGGCGAGCTACCTGAGAAGATGTTAAATGTGGTTTGTCTGCGGGAGGACTTCCTGATTTAATGCAAAACAGAACCGCAGGAAACTACCCTGTGATCAAATCAACGCCTCACGCTTCTTCCTGGGCAGCTCGGATACCGACACACTGACCGTCAACCTAGGTCAGCAAAAGAAGAAAGCCGTCACTGCGGGAAAGTCTGAACCGGAGCGTTCACCTGGCCAGAGCAAAGCATGATAAGCATGGAGGGGCAGTCAGGGCAGGGGTCGTGAACGTCTCCTACAAGGGCCGGAGGGGACGTATTTGAGCCGCTGAGGGTAACATTCTCTGTCCCGCCTGTCTCGGTAGTGGGAAAGCGGCACGGCAACACAGAACAGCGGGAGTGGCTGTGTTCCAATAACACTTCCTCTACAAAAACGGGCAGTCGGATGCGGGCTATGGTTCGCCTGTCCTTAGCCAAAGCTGACCGAGGTCTGGACGCGGGTGAACCTGCCGGTGAGGAGAGGACCCAGGAGAAGGGGTCCACCTTGCAGAGTCGGCCCGGTCCCTACCGCCTGCTCCCAGGGCCTCCGGGGATGCCCTGCACCGGCCCTGGCCTCTGCAGGCCCCAGGAAACACAGCCAGCAAGGTGACAGCCCCACCTGTCCGTTTTCTAGGCAAGGACGGGCTGGCAGTGCCTACCTCGGAGCCGCTCCGTGAGGGGTGCTGGGGCTGCAGGGGACCTCCCACCGCTACCTGCTCAGCCCCCTCCTGGTGCTTCCGCCTTCTCCGAAAGCCCTGCGCCTCCAAACTTCCCTCAAGACTCAGGGCCAGCACCACCTGCAGTGACCGCACACTGAGCCCTCCGCGCCCCGAACCCCGCGAAACCGTGGTGGTCTCGACTGCGCAAACCAGCACGCTGAGCCTCTCGTCTCTTTCCCCTGTTCTATATTCTGTTCATCTGTTTCTTCTCATCAATTTATAAGAGGCTCAAAGGCGCTATGATATTCTGCTTGGGGGCCAGGACACAGCTGCTGTTTAACAAACACCAACACTTGCTCTTCACGGCAAGTCCTCACCGCAGACGCAAGCCGTGTGCACACAGGACCACGGAGACCTAGAAACAGCCGCCGTGAGCACCGGCCAGGACGCATTTGTTTCGGGCACTTTCTATCACAAAGATGGTAGCAGATTTTAAAACAGGTTTCCAAGAGTGTTTTCTGCATTTTCTTTCTCAATTCCAGAGGTGGGGGGGACCCTAAGAAGAAAGCGGGGAGGGGGGCAAGCTGGTGGGAGAGGGAGGTGCCCAGGAGCCGACAAAGGGGCCCTGAGGATGGAAATGGAGGGGAAAGTCCCCCGGGGGGACCACACAGCCGACAGGGCGCTGGACTGGACCCGGCCACCCTGAGGGACAGAGTGGTGACCCCTCCTCGGACTCGGACGGCGTCCGGAGAGCTGGCCTCTGTGGGCGGAGCCTGCGGAGCAGCCCGAGGTCACCTCTTCCCCTGAAGCCGCACTTGTGGACACAAGCCCCACGGGAGCTGACCTCGCGATCGGAACGTGCTCACATGTCCATCCGCACACGTCCGGGAAGAGTTACAGGCGGATCCACACCCAGAGAACCAGAAGGCCAAGGACACCGACCCCAAGCCATGCCCTCCGCACCCATCCCCCAGCTCTCCCACCCCAGGCTCATCGAGGGTCGTGCCCGACAGCCTCCGAGGGGAAGGACACACTGAGGTTTCTGTTTAGATTTCTGAGGTGTTGCTGAGGTCTAACTGGGGGCTCTTAAAAGCAAAACGTCCCCAGGACACTCTGGAACTACTTTCTGAAGGTGGAAAACAAGCATCATGACCGGAAATTGGGGAGAAATTCTTCCGAGGCCCCTCGGTCACCCTGAGGCGGTGCCTCCTGGCAAAGTCGCATCCTCTCACCTGTCTTTCTTTAAGTCCCACTAAGGCTCCATCTGCATCACCCTCGGCAGAGCCGGAGCTGCAGAGTCCAGAGGACAGCCCCACGGCTGACCCTTCAAATGCTGTGTGTGTCTGTACACATACTCAGACAGCTGGTGACCAACCGATGAAGGGGTGTCTTTAAAATGATAGTTTGTTGAACATGAATAAGTCTTTAGCTCCCTGACAGCAACAGCAAGGAAGGGATAACACTCTTTTTAATTTAAAGCAGCACCTGGAAACTCTATCAAAAGCAAATCATGCTCTTATTCTTCGGATGCAAAAATGCAAGCACCTCCCTGGCTTACTGGTGAAAACCTGACATCAAGTATGATCTCCCATAAAGCTATTTTGAAAAGATAAATGGGTCTTTGCTATTGATTACTGCTCCGGTTTAGATGATAATCTCCAAAATTATCATCTCTGCTTTCCTCTGCAGAGTGCCCTGGTCACGGAAGCAAAGACTAGACTCTTCCAGACAAGTGACTCGAGGCCCAGGTTGCAGGTGGAATGGAGGGTGAATCTCTGGTTCTTTAAAAGGCAAGTGCCCAGCAGAGCAAAAGGGCACATTTGGGCTAAGTCTGGGTCACAGGCTCTGCTTCCTGCCGACATGGGGTAGGACCATCCCCCCCCATCCCCCTCCTCCATTTCCATTTCAGCTGGAAAAAATCCAGTGTGTAAAGCTAACATCCTCACTTGAATTTTAAAAGTTCCACTTCATCATCCACCCTCGCAGAAAATGTCAGCGCATCAGTAAGGTCTGTTCCAGGTGTTAACCCTGAATGACAATCGAATAGAGCCTCCTTCAAAACATCTAGTGTGTTCCTCAGGTCAAACCAACTGTCATTAAAAGAAGAGCCACTGGGGTTGATTACACGGTCACCTCCCCGAAGTCTACGACATTTTCTAGTGAAATGGGAACTGGCATCCCTTGACATACCTTCTGAGTGGAGCTTCATTGACAGGCAGTGAGTCTGTTTTATTGCAGGAGGGGAGGGGTGAGTGGCAGCAGGTAAAACGGAACGGCGACGTCAGTGGATCTGGGGACCGAGACCTATGAGGGGACGCCCCCAAACAGAGCAGAGAGGCTCGAGCAACAGGATAGTTTATAAAGGAAGCCGCTGGGCCAAAACAGAGGGTCCCCCGACGCTGGGCATTCCATCAGGGGCCCCCCAACCGTGCCGATGACACACAGCACATAAAACTCCCATAAACGTAAAGGAAGGCACGTGACACAGGCTTCCCCCCGCAACTCCGAGGGTCTTGGGGGGCTGGCTGGGCGAGGACAGTGAGGGAACGTTGGGACAGGCCAGGAGCTCCGGGCACCTGCCGTCGGGCACCCACGGGCCCTGGTCTCTGCCACATCCTGCTCCTCTCAGCCCCTGTCCGGGGTGAGAACCGGTGCTGGGGGCTGGCGGCCCCCCCCGTCAGCACCAGCGTCCTTGCACGGGAGGAGGGGGCCAGGGGAGCCCGTGCCCACCCCGGCAGTCCTCGAAGGCTGGCCGGGTGCTGCCTGACCCTGACCGCGGGGCGGGGGAGGCCGAGCAGGGTGGCTGACCATGAAGCATCACCAGCCCGCCTCTGAGTGTGGACGGCTGCCCACAGACCCATCGAGGCACCGCCTGGCTACACAGGACAGCCTTTGCCACTGGAGGACTCAGACTCTTCAGCCTCGTAGGGCTTAAAATCATGTCTTTAGTGTGCTCAATTGTTGCCTATGTGGGAACAGCCGTCTGAAATGACAGGGAATCAATAAGAAAATACGGTTTTATATGCAAACACTCACTTTTTTCCCTTTTCAAGAACACACTTAACTCCTTTAAAAAGCTAAATCACAGGGGGCTTCCCTGGTGGCACAGTGGTCGAGAGTCCGCCTGCCGATGCGGGGGACACGGATTCGTGCCCCGGTTCGGGAAGATCCCACATGCCGCGGAGCAGCTGGGCCCATGAGCCATGGCCGCTGAGTCTGTGTGTCCGGAGCCTGTGCTCCGCAACGGGAGAGGCCACAGCAGTGAGAGGCCCGCGTACCGCAAAAAAAAAAAAGAGCTAAATCACAGCTTACTAGAATATGACCAGAATTCTGTTAAAATCATACGATGCAACTGGTGTCAGTTCTCACATTAATAGATACTAGTTGTAAAATCAGTGAGTGTCAAAGAAAGCTGAAATAGTTAAACGTCTTCATAGAAACTAACTGCAATCAAAATTTTTAATGACCTTTTTAGGTGATATTTTTGTTCTAAGTGATCACTGCTGACATTTACCTCTTTATCAAAATCTTGACCCTGAATTTCTTAAATGCTTCCTAATTTCAAAAACAAATTTGTCCAGAGGCAAGACAGATCAGTACTCTGCTACACTAATCAATCTGGATGAAAAGTGGGAAATACATAAAAACATACTCGAGCCCGGAGAGTCCTGTGACTTTCAACTAATAACCTGAAAGCACAGATTCACAGCCTCTCTAATCTGTAACAATAAAAGAACACATCAGCTCCCAAACGGAGGGCTTTTTTCCATCGGAGAGATAACACTTCTTCAAAAACCAAGCACCAAAGAATAGGTATTACCCTCCCCCATTATGGCACATTTTGTCTTTTAAAATGCCTTTGCATTTTAAAAGACATTAAAATGCCTTTGCTTTTATGTATCAGAAAACATAAATTCCTGTGTTATTGGGCTCGAAATTAAGAAAAACTGCTGTCCCTAAAATCACAGTTCTAGTTGAGACAAAAGACACTTTGCCCCAGGACCGAATCAGTTGCCTTGCTGCAGGTCCCCACACGGCGGAGGTGGAGCTGGCCAGCTGTCAGGGTGCTTGCTGCCGTAAACCCCAAAACACCCATGGAGAACACGACCAGCACCTGCACCTTTACGGGGATCCCCCGCACCTGGGGCCACCTGACCGCACGGCGCTGGGCCCTTAGGCCCAGCAGCAAATGAAGGAAACATTTTCCTTCTAAGACGAAATCAGGTCTCGGGACTCAGTCTGTGACTAAGGTGGTCACGATCCATCAATAGGAAAAAGGCAGCAGGAAAGGCCGTCCTTTCTCTTCACCCTCCCATCCCTGCCTCGGTGACCGTAGAGCAACAGGTATCCAGTCAGGCAAGACGTGGCACCGGGCCCTCCTGCCGATGCCCCCGGGGAATCCCAGTAGCAGAGGAGGTAGTGAAGCGGGAATGTGAGTGCCGACAGTGGAGCAGGTCCTGAGACGCGTGACGTCCACGGGAAACAGACGGTGTAAAGGCACAAGCCTTTCAGAAACGCAGCATCACATGATCAGTTTTGGCCCAACTTCTCTGCGATCTCCACTGCTCTCCGTTAAAACCTAAGTCCTAATCATGCCGGCTGTCAGACATCTGAAGCACACTCCCAGAAAATCTTATCCGGGACACCAAATTCCAAGAGGGACACGTGGTAAGAGTGTGAGCGCAGAGACTGTCACAGCCGTGAGGTCTGAAGTCCCGACCACGTGAGGACGCTCTGGCCAGATGGGAGAGGGTCCGGGCATCAGACGCCTGAAGGGCTGCCCTGCAGAAGGGGCGCTGGGTTTCCGGACCTTCTCTGAAGCTGTGACCCTCTGACCGGGAAGCACAGGGAAGCAGGTCACTCCACCCCAGGCAGGGCGACAACCGTGCCCTCATGAGCGCACGCAAATGCCCCTTAGGGAAGCCCCCAAAAGGACGCCGACTTGTTAGGGCACCAGCCGCTTTCAACCAGGGTGCTCTGAACTCCCTGGATCGTGAAACGGTTACAGACCCGTGAGAGGCATGGGGCGTACACAGCGCCCGGTGTGTGCCCCCCCGAGGCTGCCCCCACGCCCCCGCCTGTCCAGCCGGGGCAGGCCCAGACCAGGGAACTGACCTTGCCTGTGGCAAATGGCTGGTTCTGTACAGCTTCCCGCGGGAAGAGCTGTGTAAGCCTCATCGTGATCAGGACCCACGCCCTGATGGTGTCCCAGACCCTCCTGCCTGCACTGTGCCCGCGAATTTCAGTCCCTCTGTGATGTCCATGTTTTGACGCAGCTGGAGGATATAAAACGTGATGGCAGTGTCTCAACAGTGTGACAACCAGGGACAAGACTGTGCCTAGCAGCTCTTACAAAGCAGGGCAGAGAGTGCTGCAGGACGGGCCTCAAGTTGCTGGCGTAGTGGCAGCCTGGCATCAGAGAAAGCTTCTGCGCTTGCTGGAAAATGCTCATAAGTTCCTAAGAAAGTGAGATTACTTCTAGTCCGTGGTGGGCCCAGAGGTTTGGCGGGACGGCGTGGGTACAACCTGATGACTCTGTACGAGCCGTCAGATCATCTGAGACCCAAAGCGCCCCAGCACACATCTGGATTCTGGGACATTGCCTCAATCTCTTCCAGTTCTAAGCTAAGTTACCCTGTATGAATGTAACACTCCACCGCACCAATGCCAAAACTGCACGTGTACTTAACAAGCTAGACCTCACCTACTTTATATTGCACGTAACAATAATCCCCAAATGCAAATTAAAGCAATAATGAAATGTCACTTTAGCTTATCAAATTTATGAAGATAAAAGACAAAAGTTAAATCGCCAAGTGCTGGCTAAGCTGCTATGAAGAGTTCTCTCGTGTTTGCCAGTGGTGATATACATTCCTACAGGCCCTGGGGAAAGTGTTAACTTGGAGATACATAGCAAGAGTCTAAAACATGCATATACTTTGAGCCAGTATTTTCATTTCTAGGAACAATTCTAGGGAAATTTTAATTAGTAGAGGAAATTTTAAAATTATGTTTTGGTTTAACATTGTAAAAGCCAACAAATTGCAAACAACCTAAATGTCAATTCTGTTCTAATGTGTATTAGACACTTCCTTTGTGCCAGGCACCACAAAAAATTTTAAAATGGGTATAAAAGATTTGAAGTAAATATATTTCTGGTATTGGAAAAGTTTATAACCTGGGGGGGGCAGGGAGGGGTGAGCACACCAAAATAAAAATATAGTTTCACTAAAACATGATGACGGGCTTCCCTGGTGGCGCAGTGGTTGAGAGTCCGCCTGCCGATGCAGGGGACACGGGTTCGTGCCCTGGACCGGGAAGATCCCACACGCCGAGGAGCGGCTGGGCCCGTGAGCCATGGCCGCTGAGCCTGCGCGTCCGGAGCCTGTGCTCCGCAACGGGAGAGGCCACAACAGTGAGAGGTCCGGGTACCACACAAAAAAACAAAAAACATGATGACAAAAATACAGTTGAGAAATGGGCTGTGGATCATCTCTTGCTAGAATGTTATGTAACTATTAACCCAATGGGCCCCACTTAGAACCCAGCCACCACGTGGCAAAGCCAAGCCTCGTGGGTGGCGGGTGACGTGGAGGAGACGCAGGTGACGCAGTCGACAGCCCTCGATAACGTGCTGGCTGACGGCCAGCGTCACCGCAGCCCTGTGGGTGGACGTCTGGGTCCCCCCAACCCGTCCAAGCAGCAGGTGACCACAGCCCCGGTCACACACAGAGAAGAACCACCCAGCTGAGCCAGTCACCCTCAGTCACTGGAAATGACAAAACGACGGCTATTGCTGCCAGCCGCTGAATTCTGCAGTGGTTTCTTACACAGTCATAGAAACCAAAAGAGATGGATTTGCTAGAAGACTATTTGGCCGAAGAAACACTCCATCCACTCGAGGTATTTTAGAGTCCTCATTCTAGCAGCCTGGGCTATGACGTCTGTAACAGGATTTACTGAGCCTTGGGCTGATCCATGATGTGACAGGTAACAATTTTGCAGACGCTTTTATCAAAACCAGCAGCCACAAGCGTTCACCAAAAGGTGAGGCCACAGCGGGGTTAAGACGGGGACACACCTTGGGCCCGTGGCCACACAGGCACACAACGGCCGCCCCACAGCCATCACCACACGAGGGTGACAGATGCCTGAGACCCAGCCTTTGGAAAGTGCCCCCCATAGCTGTGCTTCCCCCGATCTCCTTGGCCTTGGGACATCCCCGGGGGTCCTCACAAGGCCCCTTGCGACATGGGGTGAAGCCGGGGAGGGACTGAACCATGTTGCCAAGCTCTGTCCATCCCTCCTCAGACAGCTCGCTGGACTCCAGGTCCCTGTAAAAGGTGACGTACCTAGAGGAGCACAGAACACACCTACGTGACAGGTGTGGCCTGGCCCACGGGTCCCAGCTCTGTGGACGGAAGCCGTGTGTGTGACCCTGTCCCCACCGCGGCAGGCTTCACCCTCGTCACCTGTCACAACCCCCCCCGGGGCCATCTCTTCCCATCACCTGCCCTCCTTGTTATCATTCAGGACTTCTCATCCTCACCCTGGTTTGTCCTTTCTTGTCCCTTTAGAAATAATAAGGAACCTGGGGGACATCGCCTCTAGTAACCAGACTCGGGCTTCAGGCCCCACTTTACAGCCAGCCTGTGGGGACCGTCCTCCACACCCATGTGTCCAGGAAGGGAAATCAGACACACTCACCTGTTACCGACCTTGTCCGCATTCCAGGCACCTGCCTCCAGGCCACACGGACGGTCGTGATTCCATAAGTAACTGTTGAAAATTTTTCCTGATATTTGCCCCACTCAAACCTGGTCTTCTTTCAAAGCTTGACTCTCTTAACAGAAAGTCATCCATTTCATGTAGATAATTTTCTCAGCGTGGGTTCAGTTAAACAGGTTAACTGTGGCCATTTCAATAGGACCTCTTTCCCCTTAATTACAGCATAAGGTCACAGGACCCTGAGGAACTACTGAAAATGTGCTTTGAAAACCAGCAGGAAAAATTGCATTTGTGTAACACAGTCTCTTCTCAAATGCAGTGACACACAAAAGAGCTCTGGGGCCCGACTGCTGAGGAAGGAACCCCGGACTCACCCTTTGTTAACTCTGCAGCCGTACCTGATGCCCCAAACTCAGACTCTCCATCTGTAAAATGGGGTAATAACAGCAGCCCCCTTCAACACACGGGTGGAGGCTGAGAAACCCTGCAAAGGACTCGGCACCGTCCCTGGAACAAATGACGAGTGCAGCACCTACTGCACAGGAAAATGAACGCCTTTCAGAGTGGGGTCTATTTTCCTCAATCTTATTACCATTTTTTAAGTTCAAACAAATCTTTACACCCATCACTTCCCAAAGCAAGGCCATCGCTGAGACCAGGAGCACCTGCAGTGATCTTCCTGCCCTGCAAATCTGTGTCTGCGAAGTCCTGAATCACAAGACTTTGTCCTTGCTTCTTGGTCTTGAAACAATGACAGAAATTTTGTGGGGACATTTAAATTTGTAAACACTCTGGAGAAATACAGAAAAAACAAATTGCTTTTGCTGCCAAACTCAGGAGCCCTGGTGACTTCTACAGCTTCTAAGACAAGATAGCCATGCTTCAATTAATTCTAAAATATTATTTCTGTTTTACCCGTAAAAACAGCCTGTTTTTTTTCTTTTTTTGTCTCTATAACTCACCTTGGATATTTCAATACACTTACTGAAAATTTTAAGTATCAGAGTGCTTTATAAACAGGAACACTTTGGTCGATAATGGTATCATGTCATAAATGTATTTTTATAGATGAAAAACTTGAAAAAATTTTAAAAACATTATTTAAATACTTTGTCCTCAAGGGCTGGCCTAAAAATAATAAACGTTAGAAAAAAAATGACATGAAATTGTGTTTTTGTTCAAAAATCGCTCAGCAGGCTTCTGGTTAAAATAATGTCAAGTCATCAGGCTTCTGGGTTGAGAAGTAGAGAAAAGCTATATCCAGTATATCCCTCTTTTGATCATAATAAAATGAGAGGAGATAATAGTAAAAGCAATTCCTCCCTCCCCCCAAATTGCAGAGGTAAAAACCTAAGTTAAGGATGAAAATAGCAGCATCACAAAACCAAGAAGTCAGACGGGACGAGCAACTATCAGGGCGGATACATATTAAAAGAAAATTCTTGACATAGAAGATTTGAGATAATCACACTGCAATCAAAGGAGAGGGAATGAGATCAGAAAAGTGAGAAAAAAGATAACAGGACGGAAAAAGACAGTCCAGGATAAGGATAACTGGCATGGCTAAGGAAGAAAACCCACCTAACATCAGCAAAGGAAGTAGAAACAAACAGGAAATAAAATAACTTCCAAGATACAATAAGAGGAAGTATCTACGACATGAAGAAAAGCATTAAAAACCACATTTAGAAATAATGACACACAATATTCTAACAAATTTGAAAAAAATAACAGAGACCAAGAAATATCTTGATTATGTAAGTAAGAATTAAGTATAAATATTTTCTCAAACATACAGGCATAAAGTCGAGGATGAAATTAACCTGGTGTGACACACCTCCAGAAGTTTACAGGTAAATGTGACCCAAGGATATCATACCCAGCTAAGTCATCCCTCAAGTGGAAAGAAGGCTATGGTGGTCTCTCCAAACATGAACCGTGTGGGCAACGTGGCACTCGCGTGCCTTCCTGGGAGAGGAGTTCAATTCATAATAAACTCCAGCCCCCAAAATAGTAAGTGGAAAATCGTGGTACGAGGATTACTGTAATATTCTGTGCTAGAAGACAATGGGACAGTATATCAGGAGTGAGCACTAAAGGAAAGGAAGTGCATGACCCAAGAATTTAATCTCAGCCAAGTTTTCCTTTGAGAATAAGAGCAAAAGACAGGCATTCTCATCCAGGAGGAAAAATCAGAAAATAAATACCCATGGCCCATGTCGAAAAGCACCACTTGAGAATAAAATGAACCAACCAAGAGATCAAAATAAAGAAGTCAAGTTGGAAAAGCCACAGTAAAAGGAGTGGTGGGTGGGCACCGAGTCCATGTGGATAGCTGAAAGAAAGGCTCTGCAGAGGTTGGGTTACACGGCGTATATCCTGTAGACCTCGTCCAATGGACTTACATGCGTGTGTGTACACTCACACGTGTGTATGTATGTATATGTACACACACATAATTCTATTCTTGGGGTAGAGGAGAGAATACAGAAGAAAATATAAAAAAATATTTCAAAGCTTCTTCATTTTTTTTCAATTTTTTCTTTTTTTATTCTTAGAAGGCCTTTTAAGAAACTATGTCTATTTTTGATAAAGAAATATTTATGTGAAACGCAGTAATGAGGGGGGTGGGGAGGAGAGAGGGGGAGGGAGGGAGGAAGAGAGGGAGGGGGTGGGGAGGACGGGTGGGGAGAAAGGGATAGGGCTGAAAAAGAGAGATTTCCGAGGCATTTCTAGACATTCCTTTGTGCTGCCAAAGTTTAAATTAAGAAGCAGAAATCACATTTCTTGTCCTTCATGTGAAATGAACAGCCAAGGAAACTGAGTTAGGCGGGTAATAGAAGAATCGCAGGCTGAGCGCTCGCTGAAGCTTCGGAGGGAGGAATGAAAAATTACACTTTGCCAGGAGACTTCGGGGCTCCCGTTTGCCAAGACTGGTATTTCTAGGTTTCACAGAGACCCTGAAACTAAGAGCTAGATTGCTTTTAAATACACATGTTTATAAAATTCCATTATGCATTTGAGGGGGATCTGGTACCTACTTCTTGGTCTGCATACCAAAGGGCACCAAGTAGATAAGAATATTTAGGGAGAGAAAATATATGCCACGTAAAAGCCCTATGATGAAGTGCTGACACGGGAGATGGAGGAGACCGCGGTCCAAGTGCGCTCAGGCCTGCGTGACGAGGAGTCACAAGTGCTTCCGACAAGCCTCACTGCAGCCACACCGCCTCCTCAACGTGTACCGCATACGCTGTTGACCACACACCACACAGAACCCCAGGGGACTCGGAAATTAGCAGCTGAAAACTCCAGAGGCCACCCTTATCATTTCCTTATCGTATCCGGGAATCACTGTGAAGTAAAACTGAGATTTCTTGAACTAGTAAGTGTTTGCAAATGGAAGCAAGGCTTGCTGTCCACTTGGACTGATTTCCAGCTTCCAGCAGAAGAGCTGAGGGTAGCTTCACGGGGAAGAGAGCGAGGTTCCCATGAGCTACAAGAAGACCAGGCAGCCAGCCCTCCTGACGCATAGGTAGATCGTCCTGATGGTTTGCTGGCTGGGTTTCCAGGGCAACCACAAGGAGAGATGTTGGAGAGTGGACAGCAGGGAGACCGCCGGGGTGTCCAGTGGGTTTTCAAGCAGCAGGTTTGCTTCTTCCTTGTGGGGCCACTGATGAGTTGAATTTTTTAAATATTTTTTATGGAGTTGTCATTAACATACGATGTTATATTCGTTTCAGGTGCAGAACACAGTGATTTGACATTTTTACACCTTATGAAATGAGCACCACGATAGTTACCATCTGCCACCGTTCAAAGTTGCTACAATATTAATGACCACATCCCCTGTGTGTTCATCATATTCCTGTGACTTATTTATTTTACAGCCGCACGTTTACAAACAAACAAAACAAAACAGAAACAGACTCACTGATACAGAGAACAGACTGGTGGTTGCCAGGGGTCGGGGAGGGGGCATGGGGACAGGGGACACAGGGTAGGATCTGAGCTGCACAGGAGCAAGCGGGGAGCAAGTGGAGACGCTCCCCCAGCAAGACTCCTGGGGGTCTGCAGCGCCCGGGGGAGAGCGCCACTCCTGGCCACGCCACCCAGTCCTTCCGGAGACACGTCGGGGCACGTGGACGGACGCCCTCCCACCCCAGATCAGTGACGCCACGGGAGCACAAGGTGCCACCTGCCACCACAGCAGAGCGGGGAGAAGGCAGAAAGGACTTGGAACAGCAGGAAATGTCCAAGGAAGTGAGTAAAAAGGCACGGTGGGTGGAAGCACGAAAAAATTAAAATGTGAACCTGATTCCTCCAGGAATTTGCTCATGATTTTATTTATTTACTTACTTACTTACCTACCTACTTATGTAGGCTGCGCCAGGTCTTAGTTGCATGCATGGGGGATCTAGTTCCCCAACCAGGGATTGAACCCAGCCCCCCCCCCCCACACACACGCTGGGAGTGTGGAGTCCCACCCACTGGACCACCAGGGAAATCCCTGCTCATGATTTTAAACTTCCCCCTTGTGGGCACAGAGTGAATTAAACCACTTGCAGGCTATGTGACACAGTGTTGACAGGGAACGCCCAGTGGGTGTGAGACCCTCCCGTTCCCCATGGTCCCTCCTCCAAATCAGACCGTTTACGGGCTGCTTGCTGCTGTTGGAAGCGCACCTTTCTCTACCTCTTGGCATCTGGGAGAGAGTTTTAGTTGTAATTCTCCTTTCAAGTAAGAAACCATAATTGATGCCGCATTTAAGACTAGATGGCAGTGGGGAAACTGCATATCCTGAGGTGCTAAAATATCTAAGTGAAGTTTAGTTCACATTTCCGTTAGCCTTCGGGAATCCACCCCAGAAGACGAGTGACTGCACAAGCCAGCACCTCGTCTGGCTCAGCTGTGCTCAGCCCCGTGCCGTCCCGACCCAGAGCCGCCAGCAGACTTCTCCCCACCAGACAGAGTCCCCACCAGACAGAGTCCCCACCAGACAGAGTCCCCACCAGACACGGTCTCCACCAGCCACAGTCCCATTGGCCACAGTCCCCACCAAGCATCTTCCGGGCACACTTTTCATTCCACCAAGAGCTCTGAGAGGACAGCATGTGAAGAGGGTCTGGTCCAGATGCTCAAACACGTGGGAGCTCGTGCCAGGGGTCAAGGGGATAAACTCAGTGGCCGACCCCTGTGGTTCCTGGCAACAACGAGCATGCCTCCCTCATTCACACACCTGGGGAGGCGCTGGAATCTCAAGGCCAAACAGAGTTACTTTAAAACACTTTCCCCTTGACAGATTTGACAGATTGCAGATTTTCAGGAAAAATAACTAAATCCTGCCATTGTAGGATGTCTTGTTCTCAGATTTACACTGGACTTCATTAGAATTTCATTTTGCTAAACTTAATTTAAAATCCTGATAAATTGAACTGGTCTACTCTCCTTTGAAACATAGTGACTCCTCTTTGCAAAGTTTTCTCTGCATTAATCATCTTGACTCGCCCAACAACTGGTGAATGAACAGGGAAATAATCGTTTTTGAGACTATGTGCCAACCGCACGCATTATTTTATTAAGTCCTGACAGTGCTATTGCCCGTTTCTTTAACAATGGAAGTGCAGGTTCTGAGAAATTCAATAACTTGTCTACACAGCATTAGGTCAGAGATGAGAACCCTGCCTGATTCTGAAGCTGGTTTGTCCACCACACCCATGACAAACCCCACCTCACAAAGTCCTGAGGGGCGCACAGGACACAGGAAGGGAGTGGACAGCCCGGCCAGGCTTCTGTGCTTCGCTCTCGAGCCAATTCCAGAAGGCCCCACCTCTTGCCAGTCAGAATGAGACCTGGACACAGCCACACCGAGCCATGCACGGAGACCAGCTCTGGTGAGTCGCTGTCACGGGAGAGACACCTGAAACCTCTGTGTAGACCACAAAGCACTTCACAAATGTTTGCTTTTACTTTCCTCTCAAGATGTATTTGGAATTGTGTCTGAGGCATGTAGCATATGTTCTGTTTAAGCTTAACGTTAAGATAAATACGCACAGGCGGCAACTATTCTGAGGTGTGGCCTAGTGCTTTATGGTCTGCACAAGAGGTAGGGGTAGCTGCTCAAAGGCTGCCTTTGGGACCCCCGTGGGAAGGACCGCTGACCCCCACTCCTCACGTCCAGCACAGGCTCCCGCAGGAACCCTGGAGCAGTGAAACGCCAGCAAGAAGATGCCCCGTGTGCCAGTCATCGGGCAGGGTAGTTTCACTGTTACCTGTTCCAACCCTCAGAGTCACCCCGTTGACAGTGAGGAAGCAGAGCCTTGGAGAAGTGAAGAGACGCCGGCGGGATGTGGATGGTGCCCGTGGACCAGAGGCTCCAACACCTGGGCCTTCCGGCAGCCCCCGGTTCTCAGGGCCTATTTCAAGGTCCACTGATGTCGGTTTCGAGGAGACTACATCTAAACCCTGATCTCGTGCTGTGTACCCAGACCAGCGGGTCAAAGACAGGCCCACCACACCCGGCCCTGGGTCGTATTCAAAGTGAACAATAGCTCTTACTTCCCAAAGAACTTACTGTCTTAAAGGGAAGGTGTAGGTAGAAGTATGACATGGAAGCAAATACATTCATTTGACGAATCTTTCTCAAGGAGGTGCCCAGTGCAAAGCCTGAGAGGGAATCAGAGACGGGAAAGAACTCCCTCCTTCCAAAGCCCTGCCGTGGATGAGGGCAGAGCAGGGGATGCAAATGCCAAACCAGCAGGCAGTGTGTAATGGGGACCCACTGCATGTAACAGGGCCACTGTATGTAACAGGGACCCACTGTGTGTAATGGGGACCCACTGTGTGTAACGGGGACCCACTGTGTGTAACAGGGTAATGGGGACCCACTGTGTGTAACAGGGACACACTGTGTATAACAGGGACCCACTGTGTGTAACAGGGTAACGGGGACCCACTGTGTGTAACAGGGACACACTGCATGTAACAGGGTAATGGGGACCCACTGTGTGTAACAGGGTAATGGGGACCCACTGTGTGTAACAGGGACCCACTCTGTGTAACAGGGTAATGGGGACCCACTGTGTGTAACAGGGCCACTGTGTGTAACAGGGACCCACTGTGTGTAACGGGGACCCACTGTGTGTAATGGGGACCCACTGTGTGTAACAGGGTAACGGGGACCCACTGTGTGTAGTGGGGACCCACTGTGCGTAACAGGGACCCACTGCATGTAACAGGGTAATGGGGACCCACTGTGTGTAACAGGGACCCACTGTGTGTAACGGGGACCCACTGTGTGTAATGGGGACCCACTGTGTGTAACAGGGTAACGGGGACCCACTGTGTGTAACGGGGACCCACTGTGTGTAACAGGGTAATGGGGACCCACTGTGTGTAACAGGGACACACTGTGTGTAACAGGGTAATGGGGACCCACTGCGTGTAACAGGGACACACTGTGTGTAACAGGGTAATGGGGACCCACTGTGTGTAACAGGGACACACTGTGTGTAACAGGGTAATGGGGATCCACTGTGTGTAATGGGGACCCACTGTGTGTAACGGGGACCCACTGTGTGTAACAGGGTAACAGGGACCCACTGCGTGTAGCGGGGACCCACTGTGTGTAACGGGGTAATGGGGACCCACTGTGTGTAATGGGGACCCATGGCATGTAACAGGGACCCACTGTGTATAACAGGGTAATAGGGACCCACTGCGTGTAACAGGGACCCACTGTGAGCCAGGAGACTGCAGACAGGAGAGAACCCTGGCAACCTCAGGGTCTCGGGTGCCCAGTGAAGTCTTGTGAGAAGCAGCCAGTGGGTCATCAGCACTCACACGAGACGTCTTGAGACTCAGAAATCCTCAGATGTGCAAATGCCCCTCTGGCATTTATTTCTCTTGAGAGGATTTCTCTTTACAGCAAAGAATCCTCATTCTCCTAACCCTCCTAACCGTCTTTTCCTTCAGCATCACAGCTGGCCTTCTTTACTGTGCTGTATTTTCCCCCATAAAGAAATGATTTCTATCACTTCATAAAAATTCATTTTAAGTTCTTTCCTGAAAAAATCCCCTTGTGTACAGGGCACACAGCAGTCATTCACATCCTTGATCAACTGCTGAATATCTCTACTCACCCAAAGTAAAAAGAACTGGATAAGAAAAGAGACAACAGACATCAATACTCCAGTCCAGCTGGATAGAAAAAAACTCACAGTAAGAGAGCAGCATGTATTGAGTGCCTACTGCATGCCAAGCAGGGCTCTAAGGGTCTTCCACACATTAAATACATTAATTTAATGTATACTCACCCTATGAGGTAGGTACCATTTTTATGCCCGCTCTGCAGATGAGAAGACTGAGGCATGGTAGGTTCAATAACATGCCCACACTCCCCACCCTGGAAGGCATCAGAGCTGGGAACTGACTCAGGCCGCTGGAGTCAGTCCTTAACCACTCACTGTAGGGACTGTGCTGCACAGAAGGGGTCAGATAAAAACCAGGCAAGTGGACAGGGGGCAGCTGCCTTCCAAGTGGCACAAAAGGACAAGTGTTGCCTGGAGATGACTCTCTGAAGTAGGAACACTGTGTCTAATTTTCTGAATAGAGCAAGACACAGAGAAGAAACGTGGAGTATCAAGACTTACTGTATTTCTATTCAATATTAAAATTCATGAAAAGGCAACCCACAGAATGGGAGAAAATATCCTCAAATCATACATCTTGGAAGAGATTAATATCCATAATACATAAAGAACTCCCAGAAGTCAACAAAAATAAAGTAATTCAAAAATTAGCAAAGGACTTGAACAGACATCTCTCCAGAAAAGATACACAAATGGCCAAGAAGCACATGAGAAAATGCTCAACATCACTAGTCATCAGGGAAAAGCAAATCAAAGTTACCACAACATCTGTCACTTCACACCCGTTAGAATGGCTATTATCAAAAGAACAGAAAGTAACAAGTGATGTGGAGAAATTGGAACCCTCACACATTGCTGGTGGGAATGTGAAATGGTGCAGACTCTGTGGAAAACAACTTGGCTTAAAAAGTTAAACATAGGGTTACCATGTGATCCAGCAATTCCACTCCTAGGTATGAAGCCAAAGGAATTGAGAGCAGGGACTCAGATTCTGAGGTGCCCACGTGTTTTGCATTCACAATAGCCAAAAGGTGGAAATAACCCCAGTGTCCATCAACAGATGATGGATAAACAAAATACCGCGTCTCCATACCGTGGAATATTATTCAGCCATAAAAAGGAATAAAGTTCTGACGGGTGCTACAACATGGGTGAACCCTGAAAACATTATGTTGAATGAAATAAAGTCAGATACAAAAGGACAAATGTTGTATGATTCACTTACATGACATATCTAGAATAGGCAAATTCATAGAGACAGAATGTAGATTAGAGGTTACCACAGGCTGGGGGAGGGGAAGAGGGTACAGGGTTTCTGTTTGGGACGATGAACAAGTTCTGGAAATGACAGGGGTGATGGTTGCACAACACTGTAAAGGTACCTAATGCACCTGAAATGCAGAGTTAAAAATAGTGAAAATGGTAAATTTCCACAATTAAAAAGAATCAAACTCCTTAACGTAGAATTCAAGATGCTCCCGATCTTCTATACCTACCATTCCAACCCTATTTCCTCCACACCCCTTCCCCCCAGGTAATGCCGCCCTCCCCGCCACTGCCTGGATGAGGCTCCTGATTTACTGACCCTGTCACCTCTGCCCGTGCTATTCCCTCCATCCCCTAAATCCACGCATCCTTCCAGATCCCCTCCTCGGAGGGTTTCCTCTCGCTGTGGGTACCCTCTCCTCCCTAAGCGCTGCTAGGAGTTTGCCGGTGCATCCCCGGGAGCACAGTTACTGCAAACAGACTCTCTTATCCAGTACCCTTAACTGCAGGGAGAAGCTGTGTTGAATTCATCTGCGTGTCGTCAGAATTTAGCCCAGAGGCTGAACACAGCACATATTTAATAAACATTCACTGAATGCATCACGAGGACGGGACGAAAATAAACATGAACATCATAGTTCCCAGACTGTGCTCCAAGGCACCCTGGGGTACCAGGGCCTGGCAGGAAACGTTTAAATTTCAAGGGAAACACAGCAATACCCCACTTCTGTTGGACCCCAGAAGCCATTACCTCACTTAAAAGTAGGATTACGCTTCACCTGACGACCAGGAGTAACACTGTCCTGATGGGCACTTCCTTCTAGATGGTAAGGGTTTTCCCTACAACTCGAGGCACCTCTTACTCCCAGGCCCGAGTCAGGTACTTGGGACTGAGAAAAATGCCACTGGATCGCCTGAGAGAGAGCGCACATTTTTAGGAAAGTAATAAAATCACAGAACGTTATACTTGGTCCTCTGTTCAGTTCAAATCCTCGACTTCTCTCCTTGTGGGGCAGACGTAAGCCGGGTTTTCATTGGTCTTAGCATCTGTTCTCCCAATTATTTGGATATCAGTGTATTTAATGCTCTAATCTCCATTTGCTTAATGTTTTTCTTATTTTGTCATTATAATCCCATTAGAAGAGATTCTAGTTGCCATTATGGTCCTTTGTGGAGTCACTGTGACTGCTTTTGAAGGACTGTAATAACTTGGAACCCACCCAGACGTGAGAACAGCCATCACCACCCCCTAGATTTAAAATTCTTCTGAATGACGATGGTCACATCCCCTGACACCCTTTCAGAGCCTGAGGAGTGAGGAAGAAGAGTCAGTGGCTCAAACCCTCCACTGGGACCTTCCATTAATGGCACTGCTACAAGGATCACTGATTCATAAATGACCGGCCCATTCACTGGTGAAGGACGGGTTACAAAGTTATTTTTGTAATAAGATGTCTTACACTTTCAACTGTTAGTATTCAGGATAAGCATCATTTTATCTTGGAATGCTGAAAGAAACCTAGTTCTGTAAAACACATCAAAAGTTAGGCTGGTTTGCAAACGCTCTTTTGACTTCAGGAAAAACAATATAATACATCTTCGAAATGCCTTACCAAAGGGTCCACGTGAGCTGTGACCAAGTGAGAACCCAGCCCCGCTCTCCATTCCAGACAACCTTGCCTGCATCACTGAGACTCAACAATCTCTTAATAAACATCTACAAAAAGGGAAATGTTCTAAGACTCTATAATGAATAAAGACAGTTTCACAGGCTTCACAGCTTTACAGTTTTTACAGAATCTACTAGGTATGAATGAAAATACGCATTTTGTCGCAACGCCTCAAAATAACCCAACGGATGCGTGAGTTCAAAAGTAAAAATGTCAGACTCACTGGCAACAACTTGAAGGAGCGGCTTCATTAGGGGACAAGAGATTTTGCTACATTAGAAGGTGACATTCGTGATTAAACAAGTTTAATGTAGGTTAAAAATTTTAAACTTGCATTCTAGCTTAAAAGAGTATTGCAAATTGTTTAAGCAGTGAAATTCCGTATTTGCTTAGAGGGCTTTCATTATGTTATCAATGTCAATGTGCTCTGGGGTCTGATATATGTCATGGAAAATGCACTGAAGTAAACACATATGACTGGATTAGTTTTTTTTGTTTGTTTGTGTTTTTTGCGGTATGTGGGCCTCTCACTGCTGTGGCCTCTCCCGTTGCGGAGCACAGGCTCCGGACGTGCAGGCTCAGCGGCCATGGCTCACGGGCCCAGCTGCTCTGCGACATGTGGGATCTTCCCAGACCGGGGCACGAACCCGTGTCCCCTGCATCAGCAGGCAGACTCTCAACCACTGCGCCACCAGGGAAGCCCTGGATTCGTTTTTAAGCCTGAAATCAAGGCTTAGAACATTCCTGTCAAATCGCACACCTGACCACCTCTCCTAGGAAGTCCTCTGTGATTGTCGCAAATGAACATCTGTCGTCCTCCTATCTCAGGAGATGATAAGAAGAGGGTCCTCTCCCATGTCCGAGGGCAGCAGGCGAGGAGACCCAGCAGGGGCGCGTCAGAGCTCAGGACGGCCCCTCTCTATGTTCAGCCAACAGGACCAGCTGGGAGGCGGCCAGACCTGGATCCGGCCCCTCTGAGCTCAGAAGGCTTCTCGGCAGAGGAAGGCTCAGTCCCCCGTGGAAAGGACGGGTCCCCTGCGAGGGACACAGGCGGGAGGCGCCCCTCCCCCCCGAGCTGGGTCCCAGGGACCGAGGTCCAGCCCCAGGGGGCTGGGGCTGGAGCTGCCCCAGAAGCAAGGGCAGCAGAGGGACCTTCCTCCTGGGAGGGAGGGGGGAGGGGGCCCAGGAAGGGGGACCTGCAGGCAGTGGTGCCCACACAGGACCCACTGAGGCCCCAGGACGGGTGCTGACCCTCTGAGCCGCGGTCCTGTGTCCCTGACAGGCCCCGTCCACAGTCAGCACCCAAATGTACTTTCCAAGGACTCAGCTGAGGTTCCAGACGAGCATCTGAACTTTGAGATACTGTCAAGTACATTAGAAATGATTGCCATTGGGCATTATGCTAAGTGAGATAAGACAGACAGAGAAAGACAAATACTGTCTGATATCACTTATATGTGGGAGCTAAAAAACACAACAAAATAGTGGATGTAACAAACAAGAAGCAGACTCACAGATGTAGACAACAAACGAGTGGTTACCAGTGGGGGGAGGGGCAATAGAGGGGTGGAGGAGTGAAAGGCACAAGCTACTGGGTGTAAGACGGGCCCAAGGATGTATCATACAACACAGGGAATAGAGACAATATTCTGTAATAACTGTAAATGGAAATGTACAGTTTAGAAATTGTGTAAAATTTTTTTAAATTTTTTTAAAAAAGAAATAACTGCCCTTGAATTAGAAGGGTTTGAATTAGGCTTTGAATAAGACATTGGGTTAGGACACAGCTCTGCCGTGTGTGGGAACGTGGACGGTCTCCAGGGCATGACCTAAGAGGAAAAGGCGGGCAAAGGCCGTCTTACCGCGTGATTCCACGGAAGACACATGGAAGGTTGCAAGAATGCATGTGGCATGCACCCGAGCAAACTTTACTGATTCAATTTTTATTTGTTGGCTTAAAAATGGAGACGTAGCTAGACATAGGTCACATGACACTTCGAGTTAAGGTGAATCCCTGAACACATCAGGCTGCTCTGAAGTTTTGGGTTTAAGACCAGCTGTCTGCCTCCCTGGATTTGTCATGATGTGACGATCTTTTATACTAGCCTTGCGTTTGTTTTCTCAGGGAAAGCGTGAACTACCTAAATGTTTCTGTACAGCTTTATAGATCCCTGTCCTTGCTTCTGACTAATGCTTAAGGTTATTAAAATGCACACATCTGTGTCAACTAAACTGAATTTTAATAAGTGATCCTTAGGGGAAAAGAAGGTGGCCTCTTACAAACTTGAGGCAACGTTGCAAACCATATGAACTTGGTTTTACACTTGCATTGATGTTAAATATCATCTCTGACAAAATTTTCAAGTCAACAGTGATGGTGTTGTTCTCTGAAGCAACATTTACTGTAACTCCCAAGGTCCTTAAATGACATCAAGATCTTAAAAATAATATTAAATTAGTTAATAACTGGAAAACCTTTGGTTACCTAGACAATTTTAAATAAATCAAAATTCAGAGAAAGGAAGAGAGAGAGAATAGGTCCTGGGTCATCAACCACATGCCGTACTGTTTAAAGTTTCTTTCTGTAAAATTCTGGTTAAGATGATAAAATTAATCCCTGCATACACTATGTTAAGGGTGATTATATCTGAAAGCTCATATTAAAAGCTTTAAATAACACTGTCATCTCACTACATGGAAATTCTGTATACACACAAAAGCTATGGTAAAATTAATAAGCAAAAGAAGCTTTTATGTAGGAGGAGACTGGTCATTCCAAGCTGGTGGATGCATTTGCTGGTGACAAGCCACTCTTGATTTTCCGTGCGGTTGGTCCAGAGAGCTAGGCCTCGAGAAGGCCCGCACTTGACAGCTGCTAGCTTTTGTTTTTTAACAAGACAACACACGTCCCTCACTTCTGAGTCAATTTTCTTTATTATTATATTGCTTCCTGAAATATTCATTTCCACACGCTGTATCGTTAAACTGGATTATGTGGAAACCACGCAATATCCCTTGCCCTCTGAGGATGCTCTGGGGTATTTTCTTCCCACTGCTGTAGACTGAGTGTTTGTCTCCCCCCCAAAACTCACACACTGAAATCCTAACCACCAATGTGATGGCATTAGAAGGCGGGGCCTTTGGGAGGTGAGAGGTCATGAGGTTGGGGCCCCCACGCTGGGATCAGTGCCCTCATAACAGAGACCCCAGAGAGCCCCCAGCCCTTCCCCCACGTGAGGACACAGTGAGAAGACGCCGTCTGTGAACCAGGAGGGGGTCCTCACCACACTGAATCTTCCAGGGCCCTGACCTTGGACTCCCCACTTCCACAAGTGTAGGAAGTAGATGTCTGTTGTTTAAGCCCCCAGACTTGGTGCTGTTATAGCAGTCAGGATGCACTAAGGCACTGGGGTCAGATCCTGGGCTTAGAGCATGAGGCTCTCCAGGTGTCTGCTGTCCTGTCGTTTCCACCAACACCTGTGGTGCGTGCCAGTGGCCAAGCACCAGCCGCCAATTCAATCATCTGTGAAAGGCCAGGGGTGGAAAGCAATGTGGCCTATTTGAGAGCCATCGAGCTGTCAGTGCTCAGGGGTCGGCCCCCCCCCCAGGCAGCGGAACAGGCTGGCATGACTGCAGCCCTGGTGCAGCTTGAGGGCGGACAGAGCACGGTCACAGAGGCCGGCACAGAGCCTCCCAAGAAGTCGTTGATGGTGGGGTGAGGTGTGGGGCGCTGAGGGTGGCAAGGGGTCCGACTGTCAGTGCGGGTACTGCTCGGGATCCCCGGGGCCCTCCCACTTCCGGGGGGGACTCCACGCTCCCCAATCTGAGGCCACCATCGACCTCAATGCCCTCACAGTCACAGCTGCTGCCCTGAGTGGAGTGTCCCCGGGAAGAAGGGCCTGAGAGGCATGGGGGCCACGGCAGGAGCCCCAGGACCGAGCAGACCCGCGAGCTCGGACTGCAGGGCACCCGGGACAGGTCAGGACTCCCGAGGCCTCACACCACGGGTGGGCAACTTCCGAGAGCAGCCCGCTGGCCCGGGTCGGGCTGAACTAAAGCTGACAGCACCAATGAGGTCATTTAATCTTATCTGATGCCCTCCTTTTTCACTTTATGGAGGTATGACTGACATGCGAAAAGCTGTATATGGTTAACATGCACGACTCGATGAGTTGGGGGAAAGTATACAACCCGTGACACCATCGCCACAACCGAGGCCGCAGACAAACCCCTCCTCCTCCCAGCACGCCCTCCGCCCTTTCATCATCATCATCATTACTGTTATTATTGTTGTTATTGTGTGTGCACATGTGTGTGGTAAGAACACAACGTACGCTCTGCCTTCCTAGAAAGTGTCACGTGCACTGTGTTGGTGGCATATAGGACAATTCTGGAGAAAGCGTAAAACACACCGATCCGCCTTGCCCATCACCATGATCAAACATGTGCAAAGCTTCTTTACTGAGCCCCATCGGTTTTCATGACAATTTAGTTATTTTTATAGTTTCAATAAGAATCTGCTCTTCTCTGTACCAGAATAAACAGAAATATTTAGAAAAACAAATATTTGTAACCATAACAATTCCAGAATCCTGAGGTAAATTTCTTCTTTCAAATTTTCTATAATTTTGAGATAGTTTAAAATGAAAACTTTTAGAAGAACATAAGAATACGATGCACACATAAGGGCACTAACACCTTGGACAGCTCCCAGCACAGCCCTGTCACTCCACAAACACCTGTTGGATTATTGAAAATAATTAGTACAGACTGGGACAAACTTCATGAATGCAATAAATATCAGAAGTACTAAAGGTGTGCTTACCCTTTAAAATAGATATGCACTACCTACTGACCGACCTATCTACCAATTTATCCTAAGGACATAGGTAGTGTGTGAAGAGGCACATACAAATATATTGCTTGTGGTGTTTTTTTTAAACAGCAAAGTATCAGAAACAAGGTAGAAATCCCACAAATTAGTTGAATTATGCTTTAGGCACAATGGGATATTATAAATAATGTATTAGAAAAAAGAAACATAGAAAACTATTTACTGTACAATATTAAGCAAAAAACTACAAAGCAGCATGCACATTCTTCTCCTAGTTACATAATCTATGGATATAGAAAACACGAATAAAAGAAGAATACAAATAACAGTGATTCTCTCTGGGCAGAAGATGTAGATACATTTTCCCTCTGCCTTAACTTAATCTCTCAATTTTTCTACAAGAAACATTTACATAGAGTAATGCTCACATGTACAGATTGAGTTTAGATTCACTTCTTGCTCTGCAATTTACCAACTGTGTTATATTTCTCTCCAGACATGTTTTCTCAACTATGTAACAGAGAAAATGCTCCTATCCGAAAAGGATGTTGTGAAAATTACATGAGTGCTCAATACATAGTATCAGTTTTATGTATTACGTGTAGAATGAAAAGGTTGGGGGGGGAAATGATATTGAATATTTTCCTGCGGAAAGGGCCCCACTGTAAGTAGCATCCCCATTGAGGTCTTTCTTATTAGGCAAATAAAACAAAATTGGCCGTATTGTATTTCCCTGCTCTTGGTAACATGGCATGAAGAAGCTGCATCTTCAGCTGAGCATGAGCTTGAACACCCGACCCAGCACCCACTCTGTCATGGACCAGTTCTCCTGCTCCGAATGCATTTCCTTGCCATCGCTGCATGTCAAGTCCCGAGGCAGCTGCACTGGCCGCAGGCAGGGCAGGGCGGTGGGTACGGAACGCCTTGGGAGCCCCATGGTCCTCTGGAGATGCCAGTGGGGAACATACTGCAATGACTTGTCCATCTCCCTTATTTTTGGTGCCTTGTTTAAACTGTCGTTAAATGCTGCTGTGCCCAGATAAACATCTCCTGTGGCTCTTATCTTCCTGTTGGCAGAAAATCCACACTGCTCTTACCCACGTGGGAGGCCAGGTGGCCCGGGTCCTGAGGAGACCACGGTAACCCAGGAGGAGACCACGGTAACCCAGGCCCTTGGAGAGCACAGCATCCAGATCCTCCCGGCCAGCGGCTCCTGCTTCTTCCCCTTTAGGTCAACTGCGCCCGTGACTGACAGCTGACCACCTGTCCGTGTCCCTGAAGTGACCTGAAACGACAGTTCTGGACACAGGATTTGTCACCGGGGAGGGGGCGGGGAGTCAGGGAGGAGACCATTCCCACTGGAAAGACGGAAGCTGAAAGCGCGACTCCGAGACAGATGCCGAGTTGGAAGACCCGCGAGTGTGTGTGTGCGTGCACGTGTGTGTGCCTGTGGTATGTGCACTCACACGTGTGTACCTTGTCCTGCAGGGCAGGTGCAGACTCCGTGTCTGCTCCCTCGGCCTCCTGTGCTGGGTTTTCTCCATCCTCTGAGTTGCAGCCCAGGGCTCATGGTCCAGACCTCTCTCTTCTCTGCCTAAACTTACTCCCGGGCTCTCCTCCGACCCCCCTCACGCCACCTGCATGCGGCAACTCCAGGGTCCATCGCCAGCCTGGCCTCTGCCTGAGTCCCAGGCTCACATCCAGGGATCTGCCTGATATTCGTGCTTGGACGCCTAACAGGCCACCCAAACGAGCATCGTCCAGAACTGAACTCTCGGTTCTTACCCCAGATGCGATCTCCTTTTCCTTCTAATAACTGCTTTCGATTGCTCAGGCCTGGCATGGACTCATGTTTTTCTCTGTCCATCAGCAGATCCTATCACTCCATCTCCAAAATATCGCTGGCCCGGCACTTCCTGCCCTCTTCAGGGCTACACCCCAAACGGCCCGCGGTCACCGCCCCCAGATGATGGAAGAGCCTCCAGGGGCCTCCTGCCTCCAGCGTCACCCCATCTCTGGGGTGGTTTTCGAGTGCAGCTCAGGTCGAGATGCGTCTCTTGCTGGAGACCCTCAGGGGTCGCCCCACCCGGCCCTCACCATGAAGCCGGGGCTGCACGTGACCGGCAGGGACCCCTGGAACTGTCTCCCCAGCCCTCAGGCCTCCCCCTGCCGTGAGCCCTCCTGGAGAACCCAGGGTCTGCAGAGCCGGCCTCACTTCACGCTTTTCTCTGCTGAATGTCACCTTCTCGGGGGTCCTTCAAGGACACCCTTTCCTGCCATCCTCTCTGTCTCCCCATTTTCTCCCTACCAGGATGCATTTCCCTTCTTAGCATGGGGCACCCCCGCCATATTACATTATCCGTCTGTTATGTGTCTTGTGTTGAGCCCACAGGATATAAGCTCCCTGACAGCAAGGGCCTGTGGGTCTAAGGCTCCTTCCCCAGCGCCGCGAACAAGCGCTGGACGCAGACGCCCTGAGACTATTTACTGGATAAGTAGTTCCAGGAGAGACAAACTTAAATAAGAGAAGGAAAGGGCCACCGGGTGGACCAGACGAGCCTATAAGCAAAGAACTGCAACGTGTTACAGTGAGCACAGGTGTAGGGAGACTCGAATTTAAGGCAGAATCGGCACCATGAGTGACCTGCTGCTGGGCGAATCACTGAACTTCTGGCCTTGGTTCCCTGACCCCCAAAGCCAGCACATTTGAGTGATGCATCTCTGGGCTCCATGACACTGAAGATGCTGGGGTTCTGTTGCTGCATTGCAGGCTCCTGGTCCCTTGCGGTGAAGTTGCTGAGGTTCCATTGCTGCGTCCCAGGCTCCTGGGTCCAGAATCTCATCTCTTCCAGACCATGGGCTTCCCTGTGGACTTCATCACTTTGCTCAAAAGGATCCACCGGATTCTGATTGCTGCCCGCATGGTCCTCCACGGGCTGCCGCCTCCCAGCTGTCAGCAGCCGGCCTCCGTACCAGGCCTGGCACAGCTGATCACTGCCCCTTCTCCGCCTCCTCACTAAGCAAACGCCTGAGAGCCTCCCTGACAGCTCGCCCTGCAGGGTTAGGCTGGAAGCACAGAACTTCACCTTCCAGCCAGGATGGTGCAGTCGGGAGCCCCTGCCTTCACTCCTCTCGTTTTTTGTTTTCATTTTTAAAGAACTACAGTGGGACAGAAAGTGATGGATGGTTTCACTGACTACGAGCCCATGTGCAGAGCCCTGAGCATGGCATCCCGGGGGCCACACGAGGGACAGGTTGGGGTGTGCCCCCCAGATGCACAGTCCAACTCGGAACCTGCACTCCGCTGAGGCCGAGACAAAGGGAAACAGTGCCCTGCAGCCCATTTCAGGTTCTGGCAGTTCTCTCACGACCAGAGGAGGCAAGAAAAGACGAGGGACGGGCTTCTGATAAATCCGATTTTAAAAATAAATCAGGGTTTCCCTGGTGGCACAGTGGTTGAGAGTCCGCCTGCCGATGCAGGGGACACGGGTTCGTGTCCCGGTCCGGGAAGATTCCACATGCCGCGGAGCAGCTGGGCCCGTGAGCCATGGCCGCTGAGCCTGCGTGTCCGGAGACTGTGCTCCGCAACGGGAGAGGCCACAGCAGTGAGAGTCCTGCGTACCGCAAAAAAATAATAATAAAATAAAATAAATCACATAAGGAAACGTGGCATCGCGTGTGCAAATAGTACAAATCCTTCGTCTGACAGTTGAGGAGACGGAGGTCCAAAGGAAACATGGCTGATTCACAGCCACTGAGTGACCCACCGGAGTGGGGGCCCAAAGAGCAGCAGCCCCTTCCCACCACGTGCACTGGGTTTCTTAGGCGAACACGTCGTAAGTTTGGCCATGACGGCATCTCCGCAGAGGTGACAGCCATTCCAGACCCTACGTCCGCTCACCCACCCTCTCCAGATCTGCATTTTAGGTCCAAATAACCCCAGTTTGGGCCAGAGCACCACCTGGGCACCTCTCCACGTGATGCAGGGCCAGCCATGCCCTTCACGTCCAGCCACACAAGCCAGCACAGACACCGTGAGTGTCGCCGTGCGGCGTGGAGGTGACGGCACCCTGCGCTCCAAGATGTCCCGGGTGTGTCCTGGCTTGTCCACGGTCTCCTGTCGAGAGGCCATCTTCTCAGAAGCAGGAAGGGTGGGATTTGCTGCAGCCGCAGGGCTGAAATGTCTTGGCCTCCTCAGATATTAAAGGGCCGAGAAGGCACCGCTCCCAACGCAGGCCGACGAGCGGGACGACCCCAGAGCTGCCAGCAGCGCCCACCAGCCCGCGATCCTGGCAAGTCGTTCCCGCTCCTTCTGTCCCCTTATCTCCGCTGGTGCCTCGTGTGTGTTTATCTCTAAAAATCCGCTCTCCTGTGTGTGTCTGACTTCAGCTCAGACAGAAGGTTACAGAGGACCGAGCCCTGCACGCCCAGCCCATCGGGAGGGTCTCGGGGAGTCAGGGAAGCCTCTTCCCGAGCCCCGTGGAGACCCCTCCTCGCAGTGGGCCCCCAGGCTCCACTCAGCCCCGTTCTGCACTCACCCGAGTGGGGCCAGGGTCGGGCCACCCCCAGCAACGACCCGGGTGATGTTGCTCCAACGGCACTTGGTTCCTCCTGACTTGTCACCGTGACACACACAGGCACCGCTTACAGTTTACAAGGTGCTGTCACACGGACTCGATGACACGGAACGCCCTGGACTTTTACCCGGTGGCAAAACTGAAACCCCAAGAAGTGAAATTGCGCCCGTAGCTCAGACTTAGCGCACCGCGTGGCGGCCTCACATCCAAGGTCTGTGACCCCCAGGCCCTCGGCCGCTTCTCCCCCTTGAGGCGGCACTGTCCTCACGACCCCACGTCAGGACTTGCTGGGCTGCAAGCGGCCAGAGCAGCAGGCCAGTCCGCCTCCCCCCGACCCAGCTGGGCAGTGCTGCCCGGGACCTTGGGCTCCAGCCCTGTTCATGCCTCTCCACGTGGCTCGTGCCTGAGAGGGCCTGGCCCACGGCCAGGGCTGCCCACCTGCCCGTGAGCTGGGAGGGGCTGCAGGGGAGCCCTGGGCTCTCGGCAATTGGGTAAGAACAGGACGAGGGATTCCCCCCAACACCGGCTTCCTGCCTGAACTTTTCTGTCACCAAGTCCTCAGGGTTGAGCCCTCATGTCCTGTCTGTCCCCTCCCCCAGGATGACGAGCTCCCACCCAGGAACCCCCCACCCCAGCCCTTCAGGCACAGCCCAGGGGCCTGGGCTCACAGCCTCGAGGGTCCATGTTGATGCCTTGTCCCCTGCAGAGATCCGGAGCCTGCCTGGCTGTGAGTGTGGCCCCATCAGCATGGATGCCTTGTCTCTGGACCCTGAGGACCAGGTGCTGGGCCTTCGCTGTGAGGTTTGTGGGGGGAGGGACGCCTTTGGGGCCACAAGGGCAGGGTGGCATCCACATTAACAGCCGCTCCTACTACGCTGGTGTCACCCTGTCCTGCTGGCCCGGCGCCCGGCCTCTCCCTCCAGCACCGCCCAGACAGTGCCTTTCTGGAACGTACCCCATCTAAGGCTGATTTTCCCACCTCCTGCCCTTGGATGCTGGCTCCGCCCCAACAGAGAATGGTCTCCTCTGCCCCTGCTGTGACCCCAGTGCCCGGGCCACGCCAGGTGGTGGTGAGTGGGTGTTTGATGAGCGAATAACGAAGCTACTTCTAAGGTAACAGTAGTCGGACATGACAGGACACCCACCCCCTGGAGGCCCTTGTTCCCCTGCACCAAGCACACAGCACCAGCTTACGTTCCTTCTTTCCTCTGCAGGGATCCTGTTTTCCCAGATACACAGAGGTGGCGTCACAGCCCCGTGAGGGTCAGGATGCCCAATATGTGTGACTCAGGGCGGAAACATTCCACTCAAAGTCCCAAATCAAAGTGAATAACGTCCCTCGACGGGCGGGAGCACGCAACTGGGTCACGAACAGCGTGAGTGCTGGCACCCCGCGGGCCCCAGGCTCGCTGGGACGACCGTCCAGGTTGAGGAGGCACCCGGACACAGGACTCTGCAGGCGGCAGCCTCACATCAATGTGGTCGGCAGATGGACAGGGTACCCGCGCTGTGAACACAAGGGGCAAAGCCTCCTCCGAGGGGCCTGGGTGCCGCGGAGGAGGTGCCGGGTGACAGGAAGGGCCTGGGGAACGAGAGCGGGGAGTGGAGACTCAGGGTCTTCCTGGACGCGGCCGGGGACGCGGGAGGACAGGACTGGACGTTGGTGTCCCCGACAAAGCCCGGGGCAGGCAGGACCTCGAGACGGGGTGAAAGCGGCCTCCGACCTGCAGGTCAGGGGTCAGCACGCTGCAGCCACCACCCGCTTTCACGAACCAAGCCCCCTGGAGCACAGCAGGTCCCCGGAGGACACACCGCCCCCGGAGCCGTGAGCGCGACACGGGCAGAGCAGGTGGTTGGGACAGACGGGCCAGCACAGGCGAGACCCAGGCCCCTTCTCCAAAATTACTAAGAATCGCAAGATGTTCCCCGGGCCCGGGGTCCCGCGCCCTGTGTGACAAACCCTAACACGCTGAGCGGACCCTCTGCAGCAAAGGCGGGCAGACGTCTGGCGGGGACGAAGCCCCAGCGGCCAAGCAGGATGCCTGGGGACCCCGTCCTGAGAGTGGGGGCGGGGGGGGAAGGGTTCGGACTATAAAGTGGGGCCGCCGCCAACCCCAGGGCTCGACGCTGCCACGGCGAGGGCGGTGCTCCAGAGGAGGGGTCTCCCTCGCGGAGGGCGGGGCTGGCGCTGAGGCCCCTCCCCTCCAGGCACCTGCGGCAAAGCGGCTGCTCGGCTCGCCCCCCGCGGCCACCAGGTGGCGCTGCCGCCCAGCCCTCCGGGAGGGACCGGCTGCCGGCGGCAGCGACTCAGCATCAGCACCACGGTCGCTGGGAAGAGGCACCGGGAGCCCCTGGGGTTCAGCTTCCTCCCACGTCTAAGACGGGCCAGGACGGAGTCGGCCGCGTCCCGAGATGCTCGTTAGGCCAGAGGGAGGGCAGGCAGCCGCTTGTTCCGCTTTTGGCTTTTACTTATTTGGGGTTTACCAGGCTCCCAGTGTCACTGAAAGGCTGAGGGAGGCTGATGGTGGAAAAGGGCGCCGAGACATCACAGCCCCTCCTGGAGACACGGGCAGATGTGGCGGAACATCTTTCGTGTCTACAAACCCGCGAGCCAGCTTCAGGGAGTCACCGCGCACCCCACCTTGGCTACCTGAGCTCGCGCTTCTGGAGGCGTCACCATCTCCCGGCTTCTCACCTGGGCAGGGACAGCCTCGGTCAGTAGCTCTCAGTCGAGGGGATCCCCTCGGCGCCCCCCAGCAGGGGCACGTGTCTCCAGACGTCTCTGACTGGAGGGCCTGGTGGGTGGGGTTGCTGAACCCCCCTCAGGGCACAGGACGGCCCAGAGCAGAAAGGGACCCAGTCCCAAACGTCCCAAGTGCTGAGGCTCAGAAACCTCTGTGCAGAATCACCAATTCCCAGCAATTCCTTGGTTTTGAGGGTTAAATAACAAGAGTTAACTATTCAGGAAATTGCACACAACCCGGCAAATTTCCAACACATCACAGTTATCATTGGCTACATTCTGTCTGTATGTCTCTCCGGGTCTGATCAAGGTGGCACAGAAGATGGGTCTGGAACCCACAGAGTTAGCACAGAATTTCTCCAAGCCCCTCACGAGCCTGGTTCTACTGATGCTGAGGACGGTGACACAGCCCACGAGGCTGCAGCCCTGTCACCACTCATCCTTCTCGTGCGACGACTCTAAAACCCATTTAACCTAGAAATAAAAGCAGAAGGAAGTCCTGTCTAGCCATTTAGTGTCTTACATGCTGTGTGAGAGCTAAAAAACCAGCATTATTCACAGAGAGGCATTAAATGATTCAGGCAAAGCCCAGGAGAAGTTTCAGGGGACGAGACACAGTATCAATTTGGCCCCAGCAAACGGCCACAGGCCCACCGGAGGGCGTGGCACAGGCACTACCTAGGGACGCGGTCACGGCCACGCTCGCCGTGAGAGCCCCCCCTCCCGCACGGGCCCAGGCCACGCGCGGCGGCAGCGGACGCGGCTGTCTGGGTCTGGGGGCAGCTGTCCCGTCTCCACGTTCCCAGGGCCACGCGGGCTTCCCGGGAGCCTTCAGAGCAGCCACACCAGCACGTGGTGGGGGGGATGCTGAATGGGAGGGGCTCTGACGGGGGTAATTCATGCCAATTTAAGGACGGAAGAGATGAGCATCCAGAGATTACAGAGCAGTGCGGGGCGCAGTCAGTATCTGATGCCCACAGACCAGACTCACTTCCTCCGGTCACCCTTGTTGTCCTCGACTGAAACACGGAATTTCCACAGACACACGTTACAGACGGAGCATCATGAGTGCAAGTGACTGTTGTGAAATACCTTGAGGGGGGAAGATCAGAGCCAGAGAGGACACACCTGGAGAAAACCGGAAGCTGCCAGCTGGCAGCTTCCCAGCAAAGACGCTGCTCCAGAAATGCCCCTCGGCCCCCCAGTCCTTAAACGCGCAGCCCACAAGGTTCTGCCCAGTAGCTTTTCTGGGAAGAAGAATCTTGCGCAGACATGAATGCACCTTACTGTTGCCATTTTCAGCTCCTCTGGGGCTGGGGCAGACGAAAGGCAGAGGAAGGAGGTGACGGCTCCGAGCATTCGGAGCCTCGCTTCCTCCTGAGTTCAACACTGAAAACTCAGAAAATGTAAACTCTGACAACAGACACTGAAATGCTACACGTTATTCAAGGTCAAAATGTCAGTTTCAAGGACATTGTAGAAACTCACTCTTTCTTGAAGGCCAATGACCAGAAGACAAAGAGACCTGCTTCAGACCCCGAGGGGAGGGTGGGTGCAGCTTGTGAGGGCAGGAGCAGCAGAGCCGATGCCTCGGCTTCGACATAGGGCTCACGCTGCTCAGAAATCAGTCAGATAAAGGAAAACCGGCAACCGGAAGTCATGCCGGGAGGGGGCCTTTTGTGCACTGGATCCTAAATCTCCCTTATGTAAGTTTCTATCAACATCCCCCCAAAGAAAGTGTACAAAATGAGAAATGGGGTGGGGGGGATGTAGAGAAAGAACTCTGCCCTGGACTTCGTCCCACCAGGTATATGGAATGTGAGGTAAATACCCAGAAAGCAGACCAGCAGCAAAATGTTTTCTCATCAGCAGTCACACGTTTTACCTTCCTGATGAGGTCAATGCCAAACGGAATCCATGCCCAAACAAATCACAGAGTTGTAAAAGAAGAGTTGTGTTTGTTTATATCTGCAACCTCAAGATTAATCATCTGCAGGGAGATTTCCATGTTTTCACCACAGAAAAAACAGAGACCAAGGTTGACTTCCTGGAATCTAAGTGAGAAATTTAAACACATTTAGAGAAGTTCATGTATTTCCACTAACTCCTGGCCATTTTAATTCTAATCAATGAATAACTTTCCACTACATCATGTCCTAACTCAGAATGTATTACTAGTTCTTCCATGTAATCTTATGTAAGTGGCCCTCCTTGTACATGGGGCGAAGAGCCCAGTCGGCAAGCACACCCTCTACAGCTGCCCCGTCCGGGACAGGGGCCACTGCCACACAGGGGCTGTGCACTTTGGGATCTGTCTGGTCCTAACTCAGATGTCCCATGAGTGAAAATACACATTTGATTTCAAAGTGTATCACTGGATTGTTTTTTTTCAAATACACACAAAAAACCCCCACAATTGCAAATGTCTCCTTAAACATTTTTCTCTCGATGACACACTGTGCAGAGAAGAGAGAACACAGCAGGCCCGAGGCTGCTATCTTCAGAAAGGCCTGCCTGCAAAGCTGACCTTTGCGGATGTCTGAGAACCTGGCTGGTGAACAGTTCCCACCCTATAAACAGATGTAAACATCCCCCAAATGATAAGAATGGCTCATTGTGCTTGAGCCCTTAGCCTAAACCATGTGGGCTGTGCAGAACACCTGCTTTTCCTTCTGGGAGTCTGGAATTTTAGTGACCATGGTCATCACGTAGGCACTGGGCAGCCAACCCCCACCTGGACCCTGTGCCAGCATCTCTGATAGACAGTACTTCATGTCTTGTCCAAACTCACTGCTGGAGGAGCTGAATGTCCTGTGGGACTTCACTGGGAGAGACCCTTGGAAACTGCACCTTGTTTCTCTGGATTTGCCCCCCATGAACCTCTTCCCTTGCTGATTTTACATTGCATCCTTTCCTGGGAATAAGTCTTACCTGTGAGTAAGACTACATGCCAAGTCCTACGAGTCCTCAGGAAGTCACCAACCCTGGGGTTGGCCTTGGGGACCCTGACACGGTTGGTGTCACAAGTGGGATTTGCTAGAACAATCCTGACTCTTCGAAATACGGTGAAAGCTTGTTTGGAAAAAAAAAGGATGAAAGGGGAGGTGGCAGTGAAAGTCCTTTGATGCCTGGTTAGCTGCTGAGTTATCCTCTGTAAGGGGCAAAAGTTACCTATGAAATTCAGCTATGACACATCCAACCCAAGAGACATGGTTCCGCTGGATTCTTGGACTGTTTTTGGCTGTTCTGGATAATGTGAGTGAGAGAAAGTGCAGCCCAGTGATGCACTTTTTTTGTTCTCCCCCAGGTGGGCAGGGAAAGACCCAAACATTCCTAAGGTGAGCTTTGGATGTGCTAAAAAGATCAAAAGTCTGTGGTACCCTTTCCTTCATGTGGGAGGAACAAAGGTTAAATCAGGTTACAGAGGCTGAAGCAAAGCTTTAGATAAACCAGAAAAAAAAGAGGGAGAGAAAACACTCCAGGCGATGTTGCACCTGGTCCACCTTGCTTTCCAATCAGGATCTCCAGGCCGCTGTAACACCAACCCTGTAAATGCTGAATTTAATGCGAGGGATTTGGGTGAACTTGCAATGAGAAAAAAAGAAGGGGCTGAAAACTGTATTTTGTGGCTACGGCATCGGAATGCATGATAAAAACAGACGTAAACTGTATGTTTGTCATTTCATAAATGCTAGAGGGCTCATCTCAATCAAAGAAAGCTACAAAAAGAAAAAAATGTTAGTGAGTCACAGCTTCTTGCTTTTCACCACTGGTGGCAGATTGGAATTTAAGCTCTTTGAATATTAGAAATAGACCAAATTTACATAACTGATGATGGTTGCTATTATTTTTTTCTATCAGAGCTTGTGGGAAAGGCATACAACAGGAAAAGCAGCACTCTCCAGGTGGGGGCACACTTTTGAAGGTGTTTTGGAGTTTTCAGAAGCAGCTTTTCGTTTGTTAATGAGCTCTCACGAAACGAGACATCCGCCGCTTCGAGGCTGATTACTTCCCAGCCTCTGAGTGGGTAACTCAGACCCCAAGACCAACAAAGAGAAGGGCTTAGGGAAGCCTGCCGGTCACTGGATGTGGGGCATGGCTATCCAGCCACATCACGGCCTGGCTGACTCCCAAGAATAGCCACTGGATGTTTTCATCCTGGCTTCACAGGTCCTGGCCGTCCAGACCTCACTCTAGGCTGTAACTGAGTGTGGCTGCTGCCGTGAGCTGGTCCAGATCCAATGCTTGCTGTGCAGAATGGAATCAGGGGAACGTGCTCTGCTAGATAAACATGACTCAGAGGCAGGGACCAGCAGGTTCAGGATGCTGTTCCTTGGGCCGTGAACTGTGGAAACACCACGGATGCTGGCTGGCTGGTCTGGGTCACCTGCCCACGCCCCCAGGAATGTTCTCGGACCGCCCGAAACCAGGCTGCTCATCAGCTCTATGCTTCTGATACACAGACGACTGCATCCCTAATGCCTGATTCGTGCAAAACTGGACAGCTGGGCGGGGTGGACAAGTCAGGGCGGTGACCCTCCTGCCCACTCCTGACAGCTGGCCCCGAGCCCCTGGGCCCCCGGGGCCACTGCTCCACTGCTGCAGCGTGTGTGACAGCCTCCCTTCCGGCCCCTCTGCTGGAGCATGCGGTACCCGGGCACTGGGTGACTAAACGCCCTGTTCCCAGACAGGCAGTGGTCTCTCCCAGGCTGCTCCCTGGGTAAATAATCACAACAAAGGGGCTCAGGTTGTGTAAAGCTTTTTTAAATTTTTGTAAAAATTCATGATTTTCCCCTGACCCTTCCTGAACAGGATGCATCTTTCTGGTCACATTCTGTAAAAACTTATTTTGTCAAAATGTACCTCTTGCATCCAGCCCTTTCTCACGGAAGGTCTGCATGAGAATAAGAAGTAACTGGGCAAAACTGCAAAGTTATGATTACAGACTGGGACACGCTGATTTACAAAACAAAATAAAACAAAGGAGAAAAAAAAAACCCATAACCCCAGCACCTGGAGACACACGGGGAGGGAGGGCGTTAATGCACGTGTTTTCAAAGCCACTCCTGAAAGTTTTCCCTCCACCCCTCCCCCCAGAAGACAAATGAAGACGCCTTGTGCTGCCTTTCAAAGCAAATCTCAGTGCTCAGGTCCAGTGTCTGCACCTGGCAGTGCTGACCAGGGACAGTGGAGACAGCCCAGCTCCCACCCCTCCCACGACAACAGCCCAGACGCCGTCCACGCGCAAGCACAGGGTGAGCTGGTGTGATGGACAAGCAAGCCATCTGGAACTGACCGCTCCAGGCAGCCCTCTGAACCCCGGGCCTGGAGTGGGTGATTACGGCTGGACCAGGAGGGAGACCACATGGGGGTCCGTGAACCTGACGGCCAGGCTAGTGCCTGCCGAGCTGGGGCGCCTGGCACCACAAACTCGGTTCCCAGGGCACCTGCGTGTCCTGTGGTGGTACCCTCCTGGGTGAGTCCCTGATGACCACAGCATGGCCTCAGCCCCGAGGACACCAGCCTACTGGCCAGAGCTATGCTGGGCCTGAGCTGATGCCCCAGGCTACGTAAAACTTAATAAATAAGGTGATGACAAAAACTTGAGGATGTTGCCCCTCAGATTTCTAAGGCAGACCTTTGTATTAACGGGACTGGTTTTAACTGGCTGAATCTAGGCCCCTAGGGCTGTGCAGGGGACAGTTGGTCACCAAGGGGGTTTAAGCCTGCTTTCCTCAGAAACGGCCACTTGCATGGCTGCCCTTGGCTGGGTCTGGGCACAGGACGGTGTAAAATGTTCCCTAAACGACAACGGCGCCTTGCTGGGCCAAAAACCTGTGCGCGATGGTGCGATGCAAGAGAAATGCTCTCCTCGGAGTCAGGAATTCGGTGGGTGCAGGGCAGAGGGTGTGGCCCCGCAGCACACCAGGGCTTGGTGAGCTTCCCAGGAGGACTCGATGTCACACGTGCCGTGTGTGGCCACAGCTTGCTGCTGGAGCGGCTCACTCGTCCTGTGTAACTCCCGGGAGGGGGTCTGGAAGCTCGCGCTGGCCCCGGACCTCAAGATGAAGCACAGCCGCACTGCAGGGTCCTGGGAGGCCTCGGCCGTCAGAGCCGTAGGCGCTCTCCGGACCGGTGACCGTTTGAAATGATAATTTGAATACATCGGGATAAATCAACTGTATTATTAAAATTAATTTCACCTTTCCTTCCCTCTACTATGACCAGTAGCTACTTTACAATCACCAGCAGCTGCCACTGGGTGTCCAGCGGGCCTCCTGCCCCCGCCAGGCTCCACGGAGCAGGCACCCCCCGGGGGCGTCAGGGCCCCACGAATGTCCCTGCCGACAAGAAGAGCCGTGAGCATCTTTCTCCCAGGTGTGCTGCAGGGCTTAAATGAGCTCGTGTATGTAGGGCCGTCGGAACAGCACCTAACGTGTAATAAGGAGTATAAATGTGATGGTTATTATTATTCCCATATATTTAACTGAAAAAATTGGAGTCAGAAAGGTAACTTTCTGTCACGACTATAAGTGTGATTTGCATCCAGGTTTGATTCCAAAGTTATATTCCTAAGAAAAGCATAAGAAAGAGATTTAATATTTTTTTATTATCTTCATTAGTATTTTCCCTCCATTAGAGCAGAACTAACTCCCTTTGGAAACAAGGGTCGTGCAGACGGTAACCTCTTACTATTTCACAGTCAGTAGCGAGCTTCTGAAAATTCTTTTAGAGGTAAGCAGGTGCCCTGTATTTCACCAGAGGTTCACGACACTCTTTCTACACCCGAGAAAAGCCATTCGATTGGAGAACTGATGCTGTTGCCATCTGACTGCACAAAAAACAGGTTCCATCATTATTAAGGATCTACGGACACCACCACCCACTTTTGTGCCACGTGCTCTGTGTGCTATAACCACATAGTGCATATGCGTGCAAGGTGCACGTATGTGCTATATACAGCACAGTGCGTGTATGTGCTATATATATGCTACATGGTGCATACGGGTGCACAGTACATATATGTGCCATGTAGTTCATAATGTACGTGTGTGCATGGTGCATGTACGGTGCATATATATGCATGGTGCACATATGCTGTACGCTGCATAGTGTGTATGCATGATGGATGTATGTGCATGGTGCATACCTGTGTTGTATCCTGCATGGTGCATGTATGTGCCCAGTGCTGCATGTACACAGTCTATACCACATGGATGATAGAACATTACTGTGTTAGAGTCTGCAGGGCATCCTGGAGACCGGCTGGTCCCACCTCTGCAGGTTTCAGGTGAGGAACCTGAGCCTGGTGAGGTACCTCTTACCCAGAGTAACACTACCTACGACACCTCGGTCTGAACCACCAGACTCGGAGAAGACGCTCCAACATTTTCTGGTTCTCTTTCCGGCTCCGAGGCCTCACAGGGGCCAGCAAGCAGCACCTCACAACACGAAGTGTTTTATATGCATTTCCCGTTCATGTCACGAAGGCATCCTTCCACGCTGCCGTTTTTATTATCCCAATTTTAAAGGTGAAATGGAAACTCAGAGAATTTAAGTAAATGTCAAAACAGTCATAAAATAAATAGCAAAACTCAAACATTAAGCTGGGTCTTCAGGCTCCAAGTCCCTGGTCTTTCCATGGCTCTTGCAGACTTCATTTAAATTCCAAGCATTCTTATTGCTTTAATACTGGCCTAAGGCATTTTTAATTTTAAAGAGGAAGCTCACGATGCCCTTATAGTCCTGGCTTTCTTTTACTGGCAGTTCAGGGGCCTGACAAGTGTGCTGCTCGTAACTAGTGCACACATTAGTGATGGCCCCGGGTGGCCCTGTCACGTGGGATGGCAGGCCAGGTCCCGCGGGCAAAGCCCTGCGTCCATCGCAGATGCTGAGCTCGCCGGCAGGTCTGGGTCTGTAGCCCCAACACGGCCATTTTGCTGCTTCTCCACGGGTTAACTTGCGAGGTTTCTGAACATGATTTTACTGTCGTAGGACGAAAGGGTGTCTTTGCTTCTACCCTGTTTTCACTCTTCCTTGGCGTCTGAGGTAGAGGCCTGCGTGTCCCACTCGGTCTCCTTCACGTTTTCTCTCCGTGGCCCCGCGGTGGGACGAGCGCAGGGCCTGGGGCTCCCCCTGCCATGCCCTGGGCTCCCGCACACGGAGGGCCTGTCTCCCCGGAAGCCCAAGGCCAAGTAAGTGGGATATAGGTGGGGCAGACACAGGCCTCGCCCTGGGTGTCCTCAGAGCCAGGCTCCTGGCCCGGCTGGCCCAGGGCCCCGCCGTCCAGGCTGCTCGCACGGCTCTTGGGAAGCAGGAGGTCCTGCCAGTGGCATCCAAGGTCCTCCTGGCCCCAGCCCGGCCCGCAGACCCCGCTGCACAGGCGGCACTGATCCCCTTCCCGAGCGCTAGCCCCACTGCAGACCCCAGGCCTCCGGTGTCTCCTCCGCCCCCGCTGGCCCCTCCTCACCTGCACACCCCCCGCCCCCGGGAACTTGAGCTCGTCCTCAGCACCCAGTGGGCCCTCTCGGGACCATCGTCCTGGACCGTCCCAGGCAGAAATGGACACACTGACGCTCCCAGCTCACGTGTCCATCGTGCTTCAGGAACCCATTACGTCCTGTCCTTCAACGGGCCCTGAGTTCTCTGGGAGCCGGGCTGCCCTGCAGTCCAGCTCCTGGACAGTCCCAGACACACACACAAAACTCAGCGAAAATACATCCACATGAACAAGTCCCTCCTCCGCCATCTCTTCCGTATTGGTCCCAAGACCAAGTGACGGCTGTTCCTAGAAATGACTGACAACTAGACCGACTTTTAAAGAAGGAAAACGAGGAAAGACTTAAAATACCATTTTGTTTTGAGTTTACAATGGCTTTGGTTAAACGGGTGCATGCTTCTGAATCCGTAATCAATAACCCATCACCGAGAGCACGCCCCACGTTGAGACAATACCTGGAGACGGCAGACGCAGCCGTCCTCCCGCCCAGAGCAAACGCACCAGGTGTGCAGCCCGGCAGAGGCGCTGAGCAAGGCCACGGCGGGAACGGTGCAACAAACGCCTCCTGGGCTTCACCCCAGAAGTGCCCCAATAAACCGGAGAACCTTCTTAAGCGATAAAATGTTCTTTAAAAAACAGCAGTCGCACCAACCTCAGGAGTTAGAGGCTGGAAGAACATCCTCAAGAGAAGGTCTGACAAGACACGGTGCTGACGTGAGCGGTGTGAGCAAAGGTGCTCGGACCTTCACGGAGAAGGTCAGCACGCCCGACGCCCCCGGCCGGGCCGGCCACCAGCCCCGCGGCTGTGGAAAAGGTACAACTAGGCGCAGACGTCCGGGAAGGACAGTGTCTGCTGCAGGTCAGCACCATGTGAAAGTGTGAAAGGCCTTGTTACAATGGCCTGAGACGGCCACGGCCGGGTGTGCCCTCGCAACACGCTGGCCAGGGCTTTATTCAGGGGAAACTGTGGGAGGCTGGCAAAGTGTCCTCTCTCAGCCTGTCCCCGGGAACCAGGGGGACGTCAGCATCCCTCCCCCCACCACACTGTGCCTCGGGCTTCGCGCGTCTCCAGATGCTGCCCTCAGCCTCCAGCTGGGCGTGGGTCTGTGAACAAACGGGCGGGGGGTAGGCGGCATGGCCTCCTTCCTCTCTGGGAAGTTCTTAGGAGAGAAGCGGCAGACGACTGGCAGGAAACGTGCTCGGGGCTCCTCCATCAGCCGATCCATCCCCCCAGCCTTTAATGTCCACTTTCGAAACCCATGTAACAGCCTCAAAACAATAGCTCCAGACTTCCTTGGTGGTGCACTGGTTAAGAATCCGCCTGCCAATGTAGGGCACACGGGTTCGAGCCCTGGTCCGGGAAGATCCCTCATGCCGCAGAGCAACTAAGCCCGTGCGCCACAACTACTGAGCCTGCGCTCTAGAGCCCGCGAAGCACAACTACTAAGCCCGCGCGCCTAGAGCCTGTGCTCCGCAACAAGAGAAGCCACCGCAATGAGAAGCCCGCGCACCGCAACGGAGAGTAGACCCTGCTCGCCACAACTAGAGAAAGCCCACGCGCAGCAACAAAGACCCAACGCAGCCCAAAATAAATAAATAAAATAAATAAATTTATTAAAAAACAAAAAAACAAAACAATAGCTCCTTGGGGTGCCCTGCTGTTTCCTGGTGGAAGCCAGACCCTCGGCCCCGCCCCGTCTCCTTAATGCCCCTTAACCCTTAGCGGCCCAGTGCCCTCTGCTCTGGGGCAGGTGAGCTGGCAGCCCCCCTGCACCTGCTGTAGCCTCGACCCCTCCCGTCGGGCAGCACCCCCAAGACTGCACGTGGTTCTCCCTCACAGCCCCCGGCCCTTTTCAAAGCCTCCTCCTCTGATCCTTAACTTGTTCCGAATTTACTAGAAGTAAAAACTGTTCTCCACTCTTACGTGCCCTCCTATTTTCATGAGACAAAAGCAAACATGATTTATAGACATGTTTAAATCGCCATAGAAAAAGAACACAAATACTTATCCTCCCTTAAAAAACAACCCCCAAACTAAGCTAGAATCGTGTCCAGCAAGTAAGAAACACTCTGGGGGGAAGTTACATGAAATAGAAAACGTGGTTCCTGCACACACGGAACAAAGACGCTTCTGAAGATACAGACTTAGAAACTGCCAACCACACAGCATCAGAGCAGGCACTAAAACATGCCATTTGCTGAAAGAGTCTAAAATGCTAGCAAGCCCCACTGTCCAAGAGAAATACAATGTGAGCCAGGCATACAGTTTTAATTTATTAGCCACATCTAAAAAGAAAGGAAATAAGGGGGATTCATTTTAATATATTTCGTTTAATCCAGTATATCTAAAATATCTCATTTTTAACATACAATCGACATACAAATATTGAGATACTTTACTTTTTTCATGCTAAGGCTCTGAAACCGGGCGTGTGTCTCACACCGCGAGCGCCTCTTGGTTAGGACCAGCCCCATGTGGAGAGCCGCCGGGCAGCACAGCGGGGCTGTTTCCAAAGGAAATGCGCGACTCGATGAGGCCTCGGTTCCACGGTGGTGTTGTCACCAAGCTCTGCATCCAGAGCAACCCTCCTGTGAGACACGGAGCCCCGGCCCAGGGGGACCGCGAAGACCACAGGCCACCAGGCAGTGGGGCAGCACGAGAATGAGGCGTTTCCAAACGCCCCGCGTGGCTCTGCGGTGCCAGCCTCGCCCGCCCGCCCGGCGGGAACCGCGGACTCCATGCCAGCAGGTGGTCGGGGACCGCGGACTCGATGCCGGCAGGTGGTCAGGGTGGCCGTCAACACAATCAGCACAAATGCCGTCTGAGCTTCTGCACCTGCAGAGGCCTCCTTAGAAGTCAAGTACATACACAACCTTCTGAATTCCCACGCTAGAACCGATTTGGAAGATTCCTTAGACTTGAAAGAGGCAACTGGCTGAGCTGCGTGGGGGAAAGGCTGTCAGGAGACCCAGGGCTGCTCTTTATTTCTCTGCGTCTGACTGGTTGTTCTTATTGATCCAGAAATAGCCTCAAACGAAGGGAATGTGGGAGCCTTTGCTCCCCAAATTTTCAGTTTCTCCCCAGAGCTGAGACACCAAGCTCCCGCATGGACCATGCGTCAGTGTCAAGTGACGACGGGTCCCTGGACTCGGAACAGCTGTTCCCAGGGCTCCCGGCTCCGTTCTCACCACGAGTCAGGAATAGCTGCTTGCCCCGCGCACCTCAACCCCCAGAGCCTGCTTCCTCTTCTCTGAGGGACAGTCCCGTCCCGGCAGCGCGAGAGGCAGATGGACCGAAACCAAGGCAAACGGGGGTGAATTTTGAGCCGTCCCACTTGATGGAGCCCTAAATAGAGCTATGCAAACAGGCCACCATCCAGCCCAGGGGAGGGCAAGAGCAAGCCCAGCTCTCCTCCCCACGGCCGGTCCCCGCGCAGGACCGAGGGCTTGCCGAGGAAGCAGCAGGAGATGAACACGGGATGCACACGACCCGCAGGCCTCAGTCTGAGGTCCAACGCTGTGAGCGCCTCCTCTGAGTAAGGGGTACCCCCCCCCACCATCTAGGGCTTTTGCAAGAATGAAAGTGGACAATCTCGGCAGATACCTTTACAGACCAGCATAGCAGGGCTCAATGAAAATGTCAGTTCTGTCCCCCACAGCCTTGCTGGGGAGGGAAAAGAGCCCCGGGCCTATTATATCCAGTGCTTTCCACCTTCCTCCCAAAGAGTCTAAGATCAGGCAGAAAGACCAGATAGAAAGCTGTTTTTTTGTTTTTGTTTTTGTTTTTGTTTTTCCGGTACGCGGGCCTCTCACTGTTGTGGCCTCTCCCGTTGTGGAGCACAGGCTCCAGACACGCAGGTCTCAGCGGCCATGGCTCACGGGCCCAGCCGCTCCGCAGCATGTGGGATCCTCCCGGACCGGGGCATGAACCCGTGTCCCCTGAATCAGCAGGCGGACTGTCAACTACTGCGCCACCAGGGAAGCCCGAAAGCGGGGCTTTGAATGAGGAACTCAAAGTGCTGGCTGATTTCCCTTCTACCTGTGGGTTACCAACATCTTCTTCATCTTCAGAAATGTTCTTTAATTTTGAAATAATTACAGAGACATAGAGAAGAGGTGCAGAAACAATACAGGGAATTCCCAGACTCCTCCCCAGATTCTTCTCCCCAACTCAACATTTTACCATGTTTACCATTCTTTCTCTTTCTTTCTGATCCATCTGAGACTATCTTGCAGACATAATAGTCCTTTATGACTCATTGTGTGTTTCCTAAAACCAAGGGCATCTGTCTTATAATTGCAGGAGAATTATCAAAATCGGGAGGGTGCAAACTGATGTGATACTATTATTTCATTGACAGACCTGACTCAACTTTTGTCAACTGCTCCACTCCTGAGTTTTACAGACGTGGTGAGTCAGTACCTATGGAGGGCCAGATCGTGGTCAGGGCAATGGGCTACGTCTCATCAGAAATTCCATAAACAGGGGTGAAGGTGCCAGAGAAGGAAAGAAAACTGGGAGAAAGTAAGAGGCCCAGATGGAGCCGACAGTGAGCCAAGCATCTGAGCTCCACCTGCAGGAGGGACACTTCCAGGGGCTGCAGGAAGATTCTGGAATCTTTGCTGGGAGCCCCGCTCTCTCCAGGTGCCTGGGAATGTCAAAACCATCACAAGGTGGCGCCTTCCTGCCCATGTTCCTGACTGTTTTCTGGAGGCAGGAGGGAGGAGAGGCCTCCTCTCAGCCTCGTGTGGAGGCCCTGCTTTCTTGTTCCCTGGGCCTGGCCGAGTCCACCCAGACCCAGGGAGTTAACACAACCAGGTACCACTTGGTAGAAACACAACCAGCCTGGGGTCAGCTGCACACACGGCCCCTGCTCCCCTCGGAGACCTGGTCCAGCAGGTCCCAGTGACCAAGGTCCACGGAGTCTGTGTGACTCAGGGGCGAACTGCCTCAGCCGTGTCCCCTATACACACGTTTTTGTCTGGCTGCAGGAACGCCCTCTATCACTGCCCCATCCCGGGGAGACCGCTTCTGTGAGTCTGTGGTCTTCCCTGGGGACTCGGAGCTCCTGCCCTCCCGCCATGCAGCCCACAGGCCAGACACAGCCTACAAAGTCCCCCAGTTAGTGCCGTCCCCAGAGGGATTTCCAGGAGGAAAAGCTCTCCCTTCTGCTGCACAACCACTGGAGATGCGTCCGCGCTTCTTGTTTTCACAGTGAAGGGACCGTCTCCATGGCCGGCACCCCTACTGGTTTAACTTGTGCTCAGGCTCATCTCCATCCCCCGCGTGCCTCTGGCGGGCTGTGTGCAGGAGTCTCCATGGCCCAAGATCCCGGCACGGCTTCTGTTCCTGCTCCGGTGTCTCCCCACCACCGTCGTCCATGGCCTTCTGTTCTCCACACGCATTTACTTCTCTGATCTCCACCTCCGGGCCTCTGCATGTGCTTCGTCCGCGACCTCGATCACCGCTCTCTGCCTGGCCATCTTCTCGTCTGAGACTCAGCTCCGTGTGCTCTGCAGCAACCCTCCGCTGCAAAGCATCCTCCCAGAGCAGCCTCGGGCTTCTTCCCCGTGCCCTGAGTGCCCGGTGCCCACGGCTCGTGCAGCCACGATGACTCACGTGGCCGTCACCCCCAACATACCACAAGTTCCCCCAAAGCCAAGCGGTCACCTCACTGGCCCCACATACACGGCGAGAAGCAGAAAGCCTGGTGCACGGGACAAACCTGACAAACCCAGCAAACGCGGGATGGTCGACAGGAAGGACTGGACCCTGCTGTCTTCATTTCTTTAGGAGGTGAGGGTCCGTGTGGCTCTGACCTGGGCCGTTATTACTTTTGCAAGTGCTGTTAAAGAAGGTACCAAGATTTTCACGGGTGACTCAGGAGTCTTAGCCTCGGACCCCAGGCAGACACATCGGTGTGGCCTTGGTCGGATGGAAATGCACAAAGGCAGGCCAATTTGTTCCTTCATAACGTGGAAAACCAGAATCGCAATGCAAGGAAAAACTAGCAAAGTTCTGAGCTGAGAAAACAAAACCACGGAGTTAAATGCAATTTCTAGTGTTCAATGCGTTTCGATCACATTGTCCACTGATGTGTCCTTTCCTGGTAATGCAAGTGAGCGTGGAAATGAGTATAAATCATGGACCAGATCCAGGCTCTCCCTGCCGTCCGATGGGCCCCTTAAAGCAAGGCCACTGTCTAGGAGGGCAAGGGTCTTCCCCCTTCAGACAAGCCCCGGGGGGGTGGGCGGGAGGGAAGAGCTCTTGCAGACGGACCGTCCCCAAGGCCCCTGTGACCCCAGTGCTCTGTGTTTTCCAGGTTTTATCTCCAGCAAGGGGGGAGCCCGTTCTACCCCATGATCACGGCTAGACGCCAGACGCTGGGCAAGAAAGAGACAAAAAGGGATGCTTTTGGAGCCTCGTCCCCAAAGACTTCACCTGGTTTGGGGTTTTAATGCCTCCAGGTTAAAGTCTTGCTGTTTCTGGTACAACCCACACTCTCCAGCCACCTTGTCATGGGCTTGGGAGCCAGTTACCCACCAAGGTCGTCCTGCGTTGTTACTGTGGGACGGACCCAGGGTCCCTGAGTGAGGATCTGCCTGTTTCTTCTCTCCACGAAGCCCTGTGTTGACCTGGAGCCACATTAAGGGCTCAGTAGGTCCACCGCGGCCCCTAGAGGATGCGCACTCAGCCTCTGAAGGCCCCACCTTAGGAGACAGGATGAGAGAATTCCCAGGTATAATACGGTCAGTAGGTCTGATCTCTGTTCCAAGGCCCCCGGGGCCGACCGAGAACACAGTGTGGCCTCACCGAGGGGCGTGACTCTCCCACCGATCCCAGACCCAACACCTGTTCCTCCCCTTGACCACAGAAGTGACCCTCACGAAGACCCAATACCGTCGCCCTGATCCCAGCACCTAATGCGCCGTAGCCTGACGGGAAGGTGACCTGGTGATGCTGCTAAACGCAGTGGTCGGGGGAGCACGGACGCTCAGAGCACCCCGTAAGGCAGCGTCACTGAGGATCCCATGTCTCATGTGGGACCGGGGCACCCTGGGGGGAGACCCGCAGCCCGGGCCCTACATCCAGATGCCAGGCCGACCGCGCCCTCACTCAGGACACACACCCTCCTAAGTCACGACGGCACCCTCAGATCCGCGACAGAGGCTCCCGCCCGCCAGGCCCTGTCCTTGTGGGCTTCCCTGCGGCCACGGTCACCAGACACAGCCTCATCTTCCTGGTGGCCTGTGTCTCAGGGGACCCACGATGGGGGGTCAGAGCCCCCAAGGTCTCATCACCCACGCCCCTCTTTGGCAGAAGCAGGGGGCTCACGGCATGTCGGTGACCACTTCCCACTCCAACCACTATCCCTGCTGTTCCGTGTTTTGGGAGCCTCACCCAGATATCAGCCAGTCCCCCACTTTACAGGGAAGGAAACATTAATCTATATTTTATATATTTGTAAAAAGTTGAGTGCAAGGTGCACCACTTTCGGGCATGAGGCGGGACCACAGAGCTGGGCCTTGCTCACGGGATAAGCTCCTCCCTGGGCTCCGCCAGGCCGGGCACTGGGATCTACTCTGACCCACCTCATTTCAGGGCAAAGAGTGCAGCTCAAGACCCAGGGAAGCCTGGTTCCAAGTGCTGTCTTCACCCTGCTGCTCACATGGCAGGTCCCAAGGCTCCCGGAACCCTGGCTTCTCTCGTTCGTGTGGAACAAGGTAACCCCACCCACCTCCCAGGGATTTTACAGAGACAACGAGAGGGCCTGCGTATCATGGGACGGCAGGTATGCACACGGCGTGGAAAGGCGATGCGTGCTTCCCCAAACTTCTGCATCCTCCCGGCTACCCCTGCAACCCTGAATCAGCCCCACAAGGGAACCGCGGTCTGACCCTCTGGGCTCCGGAGCCTGGGGGTGGCTCGGCCCTCCCCCTGCTCTCTTCCCACCCCACCGCAGGTGGGGTCGGGTGTATGTGTCGATGTTGGACAGGTGGGAGGCTTGGCCCCGGCTGAGCCTGAGCGGACGCCCCTGGCATTTCGGGGAGGGCTGCCTGGCCCCCAGCCTGAACACCTGCGTGGCCGCTGGAGCCTGGGGCTGGCCTTGCTCCCGGGGCCTCCCTGCCTCAGGACGACGTCCCCCCTGAGGTCGGGGCTCAAGGGAGGAGCCCGGCCGAGTCCGGCCCAGGCACCTGCTTGAGGTGTGTCCTCCTGTGACAGGGCATTTATGCACCACTGTGACTGGGCCGTGGGGCCAGGTACTCGGGCCAACACTGCTCCGGGTGTTTCTGGCTGAGGTCGCCATCTGAGTAAAGCAACCCTCCCAGCGTGGGTGGGCCTCGCCCAATCAGCCGAAGGCCTGAGTGGAACAGAAAGGCTGAGAGAGGGGGGCTTCTCTGCCTGATGACCTTCAAATTGGGACGCTGGCTTTCTTCCTGCCTTCGGACTTGAACAGAGGACACAGGCTCTCCTGGGCCTCGAGGGTACAGACTGTGGTCCTTGTCCGCCTCCAGAACCACATGAGCCAAAATTCCTTATCATAAATCTAAATATCTCTCTCTAGAAAGATAGATGGGTAGATAAATACATATACTTAGACACACACACACACACACACACACACACACACACACACACACTCTTGTTCCATCGCTGGGGAACCCTGACGGCCACACCTTCAGACAGAAGCCACGGAGTTTCTCGTCCACCATGGGGAGAACATGGTGCCACAGAGCTGCCTCTACGTCCATCCACGAGGCCCCCCGGGTTGCTGGCTCCTGGCCCACCTTCCACAGACAGCGTCCTTCCGTCTTCCTGTCCCACAGTCCAGAGAGAGGAATGTTCAAAATGAAAGGCGAGCCCGTTCCATACCTGGTGTAAACACCCAGATACACGCAAACCTCCAAGATGCCACCATCGTCCTGCTCCCGTGTCACCTTCATTATCAATACGATTATCATCAGTTCTTCAACTACTGAGATCTTCAGATGCCTGAATTTAACCAACAACTAAGAGCAGCTGGGAGCAAGCAGACAGGTCCCTTCCTGAGGCCCCAGCAACGCCCTGCAGGTGCGTCCACACCTTCGTCTGGGTGGCACCAGCGTCCCTCCTTTACACTGACCGCCAGGCTGCTCCCCACAAGGCCAGCCGGGGCCCCTCCCCGCGGTGTCCACACCTGGTGCTCAGAGGCTTCTGGTCAGAGACCACCGGTTTGCTGCCCCTCTGTTGCTGTGAGGACGGAGCGGGTCTCATGGTCCATCCACGCTCACAGCCCAGGAGGAGCCCGCGTCCCCAGGACTGACTGACCCGACGTTACCTCTTCAGGACGTCAGCACACCTCCCTCCACAAGCCGTGAGTAATCGGCTGACCCGGACCCAGTGGAGCCCTCGGACGTATGACCCTAACTGAACACCAGGGGACGTCCCCACGGGGCCCCCCTCCCGATGTGCATGCGCTCGTGCTCATGTGCTCATATGCCGTCATCAAGGTAGGGCTGATGCTGTAATTTTATTATACGGAACTCACAGCACTGTCCACAGCACCCGCCATCTATTCCAGGGACACTGAACTGGTCGTCCCTTTGGAAGGTAACGTTTGCTTGAACCGACCCTGGACTCACTCATGCGCAGCAGCGAAACTACTCGTACGTGTGTATAACAAACCTCAGACCTTCGGCTTCAACTGTTTAACTATTTAAAAACTAATTTCTGCGACATTTCCCCTAATTGGTTATGCTTTTCTCCTACGTTATTTCTCCAGTAACAAGACACCAGTCGCCTGATAAAGGCACATGTTCAATTCAGTTCAGTTTAAAATCGCTGTTATCAACTGCCCACCGTGTACCTGTGCTGGGCGCACCCAAATCGGTAAGAGGCCATCCTGACCCTGGGGAAACCTATCGATACCTTTAAGAAGCTGCATTAAATGTCACCACTGTGTCCTTCTTAGCAAACGTCCTATGTGTGAGCATCAGCGTGAGGAACGGGATGTAAGGTGGGAAGTTGTCATTCTGATCTGGGGGGACGCTAACGAGGAATGATATGGGAGATTCGGGGTGGCAGCCATGCTGAACCCATCCTGGCATCAGGGTCTCCACACCTCACTCCAGAAAGTCTCCACCACTGGACCTGGCACACAGGACAGCCCATCGCCGGCTCCGGTGCAGGTGAGACCCGTCGCCTGGGGACCAAGCCACCAGGACACGTGAAGGTGCAGCAGACCCTCACCAGCACCACCCCCTCCCAGGCTCCATGTCCCATGGGAAGCACCCCCTCTTCCTCTCACTGTCTGTGTCTCAGTGCTTCACACTCCCGCACGTTTTAACCCCTTCTCGTGCCAGAAAGAACTGTGCTATAAATCAAGTGTTTGCAGCATGATTCACGTGCCCCGAGTCCCTGCTTAGCAGTGAAATTGCGCTGCTAAATAAGCAAGCCCTTGATGGAAACATCAATCACTGTCTTTATCTGGTGCTTTCACCAAACTTTAAAGCCAGGATATTAAAATACACACTAAAGCTACTTCTACTGTGTATGGTTTGTGGTTGCAAACAATAAAAGCATCTCACGCATGCACACATACAATCATGCTGGCGCAGGGATTCAGGCAGAGCTCAGAAATATTTTTTACTTATCTTTAAAACCTGATAAAATAATTTTCATCAAAGATGAAATAAATTCATGATTTCTTAAAAAGCTTTAACCTTTAATGCAGAGTATTTTTACCATAAAATGACTTCCTGGCATTATTTTTAAATGTTGTTTTTGGCAAATATTAAAACTGCCTTGAATCCAAAACAAGAACTTCAGTGTGTCTGGAATAGCTTTCGGGTTCCCTGTCACAGCAGGAGTTCAGGGCAAGCCCTCCCTTTCCTGAACAGCACCTCCCTCTGAGGACGCAGGAAACTGTGACCCATCCCAGAGGGAACGGTCACCAGGTCAGAGGACAGAGCAGGCTTCGTGTCTAAGGTGGCATCTGCCGGCAGCTCTGATACAGCGTCGGCCGACTTCCACCAAAGTACACGTGAAAATGAGAGGAACGCACCCACCTCTGAACACCCGGGCCAGTGATCACCTGGCCATGAGAGTCGACAAGCAGCATCTGCTAACCTGATGCCCACAGCACGGGGAGCCCCGGCCCGGCCCCCCTGCGGGGTTCTGGACGTGCGTTCTCTGTGTCGGAAGCTCGGCCTGCAGGCCACTTCCATCCGGGACCGGCCCAACGTTGGGGAGCTGGCGGCTCTCTTCCCCAGTTCTCTGTCCACTTGGGGAGGACAGACGAGCAGAGGCGAGCAGAGCCAGCAGGGACCATGCCCCTGCGTCGGGGCATGGTGACCACCAGCACGGATTCCCCTGGACAGGGCTGCAGCCCGGATCACCTGGCATCCTCACAGGCAAGGCAGGAGGAGATCCCCCGAAGGACAGAGCCCCCACGAGGGGACACAGAGAGGCCACCTGCAGCAGCCCCGGGCCTCTCCCAGTACACACACAGCAGGAAATGCCACACACGCACACATGCACACGCATGGGAACACTGCAGCGCGACGGGGTCTGACCAGCGCTTAGGTTCTGAACTTGGAAAGTGGGCTACAGAAACGGGAAAGAAACGTTGAGAACGGCTTATTTTTGAAAAAAAAAAAAAAAAAAAAAGTAGGAAAGGATGATTGCCAGGAACGGGAACAAAAAGAGAGACTAGACTGAGATGAAACAGGATAGAAAGAGATGAACATGGCGAGTCAAAGAAGGAGTGCAGTGAAATAAAAAGCAATAGCTAAATTAAACCTGTGTCCGGGCAGAAGCCGCAGTGCAGAGAGGCGAGCGTGTCCAGGAGGATGAGGTGAGGTGCGTCCCGGCAGGATGGACCACTGGCCAGACAGCAGGACTGCGGCAGGACGGCGACCATGCTGACGACACAGAGCCCCCTGCCCCCGCCGGCCAGCACCTCATCCTTTAGGGAAAGAAGGAAGACTCCGAAATACGCTGCAAAGCGCACACATCCTCACATGCAGGCCTGGCTCTGCAGCCTGGCGCCCAGCCCACCAGGCTTCTCAGGGAGGATTTTGGGAAGATCCCGGGTCACAGCTTGAGCCAATTTCAATGACCACGTCAAATCCTGTCAACTCAATATCAAATTATAGTGCGTTTTCCATATCAAGGTTTTTAAACATTAATTACTTTTTTTATTGAGGTGACATTGGCTTATAACATGGTGTATGTTTCACGGGTACAATATTGTATTTTGATCTCTGTATACACTATAGAGAGCTCCTTTCAAAATACAGCTTCTGGGCTTCCCTGGTGGTGCAGTAGTTGAGAGTCCGCCTGCCGATGCAGGGGAAACGGGTTCGTGCCCCGGTCTGGGAGGATCCCACGTGCCGCGGAGCAGCTGGGCCCGTGAGCCATGGCTGCTGAGCCTGCGCGTCCGGACCCTGTGCGCCACAGCGGGAGAGGCCACAACAGTGAGAGGCCCGCGTACCACAAAAAAAAAAAAAAAAAAAAAAATAGAGCTTCTAAGGCTTAGTGTACAGATGGTTTTAAAGGTGTTTTTAAAAATAATATGCTTCGATATTTTCAATAACTCATAAAATATATATCAGTTTATCTTCAATTCAAACTAGTTTGTCTTAACTCAAACACCTATATGTCTAAAATGCAGGAAGGAAAAAAAAATAAAGGATGTAACAATGTTTCTTTAGTTAAGAACTTAAACCAGCAGCTGTGAGCTAATGTAACTACAGACAGGTCAACAGCAATGGCCACTTTATGGAAGGTGTCACCACAGACCATTGTCACAGACACTGACACCTCTGGGGTATGTCATCTCACTGCCTTTTACAAGGAGTCACATGCCGCCCAAGCCACTTGATCAGAGAAGGTCAGGGACTAAACGTGGACTCTATGGAAGCCCATCTCTCAGCAGAGGCTTCAGACGACTCTGTGCACCCTAATTTCTACTAAAGGCTGACAAGAAATTACCAACACTCAGAATTTTAAGGGACCTTGACTGGCCGCAACCAACATTTTAAACCAGGAGCCTGAAGCCTGACATTTTTGCACATCCCATAAGCACATGTGCAAACAAAATACTTGCAGAAATTCAGCAGAGACTGAGGTTCAAGGTTTGGAAAGGCTCAGGAGGTTGAACGAGTTCACTGAGATTTAAACCCATGATTCCAACATCTCATCTGTAGCAGCGCATCTTCTCCGTGGCTTCATATACAAAACTGATCCGAGAATTTGTCCCCAAAAGTCAGGACACGGTCACGGCGTCAGTTAACTTGGTAACTTTATCCACATGGACCAACTTTACTTCACAAAAGAACCTCGTAGGTGCTGTCCTGGGATGATCACAGACAAGAAGAATCGAGGTTGGGAGAGGTCTCCTGGGGAAGCAGGTTCTCCCTATAGGGGATGCGGCTCGGAAGCTCAGGTCCCGGGGGTGGATGCCAGCAGTGGGGAGGCTCCTCTCTGCTCATCCTCGGCTGCAGCCGCTGCAACGGATACCCTCGCGTTAACTCACCTACTTACGCTAATGAACCGGACCCGGATTCAGTATCTAGAGTAACGACCTGGGTGCTTGTCCCTCTGCGGGTCCGCGGTCCGGGCTGGGCTTGGCCGGGCGTCCAGCGTAGGACAGATGGCAGGAATGGCTCGGAGGCACAAGGTGGCTGCACTCACGCCTGCGTCCTGGGCCTCTCCCTCCCTGTGGATGTCCACCCCCTAGACGGCTATCCCCGGGCTCCCACTGGCCACACCCGCAGGCCTTGCTCAGAATTAGACAGAATCATTGCCTCCTAATTCTCTGGTCAAATCAAGCCCGAGGCTGAGGCCAGCCCAGATTCACGGGTTGGGAACTACACCCTGCCTCCTGACTGGGGACCTGTCAAGAATTCTGGATGTTTTCAACCCACCTCTCACCGTAAGCAAGCTCTTCTGCCTGTAACTGGATTCCTCCCAATTGGGAAGACGTCTGAAAGCAATGGCCCAACCAACCTTGTGGCGGTTTACACAGAATTCACAGTGTCCAAGCAGAAGAGTGTATCTGCTCACTGTAAGCATGCAGTCGACGGGCCAGGGCTGCTGTGGGCCCCAAATCCACAGGTTGAGCCCTGGCCCCCGACCTGAAGGTGTCAGGAGGGGGTCTCTGGGAGGTGACGAGGTCGTGAGTGGGGGCCTTCGTGGTGGGATTAGTCCCCTTGTGAGAAGAGACCCCAGAGAGACACCCGCTCCCCCCTCCACATGAGGACGCAGCGAGGAGATGCCTCGACACGCCAGGAAGAGGCCTCACAGGGACCTCGATCTTGGACTACAGCCTCCAGACGGGAGAAACAGGCGCCTGCTGTCTAAGCCCCAGAATGGACTCGGCGGGGCTGCTGAAGCTCCTTCAGGGAGCGGAGCTCAGGGCCCCTCAGGAAAACCAGACGCACCCCTCCTGCGCTCCTGTCCCTCGACTCACACGACCCCTCATCCGCAGGAGTCTCTTTGGAGACAATGTTCATGTCCAAACCTCAGCAAGTATTCTTAGTGGGGAAACGGACCAAGCGGATGACATAAAAAACTTTCTTATTTACAGCCCTTCAATCTCGAAAGGGTGTGGCTAAGTGTTTCATTCTTCCTCGCAAGTAGGACAAGCAGTGGAAAAGCTGGTGACTCCACACGTGTCACACATCTCACACCTGTCCATCGTTCACCTACTCCAGGAAGGGGCACATCCCGGAGACCGGGTGCCCTTCTGGTGCAGAGGATGGCCAACGGCACGATCCTGTCCCTACAGGCGATGTGAGCCCCGGGGGCACCTGCAGACAAAGCTGAAGGTCTGCCTGAAGAAGCGGTTTCAGGTCCGCCTGGCATCTAAGGGGTAAAGAGCTCACAGCCCCACAGGTCTGCCCCACGAGCCGGGGCATCGTTATATCTGGTGTCAAACGCCAGGTTCACTCAGGAAACGTCTCAGCGAAGAAGCAGCCATAGAATGTTCAGCCTTGAGCCACAGAACTTCCTGTCTGCACGTTAACCCGGCTGTAGCCGTTAACCTGAGTGAGTGAGTACATCACTTGCTCAAGGGTGAGGAGGATCCAATTTCTGCACAAAAGCACCTGCTCCAGGTGAGCTGAGGCTGAAAGCCAGCCTAGTTCAGGGTCCTCACCTCCCAAAGGGTTGACCCTCCCACATGGCACAAAGACGCCAGCCAGGCTTTGAGTAGCCCCCCAGGGTTAAGAATAAGCTGCGTGGAAGAGAACATTTCTGGCCTTAAAACTATGGATCCACAGCCTTTCGTTCTGGCAGTAATTTACTAGCATGTCCAGTTTTCTAATAAAGCCATGTTCAGTGCATGAAATAAAGCCCTTTAAGCATATGAGGATCTTATCCCTCTCCAGTCGGTGGACAGCAAGGGGGTGAAGCAAGGGGAAGCACGTTCTCACCCCAACATGGCGAGATCATCAAGATACAGGCTGGAAGGAAAACCGTCGTCATGGCTGAGACACTCACTTTCCTCATCCAGCTCAGCTCGGCACTGCCTTAGTTATTCTTAGTTTATGAATCATATCATCTGGCATACTATTTGCACAACCACCATTCTTTTTGGAAAGAAAAAAGGCATTATAAATAATTTCAGTCTCTGGGTAAAAGAAACTTACTTGAAGGATTTGACTTTCCAAAGACAAGACATCTTATGTTTAACCTAGTAAGTTATAATGCCATTCACCTGGTGTTCGGAAAAGGGGAGGCATCCCAGGTGTGAAAATGTTCCACTTGACTGAACATCTTTTCAGCAACAGACCCACCTGGTATACTCCCCGATCTCGCATCCTGAAGCTCCAGAGGCCCTGCTGGCAGTTCCTCCCCCTGGGCCCCTGCATCGGGATTCCCAGTCCACACCATTTTGTTCTTTCACCATATTTCATAGGAAACCCACACCTGGAAGGTTAAGGACTTATTAAGGGTCATGATGGAATCATATACTAACTCAGAGTGAAAATCTGCATTTGGGTCTCAGCAAAATACTCAACAGCCGTGTGACAGTGAAATTCACACACAGCTTTGGGTCTAATTACTGATCTGCAAAACGGGGGCAGTATTTCCTATCTCACAAGAAAACAGTAGGACTAGCCAGAATATAAAAGAGCCTTATAAACCAGAAACACCGCAAAAACACAAGGTGTAATGTCCACCATTCATGTTAGAACTTAAATTGAACACAGGTCACATCACTGTCTCCACAGATCTAAGAATCACATATAAGTTAGGCGTGAAATTAATGAAACAGGGTTTTATTTCCCCAGATACACTCACTGCCAAACTCTTACCGGACCCGTCATTGGGCACAATTTCTCCTTCAGACAGGTCTGCAGCAAAGGGAGCAAACATACTCATTGATTTTCCTTCACTTGTCCATATGAAATTAAAGGCTTTTTATAACCTTCGGCACAAAAGAAACTTAGGGGATTTAGGACTCCTCAGAGCGGCCGTTCCCACTATTTCAACAGTTATGTCCCCTCTGCCTTTGACCTCAATATGTAAGCTTCCCATGGCTGTCCACATGGCAACAGCCCTGCTCACGGTTCAGTACTGTGTAATTGGGTCCAGTGCCCCAAAGGCGTCTGAACCCTCGCGTGATGGAGCACACACACTCAGCGCCCAAATACAAAATGCAAGAGTACTTACTATGTAGCTTTTTAAAACTAAGCGCCCCATTGCAAACGTTCAATTTTAATCCCAGATTTTATTTTGCCAACACACAACGGGACAACCTGCCCCCACGGGGAGAGCACAGGCTGACCACGGCCCCTAAATTAACCCCTCGGGAGTTGGACACAGAAGTGAAGGTAAGAGCCAGGCTTGCTAGCTCTGACCACCGGCACCAGGTTCAAACCACTGGCATTCTGTCTGCTACGGGAGCCTGGGGACAGTGAGGACCCCTCCCGAACCCAAGTCCAGTAACCACGGCAAGGCGTGTACACCCCAGACACAGGCCAACAACCCCACGTGGCTTCCCGCCGCCGTCACACCAGGCGCCGGAGGCTGGAGGTTAAGTGCCAGCCAGCACATCACTGAGAGGACCCCAAGGTCAGTAACAGTGAGTCTTCATGGACACCAGGCCACAGGCTGGCAAACACGCCAAGATCAGTGACATAGAATATATGGAAAGTACTTAAAATCTTTCCCCCCAGTTTTTATATACAGCTTATTTCACAATCATTCTGCTTTCCCTGTGGAGATAGAATGTATCTCAAAAGTCAAATACTGCCACATGCTTAATCCGCTTGATGCTTCGTTATTTAGTTGTTATTATGAAAGTCTGCACAAGTAAGTACCGCTGCTGCTTTACTGCAAAATCAGTCATTCTCGTAACTTCCAGTTATTGGTACCAGCCGAGTAGGCTGTGTCCTGATCGATGGGGGAGTAGGTGCTGTGAGACCACTAAGCTCAGGGGTAGCACCCCAGCCCACTGTGTCACCCACAGAAAACAGAATTTACTAAGCTCACTCCTGCCTAGGCTTGATTTTCCCAAATGGCATGGAGATTCCGAGGGAACGGCCCTGACAAACCGATATGGAATCCAGACCATCAAGGACTAAGGAGCCCCAGCCCCTCCACTGGTCAAAGGCACACCGTCTGGGAAACACGCTCACAGTCCGCCTTCTCTCCTACGGGAGGTACAGCAGACGCGTCACGTGACGGTCATTACACGTAAGTCGTGTACGAACTCGTGAGACATGGAGCAGCAGAGGGAAGATGAACCAGCCTGCCAGCCTCCCGCTGCAGCGAGGGGCCACCCCGGCTCCTGGCCCTTCGGAGGCAGCTCCCCCCAGACAGGGGGTGAAGGAGGTCAGGACCCAGGGACAGCCTCTCAGCAGCCGTTCTGACAAAGGTCATACTGAGACAGGCTGGGCCCCTGTGCTGCAGGGCCTGCACCTGGACACCCGTCTCCTCAAGCAACAGATACAAAGAAACTGTACAGCACTGAAAATAACTGCATGCTTGTGCAGCTGGGGCAAATTCTGGACGAGATACAAAAAGAGCAAAAAAAACCAACTGCCACGTCTGAGGAGCCGGGAGCAAAAGCAGGGAAGAGGCCGACTGAGCCACCAGAACAAGGGAAGGGGTCAAGGCGGACGTGAACGAGAAGAAAAGCTCAGAGCCTGGGGCGGGTCCATGCATGTGCGTGTGCGTGTGTGATGGGGCAGGTGTGTGCGTGTGTGATGGGGCAGGTGTGTGTGTGTGTCTGATGGAGCAGGTGTGTGTGTGTGTGTATGTGGTGATGGGGCGTGTGTGATGGGGCAGTTGTGTGTGTGTGTAAGTGGTGGGGCGTGTGTGTGTGTGTGGTGATGGAGTATGTGTGTGTGTGATGGGGCAGGTGTGTGTGTGTGTAAGTGGTGGGGCGGGTGTGTGTGTGTGTGGTGATGGAGTGTGTGTGTGTGTGTGTGTGTGATGGGGCAGGTGTGTGTGTGTGTGATGGGGCAGGTGGGTGTGTGTGTATGTGGTGGGGCGGGTGTGTGTGTGTGTGTGTGGTGATGGAGTGTGTGTGTGTGTGTGTGTGATGGGGCAGGTGTGTGTGTGTGTGATGGGGCAGGTGTGTGTGTATGTGTCTGATGGAGCAGGTGTGTGTGTGTGCGTGTATGTGGTGATGGGGCGTGTGTGTGTGATGGGGCAGGTGTGTGTGTGTGTAAGTGGTGGGGCGGGTGTGTGTGTGTGTGTGTGGTGATGGAGCAGTTGTGTGTGTGTGTATGTGGTGATGGGGCATGTGTGTGTGGTGGGGCAGGTGTGTGTGTGTGTAAGTGGTGGGGCGGGTGTGTGTGTGTGTGTGGTGATGGAGTATGTGTGTGTGTGTGATGGGGCAGGTGTGTGTGTGTGTAAGTGATGGGGCAGGTGTGTGTATGTGTGTGGTGATGGAGTGTGTGTGTGTGTGATGGGGCAGGTGTGTGTATGTGTAAGTGGTGGGGCAGGTGTGTGTGTGGGGGGGCTGGTACGTACATGGGTGTGTGTGTATGTGTGTGTGTTTGCATAGAAGTTTCCTCCTTCACAACAGACATGCTTTATGCACCCAACTCCCAGTGTTCCCAAGAAAAACATGAAAAATAAGGTCATCTACAGAGGTGCTCAACAGAATTCAGTCTGGTTCTTCACATCATAAACCAAAATGATCACAGGTATTGAAATAGCAGGAGAAAGGATGAATTCTGTGTCCCACAGCAGCCAAGCTGACCCCAGAGCAAGGCGACCTCATTACACTTCCCCGCAGCCCCACTGAGCATATCAGCCATGAGACACCAGAAAACAGGTGGGTCTTCTTCCAGACGTTCAGCTACAACACACGTAAGTTACTGGAGCATACAGTACTTTTTAAATAACTAAAAATCAAACAAAACGAAAAGCCATGATTCATCCCAAAGTCGATCTTTTTTTAAAATCGTGGTCAACTACACGTAATGTACAATTTACCATCTCAACCATTTGTGAGTGTTTAGTTCAGTGGCGTTAAGTACATTCACACTGTACTGCAACCATTGCCGCCGTCCACCTGCAGAATGTTTTGTATCATCCTAAAATGAAACCCTCTACACAGTCCAAAGTTGATCTTCTTAATCAAAAATTTGAGAAGTCTTCTATAAAGCCACTAAGGTAAAACCAAATCACATTCAAGTTCCTAAGGACCCTATTTGCCATTAAAATGCAAAAGCAATACCACTGTGTCTGAGTCTGAAGAAATTTCCAAACATTTCCTAAATAATTAAGCAGCTTCAGACATATTAGATCAAATTATGTGGGAAAAACTAAAATTCTCACACCTTTCACCTCTAAAAGCTGTAATTTCAGCCAATTCCTCTTTCTCCCCATTTAATACGATTCTTTCCCATTTCCACACCTAATGTCACAGCCTCAAGTCCTCGGCAGTGACTTCAAAGCGAAACACTCTATTATATAAAAATGTTTTTAAGGAAACTGCTTAGCAGATGGCATCAATATTCAAGTCATAATGGAAGGCAGCTTTCTTGGTTCTAGAGGTTGGTTATCTGCATTCTTAAGAAAAGCAAATAAAGCGTCTCAATTTGGAAATATTTGCTATATGAACTTGAAACTTCTTATATAACTGTCTAAAAACAGAAAAAAACTCATTTCAATGTTTAAAATCCACTTAGATCCCCACAGAACAGTACTTAACTTTTAATTAATTTTATCATTATTTTTGATGCTCCTCAGAATCCGTAATGACTCACCTGGAAGAGAGGAACGTATCTGGAAAATTCATTCCAACTTTAAATTGTGTTATACTCACAGTTGTTGACAGACACAGTTTGCAAAATCTTTGTTTCTTCACATGTGACTTGTTCATATTTTCATTACTAACCAAGACTTTCAGAAAATAGAAAGAGGCTCAAAAAAATATCTAACCATGTTCTAAACAAACTTCCCTATAAGCAGTAAATTTGCTCAAGTTTGCAGCTGAGACATAACTGATTGGGCAAACCAAAACAGAGACAGGTCTATGAACTTTTTTGAAAAATAATAGAGTCGGTAATATAATCTATCCATAATCATAAGTTAAAAAAAAAAACTAAGATCTTATTTTTCCAAAATACTCGGTGTTTTACATTGGACTGCATGGTATAAAACAGTGCCTTGTCAGTTACGAAGGGGACCCCGGTAAACATATCAGCAGGTCAAGATGCTGTTTATGATAAAAGGAGAGAAATTCCCAACAGATTACATTCTTCTAATTATCACAGAAGAGTCCATTAGGATTCATTTTGTTTAGCTAGAAAACACATATGGAAATGTCAGAAGCCTCTGTTTCATATCCAGCAAAAGTATCCCGGGACACAGACAGACACATTGGGCAGGACACAACTGATTCTAGAAATGAACAAACTCTGATAAAAACCTTGTGCAAAAAAGAAGCAGCATCTCGATCTTTTCCTCAGGACTTGAGTCTCTGAATAAAACACTTTAAGTTAGAGCGAGTGAGACCCAGATCCACAGGATAACACACTTCACATAAATCATTCTCTTTGTTTAACTTGAAAACAGCAAAGTTCCAAAGGATTTTTTTTCACACTTTTTGCCCTCCACCGTGTTTCCTTAAAAGTAATGCAAACCACCTTACTTACAACCTCTAACCACATACATCTGCCTGACAATGAGAAATCACAGGGTCATAGAATCTCCCACTTCAAGATATCCATCCTATTGTTTTATTCATTGAGATCCTCGAGGTTTGAAGAACATAACACCTGGCCAGTTCCTACCCTGATTGCAAGGAAAGCCTTGATTGCAAACAGGCTCCAAATCCATTCCATGCTAGCCAACAATGTGGTTTGCCTTAATAAATATCATCCACAGAGGAAACAACTTTGCAATTAATATATTCAGCTTTATAAGATGACCGGTTTCCCTTCAAAACCCAAGGCAACAATCATCTGAATCTATTTCCTTCTTCACATAAAAACAGGTGTCTCAGCTCCGGTCACAGCTCACTGTAGAACTGAATCCCATTTTTTTTTTTTTTGCTTGTTTCATTCAATATATACAACAACCACCTTAGAAAACCAAGATATCTAAATTATGCAATCATATTTCTCAATTTTCCACGGATATAACACCAAGAATCTCAAATCAGAAGAACAAAATGCATTTACCTGTGTTCCTGTCTGGTAAGATACAGCAATGCTTCTGCAGAATGCCGGGCAAAACCTGTTTCAAAACAAATAAATACAAGACATGTGGTTATCATTCAGGTAGTGAAAGGCATCTCATTAACCGTTGCAAGTGTTTTTCTAATAAGGCCATTCAATGTTGCACAGTCAACACGCCCAGAACGATCTAACAAATTAAACAGTACTGAAAAATTCTGATACATACATTTTTCATCAAAGAGGTTAATCAGAATAGGTAAGTGTGCTGATTATATATGCTGCTCCTAGGACGGTAATGGAGTTCTGTTTAATGTATGTCTCTAATGGGTCCTCAAAGTACCTTGAAAGCTGCACTCAGGGGATGCCTACAATAAGGCAAATGGGCCCACCAATTCTGTGATGGCTTTTAAAATATGAGATGCAATTAGAGCCTGAAAATGGAGGCTTGATGGGGCAGTTCCTTGGGTCCATCTTCTAGGATCTAAGCCAAGACGCTTTTATCAAGGATGAGTCACAAAGAAAATGTGAATGAAAAGCCTGTGTTTACACACACAGTTTGGTAGTTAAATGTGAAGGAAATATCTTATTTGATAAGCAAAAGGAAGGTGAAAATAATGAAAAATGGCTTTCCCAAGAAACTTCAGCACTGTAACGCAACTGCAAAGTGCAGACTTAAAAAATATTTGTGACTGAAGAGATCTCTGTGGGAAGTTTATGATTATGTTCTCTCAACTCAATTAGGGTAAAAGCTGAACTTCCGTCTTAAATCCTCTACCGATGAGGGTGCAACCATTCCCCAGCCCTCCCTGATTACAAACCCCAACATTCTCAGCCAAGAAGCATGCGTTACCCCCCTCTGGAGCAAAAGAATCAGGCAGTGGAGGGGAGAAGCGGGTGTTGCAAAGACGTTGCAGTCTCAATGCTGCCCTCAACCAGCTCAGGGTCTGCTGAGTCTACAACAGGCTCTAGTAAACATGATCAATGAATGCAGAAGTTCTTCCCCAGAAAAATGATTCCCTTCCCTTCCACGCCCTCACGATGCCTCTACGTCGAGACAAGAAACCCCGGGACCATGTTTGACACTCATCTCTCCCGGCCCTCGATGTCCAACTGTGCAAACACACACACACACACACACTTCACATCCTGGGCTCCTTGTAAATCTGCATCCCTTCTGATTCCAAAGCCAACACACCCACTCACTGACCTTCTCCAGCACTTTCCAGAGGGACGCTCCTTGGCTTACCTATCCATATTTAAGACTATGGGCTAATTAATCATTGTCGTAAACATGGGATCAGACAAGAACGGTCAATGGGTGCTAAGGCTGGGGGGATTTTGATGAGGAGATCTGAGTGGTTTTAAAGAATCCCTGCAGAGCCCCAAGGGATGCGAAAGAGTAGTAATTACACCCGAGAGAGACGTGACCAAAATGAGCATCTCTGTGAGAGGAAGTGGGCGGGGCCAGGGGAAAGACCCCTGTACAGCAGGAGCCTCAGCTGCCGGCTACACAGCACCCTCTGTCTACACGGCATCCTCCGTCCACACAGCACCCTCTGACTCTGGGTCCTGGTTTTCTTTTCCTAACTCTTATGTTTGAAATTATTTCCAAATATGAAGTTTTTTTTGAGTGTTGCTCTTGCTCCCTGACCACCCTCTGCTCTCTGGGCCCTTTCCTGTGTCATCACTTTCGTTGGCCTCGTGAGGAAGCCAGGTGGGCTCCAGTCAATAAGCCACTTTTGACTGGACGCCCTCGGTCCCCGAGGTTCGTGGACGAGTGAAGAGCTATGCTGTTTAAACAGGAAATAACACTGTTCCACTCTGAGATGCAGATGGCAATTCAGTGTCAGGACGTTACTACATGTTCAGTTAACCGTTCTGGCCAATGGCACGTTGGCGAAGCCACCTTAGCTTAGTCCCCAGAAGAGGCCACGTCACCTCCTACCAGCCGCCCCCGCCACGTCGTGCCGCCAGGACGGCCAGTCCCACGAGGGTGTGGGGACGCTGCTCGCAGGTGGCGGTAGCAGGGACGCGGAGGTCCGGTGCCTGCTGGCGTCTCCCCGGGAAGGCCGGGCGAGTCCTGTCTGTGACCCCTGGCGCCCCCTGCTCAGCTCCCCACAGGCCAAGGATGGTCGGTGCCGCTGGCTTTGAAGGGTGGAGGCCCCGAAGCCGCTGCCCAGACAGAGGGCGCAGCACACACGTGGTCCCCGTGTCTCTGCTCTCACCTCCCAGGCAGCCAGCAGGGTGGACCGAGTGCACGCGAGGAGGACACCGGCCAGAGTGGATGGGCCAGACGTGCTCAAGGGCAGGCGATGTCACAGCCCCGGATGTCGGGGCGGTCACCGCACGCAACACTGCTCGTGAGCATGGGCGCGGGCAAGGCTGCAGCAGGAGGGCTGGAGCTGGGGTGTGGGTCAGGACTGCTCCGGGCAGGCGTTCAAACCCTGGGCCGTCACCCGGCAGGCCTGGACGGGAATTACAAGGACCCAAACCGGTAAAGTCACACCAGCCAAGGGGCAGCAACCGCCTGCGTGGGTATCTCCGGGGGCTGTATGCAGACTGCAGGGATCCCGTTGGGGACTAGGGGCCGGAGCCCCGGAAGTCGCATTCCTCTCAGCACCTGGGCTTTCCTCCAGGTTCCCCGTGGTGGGGTGGTGTCCCCGAGACCCGCTGCAGGGGGCGCCCCCTCAGCGGCACTGTCCGCGCCCCACGAAGTGCTCTCCCCACAAAAACGGGCGTGAGGAACCTCCTGGAGACGCGGGTGTCCATGACCTTGACAGTGCTGATGGGCTCACAGGTGTGTACAAGTGTCCAGACGCAACAAACTGTGCACTGAATGTGCGCAGGCTTTGTATATCAGTTATACCTCAGGACACTTGATAACAAGGTTTCTGCTCCAAATTCTCCGTGAATTTCTGCTGCGCCTTTAAACACACACGTGCACACACACACACACACACACACAGAGAGACACCGCACGTCTAACGAGCTCCCAGCGCTGCTCACCTGCTCAGCCCGAAGAACCAAGCAACACGGCCACGTGTCTAATGAAACCGTCCCGCCGGTGCACGTGGTCAAGGTTTAAGTGGGTTAGAGCGAGTACAGTAAAAATCCACAGGCACAGAAAGAACAGGATGGGCGAGCACAGAAGAAAGAGACTGCAGCGTGTCTCTGTGAGATGCAGGGCTCTCTCTGAAGAGCTGGCAGTCGGGGACCCGGCCGCCTCCGGAGCAGTGCCTGCAGGGGCCCCAAGGGCAGCACCGAGGCCGCTGGAAACCTTCACCCAGTGCGGCCCCTCCAGGTGCCCACACAGGCAGCCCAGCCCCTCTCCAGCCACCAGAGAACGCGCTGAACTAGAGGAAAACAGCGCAGGCTCCAGCGGAGCCCTGGGTGAAGACAGGAGAGCTAAGTGGCTGGCTGGCTGGCTCCCCTGAACCCTCGTCCCACCTTCCTCCGGAATGAGAGGGGCTGGGCTTCCCCCCACCTACCCTCACCCTTCCGTTCTCCTCTGAAAAACAGAAAAATACCCCCTATGACGTGGGCCTCCAAACGGAAACTCTGGCTTCCCATCAGGTCTCTGTGTGGTCAATTCCACCAGCCAACAAGCCCCATTCATCCACCAAAACATTTTCCATAAATTTTAATCTTTCACTTAATTAGGACTTACAGCTGAGGATTATCACACATTTAAAGAAAACTCCCACTTTGAGAGACACTCAAACAGACAGAAAACTGGAATGAGAGAAAAGAGAAACATTACAGGGGAAAAGAGAACATTTTCAAATAATGATAATTAATATTTCAGAAACTGAGAGAAGATAATTCGTCCGTGACTCAAGAAAAAGATGTTAAGTTTATGAAAGGAAAATGCACAGAACAAGAAGGAGCTTTTGGAAGTTAAAAACAGGAGAACCAAATTTTTTACAAAAAAATAAAGAGTTGAAAAAAATTCAAGGAAATAACCCAGAAGGTAGATTTAAAAAAAAAAATACAAAGTTAGGAGAAACAAAGAAACAGAAACGTATTTGGCCATCCCTGGAGTATCTGACCAATGGCGCATCCAGAATGAAAGGTCCACGAAACAGAAGGGAACACAGTGCCCGACAAGCCACAACAGGCCCCGTGTCTAAGGGACAATTTCAAATTCGACAGGACCCCAGAGCGCCCAACACAGAAGGGCCAGCCTCACGCACACTACAGGGAAACTTCAGCACAAAAGGAGGGTTCCAAACGCACCCAAGTGCAAGACACTGGATGCCAGGAAATGCGGGAACAGGGCCTTGGAAATTCTAGGGGAAACTGCCCCCAACATCGGCCATGGATGAAAGAGAGACAAAGGGCCAAGGAGAACCAGATCTTCCTAAATGACCCACCGAACCCCCAAGAGGCAGCTGCCAGAGGACGTTCTCTGTGGCCGCCGCGAGGACCCGAGGGGTCCAGAGGCGGGGGTGTCACGCAGAGGCAGGGGTCCCAACGTGGCGCCTGGGCAGTGGGCCAGCACGCGGGGTGGGGGGACGTTGCCCAGATAGACAGCAGGCTGAGGCTGAACACGCAAAAAAGAGGTGAAAATGCGACGGAGACGTTAAAGAGAAAGCCAGGCCTTTTAAAAAAGGCAATTAACGGTGAATGAAAAATGTTACCAAAAAGGCACAATCTTATCAATTTAATGTGATATAAGTATTAACTATTAATTTATCCCAAAGTCAGGATGTAACCACACTGGGCATTTGGGGATGGGGAGCCCCAGCCTCCCCCGGCCGCAGAGGGAAGTCAGGGGAGGGGGAAACAGTGAAAGAACGGGGACGGCGTCCCTGGGTCCAGGGCGAGGTATGAAGGAGGTATGAAGCAGCCGACTCCACTCTCTATCATAAGCCTCTTAAAACGACTTATCTTTTTATAGTATGTACATGTGTAAATTAAATGAACTTACAATTAACTCACATAAAGTAGTGCATGGCAAGTCTGCACAATGATTTTTGCAACTACAGGAAAGCAGAACTAAAACGTCCTTAAGGGCTTCCCTGGTGGCGCAGTGGTTGAGAGTCCACCTGCCTGCCGATGCAGGGGACATGGGTTCGTGCCCCGGTCCGGGAAGATCCCACATGCCGTGGAGCGGCTGGGCCCGTGAGCCATGGCCGCTGAGCCTGCGCGTCCGGAGCCTGTGCTCCGCAACGGGAGAGGCCACAGCAGTGAGAGGCCCGTGTACCGCAAAAAAAAAAAAAAAAAAAAAAAAAAAATTGTCCTTAACAAGAGAAAATTTAAAACAACCAAGACACCTATTTGAATTCAAGTACTTCTACTAGACATTTTTACATCTATCTCATTACAATTTAGATACATCTAGAAACTCAGGCTTCACCTACTTACTCAACACACACATCCAGTAAATCCAGATAAAAGCAAACACACAGTTAAAAGCTAGAACAAAATCTGAGCAAACCCAGCCCTGACCCAGAGTCACTTTATGTTTATAAAGGGATATGGAATAAGGAATTAAAAATGAGGCAAATGCTTACATTTAAGCAACAGTAATGAAAACAGTGTGGTGCTGGTGAGAGAAGAGACAAATGGATCTGTAGAACAGAAGAGACCCCCACAAACACAGTCGACTGATCTTTGACAAAGGAGCAAAGGCAACACAATGGAGCAATGACAGTCTCTTCAACAAACGGTGTTGGAACAACCGGACATCATGTGCAGAAAAATAATAATAATCTAGACACAGACCTTACACCCTTCATGTAAATGAACTCAAAGTAGATCACAGCTTAAACGTAAAAGGCAAAACTATAAAACTCCCAGAAGATAACATGGAGAAAATCCAGATGACCTTGGGTGTATGGTGATGCCTTTTTAGATACAACACCAGAGGCGTGATCTATGAAAGAAATAATTGATAAGCTGGACTTCATTAAAATTAAAACCTTCTGAAAGATGCTGTCAAGAGAATAAGCAGACAAGCCACAGGCTGGGAGAAAAGACACATGTGATAAAACCTGTTATCCAAAATATACGAAGAGCTCTCCAAACTCAATAACAAGAAAACAAACAACCCGATTAAAACATGGTCCAAAGACTTTAACAGACAGCTCAGCAAAGAAGACAGTCTTGCAAGTAGGCAAGAAAAGATGCTCCACATCGTATGTCATCAGGGAAATGCAAATCAAAACAACAATGAGAGACCACTACACACCTATCAGAATGCAAAACAGCACAGACACTTTTGGAAGACAGTCTGGGGGTTTCTCATAAAAGTAAACATACTCTTATCCTATGATCCAGCAGTCAAGCTCCTTGGTATTTACCCAAAGGAACTGAAAACGTTTGTCTACACAAAACCCTACACACTTTATCCACAAATGCCAAAACTTGGAAGCAACCAAGGTGTCCTTCAGTGGGTGAATGGATAGATAAACCGTGGTCCCTCCAGACAATGGAATATTATTCAGCTAAAAAGAATTGAGCCTTCAAGCCATGAAAAGACATGAAGGAAACTTCAATGCATACAACTGAGTGAAAGAAGCCAATCTGAAAAGATTACGGACTGTATGATTCAACTCTATGACATCCTGGAAAAGACAAAACTGTGGAGAGAGTGAAAAGATCAGTGGTGAAAAGAGGGAACACGGAGGGTTTTTAGGGCAGTGAAACTACTCTCTATGACAAGTGACTTGTAATGATGGATACAAGTCACTATACATTTGTCAAATCCACAGAATGTTCAATGCCAAGAGTGAGCCCTGATGTAAGCCAAGGACTCTGGGTGATGATGATGTATCATTCATTGTAGGTTCACGGATTGTAACAAATGTCCCATCTGGTGGGGGTGGTGACAGTGGGCTGGGGAAGGGGAGGGGGGAGGGGTACATAGGAAATCTCTGTGCCCCACCCTCAATTTTGCTGTGAGTCTAAAACTGCTCATGAAGTGAGAGAGTGGCATGGACATATATACACTACCAAATGTAAAACAGATAGCTAGTGGGAAGCAGCCGCATAGCACAGGGAGATCAGCTCGGTGCTGTGTGACCACCTAGAGGGGTGGGATAGGGAGGGTGGGAGGGAGACGCAAGAGGGAGGGGATATGGGGATATATGTATACGTATAGCTGATTCACTTTGTTATACAGCAGAAACTAGCACAACATTGTAAAGCAACTATACTCTAATAAAGATGTTTAAAAAAAAGTATTTTTGAAAATGCATATATTTTACCTGAAATTGAGGCATTTCTCATTTCATCACAAAGTGAACAGACATTGCTGCCCCATGCCCCCTACTCCAAGCAGAAAGACGGGGCCTTTTGTTCTGTGGGGCTGGCTGGCCTCTCTGGGAGGAAAGGAGAGGACAGTGGTTCATAATCAATCAGACCTAAGACTTGGGGTGACTTCACTAACCAAGTCTCAGCCCTTCAGGATGAAATGCTATCTATGAACTACTCTGCAAAACAAACGTTCACAGACACACCACGTAAAGAGTTTATGATTTAATAGCATGTTGTGTAATAAAAAGATAAATATCAACACACAAATTAAAAATCAACTCACCAGATGGAATGAATCGCCCCTTTCCACTGCTACAGTACTAAGAAAACATGAAAACCTGCGCTGATGTTCCTTCCAACGACAGAAGCGCTACTTTCAAGGCAACAACAGAGGCCTCTCCTCCAGTCCGGGGCGGGGGGGCAACGGGGAGGACGGTGTGCTATGTGTCACTCACAGAAACACACCGATGTGGACACACTGAGCTCCCTGTGCTATGCGGCTGCTTCCCACTAGCCATCTATTTTACATTTGGTGGCGTATATACGTCCATGCCACTCTCCCACTTCATGAGCAGTTTTAGGTTCACAGCAAAATTGAGGGTGGGGCACAGAGATTTCCCTCCACCTCGTCACACCCATGTGGCCCCAACCCCCCGGCCCTCCGGGAAGGTCTGCTGAGGGTCCAGGAGGCCCGGACACGTGCCAGCTCCACGACAGCCTGGCCCTACCACGCGGGCAGAAGGTCCCCAGGGAGCCGTGCCCAGGGCTGCAGGGCAAACGCCTCGCTGAGGCCACACGAGGTTTGTCTGCTTTTATGGCGGGGGTGGGGGGCAGCTCTCAGCTGCACAGAAACAACCCAGGAGGCTGGGGGCCCACGCGGCCCCATCAGAGCCAGGATGGAGCCCCTGCCTGGGCATCCTCCCCATCAAGTACCAGCCGCGAGGAGGCCGGGGGGTGCCAAGACGCCGGGGGTCCGAGCAGAGCTTCCCCCGCTTCACGTGGGGATGGTTCTCCAGGCCCACAGCTCCAGACAGGGCAGCACGGCGTCCCCGGACTCAGCCCCCAGCAGAGCTGTGGTTTGCTGGGTGGATCTTTACGTGCTGTGAGAGCCGCACAAGCTGGGTGCACGGCCGAGGCACTTCCCAGCCTTCAGGGAACCACGGGCCGAAAGGGGGCAGGGCACCCGGGACCCCCCCCCCCCAACCAGAGGCCTCTGTGCCATCAGGACTCTGGCCAGAAATGCCATCTTTTCTCCTGGATGCCCTCTCTGGGGGCGCCCTGAGCTTGGCCTCGGAAGCCAGCCCCGCCCTCCCCACAGCAGGCAGGCCGTGCTCAGCCCCGACCTGTGCGCTTCCCTCCGCTCAGAAACGCCCTCAAGACCTGGTCCATGGGCGGGAGTTTTACGCACAACTTGACCAACCCTGGGGCGTCCAGATTAAACGTCCCCCCAAGGCGAGTCTAAGGGTGTTTCTGGGTGAGACCAGCATGACCCAGTGGACCCAGTAAAGCAGGTCTCCCTCCCCAGTGGGGGGCCTCACCCAGTCCCCGGAGGGCCTGGACACAGCAGGAGGACGCGGGGGGATCTCCCCGTGCCCGTGTGGAGCCCGGTCGGGTGGGGCCCTTCACTCCCTCCCTCACTGAGCACCTTCCGTCGGAGGTGACCAGAGCGGGCACCGCTCATTCCAGGGTCACCCTGAGGTTCCCCTCTTCCTGGCAGTGGGAATCCGAACATGACCCCTCCCTCTAAGTGGAGCTCAGAACCAGCCTCTGGGGTCTGAGGAGGTGACTCTGGTGTGCGACAGGGTCTCTAGGGTTTGGAAGATTCTGCCCCCCAGGACGGCCTGACTTCAAGCCTCACAGGGTCAAAGGCTCGACTTCTGAACGTCAAGCACAGGAGGCCCTTTATTATCACGTCCTCTGACTGCAGAGGGGGAGCCATGGATAGAAAGTTCCAAAACACACGTGCGCACACACATGCACGCACACACACATGCACGCGCACACAAGCGGGAGCACACGTGCACACACATGCGTGCGCACACACATGCACACACACACATGCATTTTGTCCAAAATCATCCTCCCCGTTACAAGTGGAAAATGACCAAGAAAAGTTGCAGATATTTCCATTCTTATCAAAGAGACCATTTAACTTTTTACAGAACATTCGTCTGAGCTTAAAAATAGCAGGCGTTGGCGCAGAACGAGTTTGGACTGGCTGTTTCACAACACCAGCGCTCACTGTAGCTTTTTCTAAATTTCAGGAACCGTTGATTGAGGAGGTTAAGAGCTAATTAAGAGCTAATTGAGAACTTACATTCGTATAAACAGATCTGAAAAGGCGTAACAATTTAAATGATGAGAAGAAACACCATTTCTACCTTTTTTTAACAGATCACTGAAAAAGGACAGATACTTAAATTCGTGGTCCTGTAGCCTCCCATTAACGGGAGGCTGGAGGCTTGATGTGGGGTCATCTGGTCCCAGAGAATTCAGTCCACGGAAGTCAAAGGAAGTGGAGGCCACCGACACTTTAAATATGCTTTGGGGGCTTCAAATAGCTCCATTATTCTTGTAAAACTAATGGTAGTTGACTTCTTTGAAAATCCAAAGAATTCCAGGTTCAGTGTTATAAAATAAGTATGTCACCCCTTACCTGTCTCCTTCCTGCCCCTCCCCATGAGCTTCTGAGAGGAACCCTGGGATTTCGATCCCAGAACCCCACCCAATCCACTCTGCTCAGGGTCACCCAAGGGAGCACCTAAAGGTCAGCTCCTCCCCTGAAGCTGTGTCACCTGCCAGGCCGGGGTGTTCCCTCCCCGCTCTGCTGGCCTTCTCTTCCCCTGGCCTCCCAGCTCTGGCGCCTCTGGCTCTTCCCGTCTGTGCTCATGGCCCAGGTCATCCTCCCTGGGCCCTAAACCACCTGACGACTCAGATTCTCCACCTCAGCCGTAAGCCTTCTCCCTCCTGGATTCAGAACCATGTCCCGCTGCCACCCCCAGGATGTCTAACGGGGATCTCAAGATCAACACAATGGGCCCTCCTTAACCACACCTGCTCCTGCACGGCCTCATGGCGTCTGCACGGCCTGCCTCCACCTGCTCAGCGAGAACAGAGGCCCCCATGCACCTTCAAAGCCTTGGTGGGATCCATGGAACGTGGAGCCTCCCAAGAGGCTGGAACCTTCCCTGGATTCACCAGCTGCTCTCAGACGAGGGTGAAGAGGCCAGCAGGGCAGCCTCATCCCCGAGGAAGGGACACCCTGAGGGATGGCCAGGGCCCAGAGCTGGGCCAGCACCCGTCACAGGGCGGGCTCCATCACTCTCCAGGACATGTGGCTCCCAGGTCACAGACACAGGCCGCAGGGCGTTGGGCTCCATCAGGAAACCACAGCCTCCTACCTGGAGGACCAGTCTCTGCTCAAACGGGATCCCGTCCCGGTTGCCGGGCAACCCTGCCCAGGCCCCTGAGGCTCGCTGCCTCCGTCTCCTTTCACAATCGTCTTTCCTACTTTTCTACTGTAGACAAGGGTGCACACCGGTCCCATCTATTTAACTAAATGTTATTCAATTTATTTGCAGCGTAAGAAAATTTGAGTGCACAGACCATGTGTAACCAAGATGTTCACTTAATCGACCGCCTTTTCTGGGTTAAAAGGCAGGAAACCATCCTTCAGGGCTGTTCCAGAGTGTTTTTCTACAGAATGGAGAAAACTGCCGCGCTGGTTGTTTTCCAGGGAAGCAGAACCAACTGGATAACAGGATGTACAAACACTGCGTGTGCACGTGTGCAGGTGTGTGTGTCTGTATGTAAACATACATATCTATGTGTACATACCTATCAGCCTCCATAATCGCGTGGCCAATTCCTCATAATTAACCCACCGTTCTCCTGCCGTGAATGAAGCTGCCAGGACACGGGGGACAGGGACCGGCCTCCCTGCTCTCGGTACTGCGAGTACATCCCTCGATCGAATGGCAGTTCTATTCCTAATCTTCCGAGGAACCTCCACAGTGGCTTCCACGGTGGCTGCACCGTCCGACGCTCCCACCGACAGGGCACGAGGTCCCTTTTCTCCATGTCCTCACCACACCTGCTATTTTCTGGTTTTCTGATGGCAGCCGTCCTATCGGGTGTGAGGCGGCCTCTTCACCCACACGTTGCGGCGCTGTGACGCGACAGCTCCCCCGCGGTCAGCTGAGAGCCTTAGGAGTTTCCCCACAGCACCCCAGCCACGTCTCGGGACCTTTGGGATGTCCTCCTGTTCTTCCCCAGTCCCGGGTCGACTGCCGGAGGGATGCTCCTCCCTCCAGAACGTGTCCCACAATTCCCTTTGCAACAGGACCCTCCGTCCCGCGTCCTTACCCATCATGTACCCTAGACGTTCCCACGCCCGCCAGGTGCTCCTGGGACCCGCCCCCTCCTGAGGGCCTCGTGGGCTCCCAGACTGCCTCCCCGCCTGCTCGGGGACCCCCCCTTGGGACTCCCGCGGATGAGGGGCTCCCCTCCCCACGGCCCTGAGGCCGCCCGCATTTGGGAGTGAAGGGGTCACGACCCCGGCTGACCGCCTCCAGCCCGCCTGCCACCTGATGGCCCAGGAGGAGCGCTCGGACACAGGGAAGCCCGCGCCTCTGTCCTGCCTGCACCTGCTTCCCAGCCGCATCCTTTACATCCTTCCCACGGCCTTTCGGACACTCGCAGCCTCTCAACCCCCTCCCGGCAACCTTCCTTCCTCTTTTCCGTCTATTGAAATCTCGAGCATTTTCCCAAATTAAGCTTAAATCAAGTACCCTCCGTGACTTTTCGTGCCACGTAGGTCCTGGTCACCTTTATCACCTCTCCCACATGGCACTAACTGTGTCCCCTGCCAGGAGCACCACCCCCGCGGGCTGCAGCTGCATCTCTTTATACCCGTGTTCCCGGCCCAGAGCATCGTAAGGCCCCCAACAGGAGGGCGCCATCCACGGGCAGCCTGAGCCCCAAGGTGTGCGTGGGGGGGAATGGACCCACAGACCCCAAATGTGAGGCCACTAACGGGAGGGGGAGAAGAAGGGAGAAAGGGGTGAGGAAGAAGACAGAGAAGGAGAAGGAGAGACCACCACCAGGGAAACACGTCTGGGGGACCGGGAAACACTGGAAGCTGGGGAGGCTGGAGCCACGGGGCCCTGCCCAGGAGCACGTGCTCCATCCCCTGGAGAAGGGGCGCTGTGCGGAAAGACGTCCGCAAGGCGAGGCGGTCCCAAGGACAGCAGAGCACAGATGGGAGGTCGAGGCGGGTGGAGGAGAGCGACGCCTTCCGGAGGCCGGGAAGGAACGTGACCACAGCAGCATGGAAGCCGAGACGACCCGAGGTCTGGCTGCACGCGGCTGGGACCCTGTTTCTCAAATTACACTCCCACGGTGGGGCAGCGGGGAGATTCAGGGTCAGAGAAGGTGAGGAAACACTGGACACGCATCTCATCTCGGTGGCCGACAGTAACCACGAGCACCCTGACGTCCCCACCACATCCTGCAGGAGGAGATTCTCCCCTGACGGCGGGGGGCAGCTTTTCTTCAATGTTTCTGGGAGAAAATGAACGTCTAAGGATCGTTACTGTAACTTTCTGTGCAGCCACGGGATGGAAACAAGACAGGCCACACTCCACCCGCCGTGACTCGGGGGCCTGCGAACCGTCCGTCCCACGCGGTGCCCAGGACCCACCCCACGCAGCCCTGAGTCCGCACGAGGGCGAGGACCGCGGGCAGAGGGCCGGAGCTTCTGTGTCCTGACGCCGCGGGCGATGGCTCACGCGTCCGATGACACAGGAAGGACGCGAAGCACAGGTGCGGTGGTACGTCTGCTGGGTGTGAGGGAGCCTGCCGTCCGCAGAGCTCGACTCACAGACAGAAGCGGAGACGCCGACAGAGCAAAACCGTCCCCGTGGGAACGACCAGAAGTGACAGCCGTCGGGGCATGAGGAGGGAGTGGAGATGGGGTGTCGCACACCAGCCCCCGCAAGGAGCCACCTGGATAGATAAACCCGCTGGGTCTTGGTCACCGTCCACACCGGTGGTGCCACTCAGGGTGACCGGATGCTAACACGGTGTGGGTGTGTGTGCGCGTGTGCAGATGCCCGTGAGTGTGTGCATAGAAACACACACGTGTGTCGGGAGGGAGGCATTTCTCACTCAGAATATTTATTAAGGCGCCATTTCAAGTATTACAGACAAAGGTCCTGTCTGACCCCCGACACCAAGGTTCCAGGGCCCGGATGGGCCAGAGCAGCTCAGTCCTGGCCTTAGACGCAGGGACCACACAGACCCCTGGGACTGCTCGTGGGAAGGATGCGGACGTCCTGAGGAAGTAAATGCAGCCAGGTGGGGGGCGGCTAACATCTTTTGTTACATTTCACAGGTTATTCATGGACATCACAGCGACAGACTGAGTGTTACCAAAAAGAAGGGAGTCGGCCGGTCAGGAGAGGGGAAACTTTGTGTTCTTCTACATTTATTTCTACTGATGTATTTCTTAAACGGTTTCAATTGCAATATTGCTTTCAAAATCTAATAATCTGAGAAATATGGAACAGAAGAGGAACCAGATTCTCAGGTAAAATATCCTACAACCAGCCAAATTATAGGGGGCAAATGTCTCACCTAAAACCAAGGGATAAATGAGATTCGTGTGGAGACTAAGTCCATGCAGATCTATTAGTGCCCGGAGAGAGTTTTCCAGCTCAAGGAAAGATTGTCTATTAATTTTCTAAAAAGTAAAAATCCCCATTCTAGGTTGCAGAACTGTGCTGAGTTGTTTTACTTTTTCTTTCTTTTGGCTGTGCCACTCGACATGCGGGACCTTAGCTCCCCGACCAAGGATAGAACCCGTGCCCACTGCAGCGGAAGTGCAGAGTACTAACCACTGGACCGCCCGGGAATTCCCTTTGCTGAACTGTCTTAAAAAGAAGTATTCTACCTTAAAGTATGTAAGATCAGATTTATTACTGTTTTCATGCTGCATGAAATTTTGGCCAGTTCTTGGGACGATCCCTGAGGCTCTGCGGGTGGGGGCGGATCACACTTCTCTGTTGGGCCACGTACGGGCCCCTGCCTGCTGTGCGCCATCTCCGGGGGATACGGCCAAGGGACCCGCGATGCGTGAGCGTGGCGCATGCAGGCTGTGGGTGCCGCTGCTTGGAGGAGATTGCGTCCGTGTCAAGACGCGGGACCTGCAGCAGGAAAGGGGCGATGCTCTCGGCAGAGTCCCGCCAGCAGTACGTCCTGTGTCACCAGGGCCGTGGCAGACACGGACGTTACATCACGGGGACGGAAGCCTGTGGCTGAGCCCGCACGCTGTGCTGGGACCCACAAGGCAACGGCAGTGGAGGAGGACAGCCTGGCCGCCGGGGCCGAGGGCGAGAAGCGTGCAGATGGGCTCCAGGGTGGTCATCCGGCCAAAGGAGTGAGAAGAGGGAACAAACCTGACAGAAAGAGGTCAAAGGGAGGAAGGAGGGCCAGGGACACCGGTGATGAGAGCAGCCCCGGCGGGAGCACGCTGCCCTCCGCCCCGCCCCCCGAGGAGAGCCAGGCAGGAAAGGGGAGCCGGAGCCCCGTCACCTGGGGAGGGAGCGCTGGGAAGCAGAGCCTCTCCTGAGGACCCGCCTGCCTTCTGGGAAGCAAGGGCGTGCAGGCAACTGGGGCAGGAAGGCTGGCACCACCCGCCCAGGGGGGACGGGAGGAGGAGGCAGCGCTGGTGAGGACCACGAGGCTCCCAGTAGAGGCTCTGGGGGTGTTTGTCAGCGGCAGCTACTCAAATGCGTGCTTCCCCAGCAGCAATCACGTCTTCTCGGTATGGAGTGGGGAAAGTCAGTGATGCCATGAATCCACTCTTGGAACTCTGCCAAGTTGGAGAAGGACACACGGGCGGGGGGGCAGTTAGTGGCAGAAATAACGACTTGACAGACTCAGGCGGGCTCTGCTCTCCAGGGACCACGGAGCCGAGATGGGACAGACGGGGGACAAACCAGAGGGTTGGAGCCAGGTCCCAACCGCGGCAGGGCTGACCTCAGAGCAGGAAGGTGCCCTCAGCACAGAGGAGAAGTGGAGCACGAGGTCCTGCACGAGGGGGGCCTGATGGAGAAAATCCGGCACCACCGGACCTCGGGTCCCCAGCTCAGCACGCCCTGCGCTCCCCGAGAAGAGCCTGTCCCTCTGGCGGACGTTCCAACACCAGAACGGCTGCTAGTTCAAGGCTGACGAGCGTGAAACTGGTCTTTGCAAATGACAGTCAGAGAGCAAAGAACCCTCCGCCCAGAGGCCGGGGGGTGAGGGAGTACATTCCTCTGGCCTCGCTCTTGTAGCCCATGGACTAAACAGGTCAGAACCCAACTCCTCCTAGGATCCTAGACCAGGTTTGTTCCGACAGCATCTCTATCCGTGTAAAGACGAAAAGGTTAAACTAATAACCATGAGCTTTTTAACATATGACCAAGCCAGCTTTCATCATCAGTACGGACCCTGGAAGCCTCCTGGGTATATTTATTTTTGGTTTATTGAGGAGCAAGTGACCAATAACCTTGGAGTCTAAAGTGTAGGCATGATGATTTGACACACGTGTACAGTGTGAGATGATCACCGCCATCGAGTTCATGGACACGCCCCTCACCTCACAGAGGTGACTCCTGTGCATGTGTGTGCTTTGAGAACACGTGGGACCTACCCTCAGCACCTTTAAAGGACACGATATGGTATTATTCACTGTAGTCACCACGCTGCACGTCAGATACCCCAGTACTTATTCGTCCTACAGCTGGAAGTTCGGGTCCTTTGACCAAGGTCTCCCCATCGCCCCTCCCCCAGTCCCAAGTAATCACCATCTTCTCTCCGCTCGATGACATAAGCTTCTGTGCGTGTTTGTTTCTACATGTAAGTGATGCCACACAGCATTTGTCTCTCTCTGTCTGGCTTATTTCACTTAGAATAAACATCTGCCAGGTTCATCCATGTCGCCACAGGTGGCAGGAATTCCTGACCCTCACATCTTCTTTATCCATTCATGTGTCACCGAACACTTAGGCTATTTCCACATCCTGGCTCCTGTGACTGATGCAATGAGCACACAGTGCAAATACCTCCTTCAAGATACTGATGTCACTTCCTTTGGATGCACACCCAGAAATGGGATGGCTGGACCATATGGTGGTTCTATATTTAATTTGTTGAGGAACCTCCATACTGGATGTACCCATTTATATTCCCCCCAACAGTGTACTAGGGTTTCCTCTTCTCCAACAAATAATCCGATTAAAAAATAGGCAAAGAGCATCAATAGACATTTTTCCAAAGAAGACATACAGGTGGCCAACAGGCCCATGAAAAGATGCTCAACATCGCTGATCATCAGGGAAATGCAAATCAAACCACAGTGAAACATCACCTCACATCTGTCTGATGTCAGAATGGCCTTCATCAAAAAGACAAGAAGAAACTAGTGCTGTTGAGGATGTAGAGAAACAGACGCCCCCTCAAGCCGCCATCGACCAGCACACCATCCATCTGGGACTCCATGCACCACCAATGTAACGAGATTAACAGGGAATCCTGAGCCGAGTTAATAACCACTGCTGAAAAGTCTAGAATTAAAGCATGTGAGACTCCTCCCCTCCGCCCCCTAACTGCAAATCCTAACTCATTTTCCTGGAAACCCCGGCTCCCTCTCACTTCCCAGCAGCTGTGGGAGCCTCACGATCCCCTCGCCCCCGCTGTGCCCCAACCCACAACCTTCGTCCCTGTCACAAGGAAGAGCAGAGCCGGGGACAGGGACCACAACACCAACAAGCCGTCCCCTGACCCCTGTGACATCAGAGACGCAGCCCACGTACCTGACACTGAACCCCCAATGTGTCCTGGACACCACGTTCTCCTAAAAGGACTTGCGTCCCGGATGTCCCATCTCACCCTGCCCCCACCACTGACTTTTTCACACGAGCATTTAAACAGGCTCAGATTTCTCCATCATTAAAAATGAGATAGGCTTCCAGCATGACAGCACAAAAACCCCCGCTGCCCAGTGAAGGTGTGAAGATTATAGCAAAAAAAATAAATGAAAACAATATTTCAGCCTCTGGAAATGGTCCTGAGGACAAACAGCAAGTGAGGCAAATCTATTCCAGAAAATCTGCACAAATTTGGGGAGAAAGATGAGAGTCTGTGGTACTGGAACTGAATCTGCTCCCTCCCGTCCCTCCCAGCTCAGGGAGGCCGAGCCTGCACCCGGGACGGGGCCAACACCAGTGAACGCGTGCAGGGTCGGGACCCCTTCATCCCTGCCCCCCGGCCCCATGTGTGGCACCAGTGTGCTGAGGACAGGGGGCCCTGACAGCCCTGCCCACCGGAGATGTGCTGGTTCCACGTCGGGCCGGCAAGCCGAGAGGACCCAAGGCTGCTGCCGACCCCCACCAAGCGCTCAGTTCCTGGTGGGATGGGGTGCTGCTCGGAGAGAAGCCTGCCTTCTTCCCAACCCCCAGCTCCAGCAGCAGCAGCAAGAGCAGACAAAATAGACTTTGAAATAAAAGGTGTTACTTACTAGACATAAAAAAGGACATTTTATAATGATAAAAGGGTCAACCCATCAGAACATATAACAATTATAAATATATATGCACCTTAATAACAGAACACCAATGTGCGTGAATCAAAGACTGACAAAAATGATATAGATAATAATAGCTGAAGACGTCAATACCTCACTTTCAATAACGGGTAGAACAACTAGACATAAGATCAACAGGACAGAAGCCTTAAGCAGCACTGTAAGTCAGCTAGACCTAAGACACATCTACAGAACACTCCCCCAACAGTAGCAACAGAGTACACACTCTTCTCAAGTGCACCTGGAACATGCACCAGAACAGACCATACGCTGTCATAAAATAAAAAAACTCAACAAATTTAAAATGAGAGAGTTAACACAAATTATGTTCTCTGATCACAATGAAATGAAATTAGACATCAGTAACAGGAAAGAAATTGGGAAACTCACAAATATGTGGAAATTAAACAAAGCACTCCTAAATAACTGATGGAGCAAAGAACAAATCAAAAAGGAAATCAGAAAATGCATTGGGATTCAAGAAAATCAAGACAGCTAAAGCAATACTTACAGGAAAATGTATAGCTGCAAATGCCTTTATTAAGAAAGAAGAAAGATCTCAAATCAATAAGCTAAACTTCCACCTTAAGACACTGGAAAAAGAAGAGCAAACTAAACACAAAGCAAGAAGAAGGAAGAAAATAGTAAAGATTAAAGCAGAAACTTGTGAAACAGAGAATATAAAAACAAGAGAAAAATGAAGTCAAAAGCTGGTTCTTTGAAATGATCAACAAAATCAACGTCTTTAGTTAGACTGACCAAGAAAAAAGGAAAGGTTCAAATTACTAAAATCAGGAATGAAACAGGGAACACTATACAGACTTTACAGGTGGAAAAAGATGAAAAAAGAAAACTATGAACAACTTGCACCAACAAATTAGATAACTTAGATGAAATGGACAAACGCCTCAAAAGACACAAACTACCAAACCTGACTCAAGAAGAAAGAGACGATCTGAATAGACCTTATAGCAAGTGAAGACAATGAATTAGTAAACAAAAACTGTTCACAGAGAAAAGCTCAGACCCAGATGGCTTCTCCACTGAATTCTTCCAAAAAATTCAGGAAGAATTCGTACCAATTCTTCACAAATTCTTCCCAAAAATATAAGTAAAGGGAACACTTCCCAACTCATTTTATAAGACCAGTTTACCCTGATACTGAAACCAGGCAAAGACCTGATGAGAAAAGAAGGCTAAAGATCAATATCTCTCATGAACATGGATGCATAAATTCTCAATAAAATACTGGCAGAACTAACCCAGCAACATATAAAAATAATTACAAGTTCTTGATGAAAACACTCGACAAACTAGGGATGGAACTAGGGAACTTCCTCAACCTGATAAAAGACATCTACAAAAAACTACAGCTCTCATTGTACTTAATGGAGAGAGACTGAATGCTTTCTCCCTAACATCAGGAACAAGGCAGCGATGCCCACTCTCACCACTGCTATTCCACATAGTCCTGGATGCCCTAGACAGGGCAGTTAGACAATGAAAAGAAATAGAAGCATCCAGATTGGAAAGGGAAGAAGTAAAACTATCTCTATTTGCTGGTGACATAATCTTGTACATAAAAAATTCTAGGAAATCCATTAAAAACCATTAGAACTAATAAATACGTTCTACAAGATTGAAGGATACAAGATCAATATAAAAAATCAACTGTAATTCTATGTACTAGAACAATCTGAAAATAGAAACAGTTCCATTTATAATTACATCAAAAAGAATAAAATACTTAGGAATAAATTTAACAAAAGAAATGAAAATCTTATACTCTGAAAACTACAAAATACTTTTGAAAGAAATTAAAGATCTGAACAAAAAGTACCCCCATGTTCATGAATCAGAAGATTTAACTCTTCAAACTGATGTACAGATTCACTGTGATCCCCGCCACAAATCAAACTGACTTCTTTTTTTTTTTTTTTTTTCCTTTTGCGGTATGCGGGCCTCTCACTGTTGTGGCCTCCCCCGTCGCGGAGCACAGGCTCCGGACGCGCAGGCTCCGGACGCGCAGGCTCAGCGGCCATGGCTCACGGGCCCAGCCGCTCCGCGGCATATGGGATCCTCCCAGACCGGGGCACGAACCCGTATCCCCTGCATCGGCAGGCGGACTCTCAACCACTTGCGCCACCAGGGAGGCCCCTGACTTCTTTATAGAAACTAACAACGTGACTCTAAAATTCATATGGAATTGCAAGAGACCCAGAATAGCCAAAGCAATCTTGAAAAAGAAAAACAAAGTTGAAGGACTCACATCTGGATTTTGAAACTTCCTATGAAATAGTAATCAAGACATGGTGGTTCTGGCACAAGAACAGATCAATGTAACAGAATTGAGAATCCAGACGTAAACCCATAGATTTCATGGTCAACTGACCTTCAACAAATGTGCCAAGACCACTGAATGGGGAGGGTAGACTTCTCAACAGATGGTGCTGAGACAACCTGCCAGCCACGCACCCAAGTCTGAGGGGGGACCCCAATCTCATACCATACACAAAAATTAACTCTAAATGGCTAAAACACCTAAACTCTTAGAAGAAAACATCATGGTAAAATTTCATGACTTTGGATTTGGAAATAAATCGGTGATGATGAGAAAGGTCTGGAGATGATGGTGGCAATGTTTGCACAACAATGTGAACAAACATCCCTGATGCCACTGAACTGTACCTTAAAAAATGGTTAAAATGATGAATTTCATGTGATGTATATTTTTCCACAATTAGAATAAATTTTTTTTAATCTTTAAAAACTAAAAAAGTAGAAAATTTTAAAAGGAATAAAGTTCCAATACAATGTGGATGAACTCAACCTTGAAAACATTATGCTTAAGTGAAAAACTCCCGTCACCCAAGACCTCATGTCACATGCTTCCATTCATATGAAACATCCAGAACAGGGAAATCCACAGAGACACACAGAGTATTAGGGGGCGCCTAGCACTGGGGTGGGGGATGGGAGGACAGGAGGGATGAAAATGTTCTGAAATTGACTGTAGTGATGTTGTATAAACTAAAAATCATGGGATTATACACTCTCAGTGGGTGAACTCTGTGGTGTGTCAATTATATCTCAACAGAATTGGTTTTTTTCAAATGAAAGAAAAACTTGCCCTGAGTAGAAGGAAAGTTTGCTCTTATTTAAAAGAGTGAGTGTAATGTTTTTTCACCTTTCCTAATAGTTCTTGCTTTGAAATTGAATAATCAAGAAACAGAGACTTCAATATATTATTTAAAATAAAACATATACAGTAGAATAAATTCCTTCTGAATTTCTGGGGAAGAATGAGAGGAAAGCTCACAAAAGACACACAGCACAGAGCAAAGCATGTCATCTTTTAAAGTTTTCAAGCATATGAAAGCAATGATATAAACTTAAACAACAGCACAAGACATATGTTACATTAACTAGGGTAAAATCACCCAGAAAGAGAAAGACTAGGATTGTGTCAAAAAATAAAATCCAACTCTACGTTCTCCGAAACAGAGAGACATAGAGAAGAATCGAGATATATTATGGTTGAGCTCAGGACAAAACTGTCAAAAATAGGAAGGAGATTTCATAACAGATAAATAGTAAAAGTCAAAATCTATCATGAATGCATATGCACTGAAATGGTTAAAGGAAAAATTGTAGAATATTTAAGAAGAAAGTCAACAAAAACACAGTAGCACACGGCTGCTACCACCCATCTCGTGTAATATCTCAGGGAGGCAAGTAACGCGAGGCTGTGAAGACTGAATAAAATACGAATAAAGATTATTTCATATATCCAAATAAATGGAGACATGCATACCACTATGTGATAGAGTCTCCCAGTGTTCAGTTCTTCCTAACTTTATCTGTAAATCCAACATAATCCCAATCAAAATTCCAAACACGATTGCTTGGAAGCTTGAAACATGATGTTAAAGTTTATCTGGATGAATAAACATGTCAGGAAATGAAAGGGGATCACCCTGTCAGATACTAAAAAGCTTCCTGTTAAACTGTATGAAGTTGCCAGACCAACGGAAGCAAAGAAAAATCCAGAAACAAACCAAAGTCGGATGGAAATGCACAGCCTGATAAGGTTCCAGCTAAAACTCAATTAAAATGGACAAAAGATGGATTAATTTCATTAATTTAGTGTGGACAACTGGACAGCCATTTGAAGAAAAATAAGTGGATCCTGGAATTGGTCTGTGATCTGATTAGATTTGCAGAGCTGGGTGACCCTGTGTCCGTGGTAACGGGGGACCAGGAATCCACAGTTTGGGTGGCTGACGCCTATAATCTGATGCCAGCGGAAGAAAAGGCTTGAGGTCACTCAGTGTTTGCTACCATAGAACATCTTAGGGAAGATAAATGGGGTCGTTCAGTTGTTTCTATTTGTTCTGAAGAACTAGAGGAAAGAAAATGATGAGCAGGGTGCTGAACGGCGGCTGCATTTCGGAGCCAGGGAAGCACACCGGGCGGCCAGCTCAGCTCCGTGGGGAGGTGACCCCTGGCCCACAGTCCGTCACCCCTAACCCCAAGGAGCAGGGCAAGAGCACAGGTGGCAACACAGCCCCGCCAGGGCTCAGGAGGCGCCAACCTGCGACGCTCCTGGAAACCTTTAACTCAGAACAGCGGCCAAGACGTGAAATGAGGGCCTGCCCAGGGCAAGGAGAACAGGACAGAAAATCCAAGGACGAGGGTCTGCGGAGAAGAATGAACCAGGAAACCGTGTGTCCCTCTGGGAAGTGGGGAGACAGCAAGGGGGAGAAACGGCCCATCCACAGGGGTGCTGTCCCCACCCACCCCCTGGGGACACGCCCCACCCTGGGGGCAAGGACGGAAATTCTCGGGCCTCCTGTGCAGGGAAGTGATGCCTGAAAAGTAGACAACGGCTCTGGGGACCTGTCAAGGGGGAAATGCAATGACAAAACTGAAAAATGTCTGCATGTAAGGAAAATTGACAAAGAAATAGCCACAGAAGAAGGAAAATCAGGGTAATGCAGTATTCAAGTAGGCAGAGAGAAATGCTAAGGAAGCGATGGTTGCGTGGATACAAACTGGTCAAGCGCATTACGAAGAATGAAACAAGGGCCTGGAGTTTGACTTTTAACATCAAATTGTTTTGTAAATCAGTGGTGACACTTTCTCAGCCCGTCTCCAAACCCTCTGCTCCCTGAAAAAACCACTTCCTTAATCCTTCCCTACTTCCCTCCTGGGGGCCGTCATGCTGTCCCGCACGTGTCCTGCCCGCAGGGCGCGTGGAGGCCACCGGGTCCTTGTTAGATAGATGCCACTGTATCCAGACCGCAAGCCACAGATTCCGGGGAACAATCTCAAACTCTCATGGGTTCTCTGACCAGCTCCTGGTCCCTAAATGTTGCAGCTACGACTTCAGACCATGTGTGCACACTCGTTATGAAGCCCAGGGAGTCGTTTGTTTTTCTTATAAAATTTATTAAGTTCAACTTTATCCAGCCACCAGCCTGGGAGCAGATGGAGATCTCCAGTGATTAAAAAGCCTTGAGACGTGGTTTCCTTTTAGTGATTATCAGTGACTGGCTGTCACTTTCCACAGAGCAAATTAAGAAACATCTATTTCAATTACTGTACATTCAAGCTCTCAGAGGACACCCATAAATGGAATTTTTCTTTTGCTGCAAAAGAAAATGTGCACCATAGCCTAAGCTGGAGAGAAAAACCCTGCACAATCTGCCAGGACACAGGACGGGGCGGGCAGGGCTCCTCTGGTGGGAATGAGGGGCACATTGGGAGGCGTGTCCACAATCCAGGCCCCATCAGTGGCTACTCCAAGGGCTTTTTTTTTAAAATAAATTTATTTATTTTATTTATTTATTTTTGGCTGCGTTGGGTCTTCATTGCTGCACGCGGGCTTTCTCTAGTTGGGGCGAGCAGGGGCTACTCTTCGTTGAAGTGCGCGGGCTTCTCATTGCGGTGGCTTCTCTTGTTGTGGAGCATGGGCTCTAGGCACATGGGCTTCAGTAGATGCGGCACGCGGGCTCAGTAGTTGCGGCTCACAGGCTCTAGCGCGCAGGCTCAGTAGTTGTGGCGCACGGACTTAGTTGCTCCGTGTCAAGTGGGATCTTCCCGGACCAGGGCTTGAAGCCGTGTCCCCTGCATTGGCAGGCGGATTCTTAACCACTGAGCCACCGGGGAAGCCCTGCTCCAAGGGCTTTAAAGAAAGAACAGTCACCAATGAGACGAAGGCTCAGGCATGACTCCCAGCATGTAGGAATGGTTTGGGGGTGGCTGATGGGTCACAAAAGGGAAAATAATAAACTGCCTCCAAATTATGCAAAGCTGCATAGTAAACAAAGTGAAGAGAAGAGGCTAAGAGGCCTGAAAGGGGGAGCTGAGCGATGCTGGTGGCAGGTTGGGGCTGGGGGACCACGTGCAGCCACCTGGTAACTGGCTGCCTGAGTCCGTGTGCAGGTGATGGGGATGCCTGTGGAGACCTGGGCGTCCTTTTCTGTTGATGAAATTTAGACCAAGTTGGAATCATTGCTTTCCTAAGAGAGCAATTCCATGTCTTCAGGTCCTTGAATGTCACTGTCTCCACGGAGGACCAAAGTGCCAGGGGACATGATGATGCTTCAGAATCGTTTCCAGACTGTCTGACACTCCTGCTCTCCAGCCATTCCCCTCGAGGACTTGCTGACCTGTGACGGCATCACACCGAGAAGAGGGACAACCTGTATGTAGGGCGTGTGACCACGAGATGGGGGATGGAGCATGTATCAGATGTACCAGACCTAGCAGACCACATCCCCCAAAGCACCATGTCCTCGGGAGAGAAGTCACATCCCGAAAACTGGCATTCATCAAAATGTTTCTGGGGTGCTTCTGTAAAATCACCCTCAGAAACAAGAGCATGTCTCTGGATCACCCACCGTTGTGACAGATCCTCCTTCTCCGCAGCCGACTTGATTTGAGGTTAAGTATGGGTAGCGCTGCTCCTGGAGCCGTGACACAGTGTGTGCCCCACACCTCACGGGACCTCCTCCCAGGGAGATACTGTCACACGTGTTTCATGAGTGGCCATGGTGGCTCACGTCTCTGTGGATAAAGTTCCCATGGATTCACAGTCATGAGATTTTCTGAATCAGAAATCAGAACAGGAACAGTGGGCCTCCAGCTACGAGCTCAGGAAGGTGACAGTGAAAGGTCACGTGAATAATGAGTGGGGTCGGCGGCAGCTCCAAGTACATGACAGACCTCGTCTGCACATAATGGATATAACCTCAAGGTCAGACTGTCCCACGTGTGACACCTTATGGCAAACAGAAGTCAGAGTCTTAGGAATAAATAAGAACAGTGTTCTTTCTCTTATTTGCCCCTTTTTTCATTGAATCCTTAAGGTTAGGTATACTTCTTAAATACAAATAATAAAGGAAAAATGTGAAAATATTTTTAATTAGCTGAAAGTAAAGCATATAACCACTGTGAAAACTGACACCTTTAAATAATTGACAAGTATCTACATTTGGAGCAATGGGCATGATGGATGGAGCTGATGAGAAATTTTGAAAATAAACTTTTAAGTGTTGAACTATCTTCTCAGATGTTAATAGACTTTTTCAAAGTGAGTGTAAAATCAGTACAGTTATCACAAGAAAGTTGAGAAAATATGTCTACAATATTCACTTGGGCGGAAGACAAAATATACCACTTAAGAAATGCTGGGCCTCCCTGGTGGCGCAAGTGGTTGAGAGTCCGCCTGCCGATGCAGGGGATACGGGTTCGTGCCCCGGTCTGGGAGGATCCCATATGCCGCGGAGCGGCTGGGCCCGTGAGCCATGGCCGCTGAGCCTGCGCGTCCGGAGCCTGCGCGTCCGGAGCCTGCGCTCCGCAATGGGGGAGGCCGCAGCAGTGAGAGGCCCGCATACCGCAAAAAAAAAAAAAAAAAAAAAAAAAAAAAAGAAATGCTGGGTTCACCTCATGGAATTTTACTCAAAACAGAATTACTCAAAGATTCATTTCCCCATTAGAAACCAACGTGAACAGGGGATTACACACTGAGAAATCCTTGACATAAAGCATAGATGACGGGGTTAAAGTAATGTCTTAGATAAAATAAATTCTAACATTCTAAAAGAAATTCTAACAGCCAACATCAGTATGATTTGTTCATAATCATCAAAGCCCAAATCTAAAACCCTTTGTGTTTCTTGCTAAAAGATTACTGTCACCAGGCTCAGTCTGAATCCAGAGCGAAAAAAATCTGTACGACTGAACTATAAAAACATCGTCCTTCTTTCGCTCTCAGATACCTTGGATATCACAACGAATCGACACTATGATATGGACCCAACACCTGCCAGAAGCGTATACCTGACCTCATATCCTCTGTTCCTTCTCCACCAAATTAGAGAAATCACAGCTTAAAGGGTTTACGTTTGCTAATTAAAACAATCAGCAGCATAAAGTTTAGATAATTAAACATACTTGGATTCAACACATTCCAACATAAAACTCTCAAAAAATAAATAAATAAAGCTGGTTGCTCCCGGGAAAGACGAAGAGGAAACACAGGTTTTCTCTTGCACAGAACAAACCCTGATGGTCAGAGACAAAATTTAATTGAAGGTTCTGCCTCTGAGCCCAGCATTCAACGGTCCCTTGATCTATGGTGACAGCAGGTAAGCAGCATGCGTATTGGAGACCCAGGCTCGGACGGCAGGAACGCCTGACTGCTGCTGGGCATCCGTGTGACCGGCGGGAGAATGACCTTCACTTTGGAGAGAAAACGAACAACGTGTAAACAAGAAATCGCAGCCCCAGACCGTGGAGGTTGTGAAAACGACAGAGACCCACCTGCCTGCAGACCTGGGAATCTGACCCCGTGCCACGGAGCAACAGGACAAAACCATCTCTGAGCAGCTTTTCCCAAAAGTCACATGGGACAGGGAGAGACCCAGAAAATTAAGAAGGCAGGGCTTCCCTGGTGGCGCAGTGGTTGAGAGTCCACCTGCCGATGCAGGGGACATGGGTTCGAGCCCTGGTCTGGGAAGTTCCCACATGCCGCAGAGCAACTAGGCCTGTGAGCCACAACTACTGAGCCTGCGCGACTGGAGCCTGTGCTCCATAACAAGAGAGGCCGGGACAGTGAGAGGCCTGCTCACTGCGATGAAGAGTAGCCCCCGCTTGCCACAACTAGAGAAAGCCCTCACACAGAAACGAAGACCCAATACAGCCAAAAATAAAAATAAATTAAATTAAAAAGAAGGCTCAACATTTTAAAAAAATAAATAAAGCAATTAAGTAACTATCACACACCCCCAAATATGGTCCTAAGATCATTTTTTTTTTTTTTTTCTTTTTGCGGTATGCGGGCCTCTCACTGTTGTGGCCTCTCCCATTGCGGAGCACAGGCTCCGGATGCGCAGGCCCAGCGGCCATGGCTCACGGGCCTAGCCGCTCCACGGCATATGGGATCCTCCCGGACCGGGGCACGAACCCGTATCCCCTGCATCGGCAGGCGGACTCTTAACCACTGCGCCACCAGGGAGGCCCCTAAGATCATATTTTTTCTTCCATATAAAATTTAAGAGGAAACCCATGAGAGTGGATTAGAATATTGTGCCTTTTCAACTATCCCCTCAACCTACTCTAATACAGATGGAACAGGGAGGGTCAGAAATAAAAAGGACGCTCTCGTGCTAAGGGAACAAATTAGACAGGGGGGCCTCCCCATGCACACCCACCTCTCCCCGCTGCGAGGACTAACGAGACCCAGAGGCTGGTGGCCAGCAGTGTGGAAGCTTCAGGAGGGCCGTCCTGTCTGAGTGGCCCCGGGACTCACGTCCGGCGGACAAGCAGCAGCCTCTCAGGACAGGTGCAAAGGCTGACGAGCTGGGACCATGCTCTCAAAGCCACACTTAGGGGAAAACTTTATCTTTTCTCACAAGCAAACGCCCCACAAAAGCATGTGCTGGCAGGAGGGGAGCAGCTGGGAGAGCAGAGGATGAAGAGGGTCAGGTGGAGGATTATCGCTGCAGCGACCGCACTGAACCCGGAGGGACATCGCTGCATCATCAATACAGAGAAGCATGAGGCTCGAGAGGAGTCTGAAAGTGGACCCGACAGTGCAAATCAAGAGAGAAAGTGCAGCTTTAAAGCACAATCCTGAAACCAATCTTACCAGCCAGAGCGAATCCAGAAGCATCAGGCTGGGATCTAAGCTGAGCAGTAAGAGGCGACAGTACGTCCCCTGGGCCCTCCTGCATTAACGAAGCTCCAACGGGGGTGGATGGAAGGTCTGCTGAGGAGGTTTCCGCTGGCCAGTCAGCCAAAGCAGAGGTCAGAGAGCACAGGCCTGAGGGCAGCCCTGTGCAGCCCTCCCAGCCCACGGGAGGTTATGTGTGTGGAGGGACCACCCCTCGGCTGAACACTGAACGCCCACCATTTCCAGATTTGAGAACCTATTCAAGGCTCCTCCATCTAGAAAAGACTCAGATTTTCAACAAGTTTATGTTTGAGATTCCTAAATCCATTTTGCAGTTTTCCTATACCTGCGAATACAAACCACTCAAAATTCCAAAGAGATGTGAAAAGAAGCAGGTGTATATTTATGCCTTATCCTCATAAATGACAAGAACATTGACTAATATAAATATTAATTTTTACTTTAGAATGCCTTACTATTTCGAACGATCCCTTAAAAAAATAAACTATCAGTGTTAATGCAGGATCTGGCCATTTGTAAGTGCCGTGGATTTCCAACACAGATAAACACTCACCATTTCGTGACTGTAAATGTTTATTGAAAGGAATATTGTCTGACCGCCATTCTTGAATCCTACATTTTATAGCTCGTAACTCCCAGTGAGTGGAAATATATTAATTTTATTGAATGTAAATTAAAATATTATATCAAAGCATCTTGACAAGCAATCAAAGAGGGCCTCCTGCAACGACGAGATCACCCCTCCTGTGTTTTTCTGCCCAAGAGAGATTCTAGGACACTGAGATTTTATTTCCAACAAGTATGGACATGAGTTAAATGCTGAAACGTGATGAGATGCCATATCTGGCTACCTGAAATGAGAACTAAGAAGTTACCCTTCCTAGTGGGCTTAAGGTCATCCGATCTTAAACACTGGGGATTCAGTCATTATTTGTTGTTAAGAGCTGGTCACTCAAGCCAGGGAGAAAACGATGCTATTGGCATTAATGCATCCTTGGCTGACCTGGTCCCGTCCAGGCGCCCCATCAGCATCCACACCCTTGACTCCCAGCTCCAAGCCCAACACCATCCTGCTCGCTGAATTTCACCCACCACATAACCACGCTGTGAGCAACAGGAATAATCCATTCCAAAGACAATTCACGGGAGCCACGCACTCAAATGCAGTGGTGCACACAGAAGCCATTTACAAATAGTAAAGTACAACACAATTCTGGGGCATATACCTGCAGTCAGTTCAGCCGCCAACTTCACACCGATATACCTGAGGGACCTACACACCGACCCGACTCTCAAAGGACCCACATTCTCTGTGGCAACAGAGAAGCACTGTGATTAATTTCCCCAATCCTGTCCATCAATTATATAAGCTACTGAGTAAAACAGGAAATAATGTCCAGACACATAACCACGCATAGCATGTATCTACCTGTGTGTGTGTCACCACCAGGCTTCCGGGAACAGGGAAAATCATCGCTTCAAAAGCTGAGGCTTCAAATTAAATTACTTCCCTGTTTGATTCAAAAAGTGCGGATTCAGAAGCAACCCTGGGTATGGTCTAGTCTAAGTCACTTCTTTCACAGATGTAGAACCTGAGGAAAGGGTAGACTCGAGTGAATTTCCTGAGGCCGCATAGCCATTTCCCATCACTGCTGGTGTCCAGGGCTCCTGCAGGACCCCCAAGAAAGGGTCCATCAGCCACGGGACGCAGTGCTTCCCACCCGGGCAGAGAGCAGCTCACAGGGCGATGACTCAGCCCGTGGCCCAGGTCTTACCGCGGTGCAGAATCTGCTGCCCACAAGGTACGCAGTGCTTGTCCTCCGCTGTTTGCTCTGGTCATAGTTGGAAACGAGCTGCCTACATTCTCAGCACTTCTGCTCCTTAGCGTCTGTGTATCACACGTTCCGACAGTTCCAGCAGTACTCGGAAGACAGGTTCTGATTTCTTTCTAATTCAATTCTATTTGGACCTACTTAGAAGAGCCACAATCATGATGAGTTTATGAAATTATTGATTCTACGTGTATTTCAGGAGAATTACAGAAAATGGTTGAAAACACTGATGCAGAAGGTTGGAATTTCTTTCAAAAGTCTGCTAATCTAAACAGTTGGTGGGAAGTGAATTTATACTTAACTGCCTTTTGAAACACTTTCCTGGGACAATTTATATGTATTTACTTGGAGCCACAGGGTATTATCTGGGGAATGAAATAGCACATAAACTACCAGCAGACAATAATCTCTTGGCCAACACAGCAAAGCATCTGCCAGCAAACACCCTTCCACTTGGAAGGGCACGTCCTGCTGCTCCAGGACACAGATGACGAGCTTGTGCCGCTCCATCTTGGGCCTGGATCAGTGGACACTCACCAGGCCAGCTCTGCCAGCACATCCAACAAACACTGCTGTGGTCAAGGCTGTCAAATACACTTCTTGTAATTTTCTGAATAGTTCCCTAGCTTGTTTGGAATTCTAATTTAATTTCACAGTAAATGGTAGCAGGTTTGCAAAAGTCCTGTTTAGAATAAAGCTGATCAATTATCTGTGAGTCTACTTGTTCACTTATTCTTTCATCAATACCCGCAAAGCAGCAAGAACTGTGCTGGAAGCTGTGGACACAAGAAATATTTGTTCTTTAAAAAAAATGTCCAAAGCAGATTTACAGTTAAGGCTTCAAACTTCTTACACAAGTATTTAGAAATTCTACTGCATGTGTGAATAGAGAAGAATTCAAGTTCAAAGCGGTAAGTGTAAGAGAAAGAGTAAGAGAGATGAATTACTGACAGTGCTCAATTGTTACTTTCCTTTTCACTCCTTTATAAATTAATTTTGAGCATATAGAATATGCTCCGGTGGCAAGTATTCCCTCCACGGAAGCAAGTCGACCTGAGTGCCATGAAGACCCCGGCCCACGTCTTCACAGGTGAGAGCAGAGGGCCATGTGTTCCTTCTCAATTGTCTATGTATTAACTAAAAATGAGAAAGAAAACCTTCTAAACAGCAAGAAAATTAACAGACTACAAAGTTAATACAAAATACGGGCACCTCCTGTCTGCATGGCACGTGGGCACCTGGCCCCCCAGGAGCTTAGGGGTATGTCCAGGGAGAGGGACTCCAGTCACTGGAACAAATGCTCTGCCAGAGCCACTGGCTGTGCCGTTAGGGAGAAGACGGGGGTCAATAAGAACTGGGGTGCACTTACAAAGGTGGGTTTTTAGTTGAAACTTTGAATTCAACTAAAAAAAGAGGAGCGATGTGTCAGGTAAAAGGTGGGGAGACGTCACTGCCTGCAGGAGAGACACACGTGCGAGGTGGTCAGGGAAGGGTGGGCTGTTCACCTGGAACCCAGGTTCTGACCCAGGGCCATCAGAACAGAAAACGGCAGGTGACAGGATACCGAGCACTTAAGAGAATCCAGTAAACGACATGTCGCTACCCAGTTCTCATGCCAAGCGAAGTTCACCTTGATGACGCTCTTCCTCTTACAGCTGCATCCAGCTAACTCATCACTAAGTTGTCAGCTCTGCTGTGAAGGTGCATCAGAATGGAGCCCCATCCTCCGCCCCCTCTGTCCACACCTGGACGGGCAGAGGCTGCAGCCCCCAAGCTGCACAAACTGTGAACCAGCCCAAGCTCCCTGCCCAGAGCCCGCCCGCAGCTGTGACCCAAAGGAGCACCAGGCTCCGGGGCCTGACCGAGGCTGGAAGGCCCTGGGCCCCGCTCTCTGCTCCACTGCTCTCTGTCCGCATCCCATATGGTCCCGTGGGGCCTCGCTCCGTGGGTCCTTCTGTCTGGCAGTTGGCAGGTGCTCTCCCGACCCCCAAAGGCCTCTGGTCGACCAGGTGGCCGTCTCATCCACAACCACACGCCCAGCAGCTTCCTTCCCCTGGTCCTACGTCCCACTCTCTCCACAGAAATTACAGGTTTGCATACTATTGTATCACTATTCACCTGCGTATCCTTGTCTCAACACGTAGGCTTTAGATCGCTGAGCATTCACCATCAAGATGCATGCCTGGGAGCTTCCCTGGTGGCGCAGTGGTTGAGAGTCCGCCTGCCGATGCAGGGGACACGGGTTCGTGCCCCGGTCCGGGAAGATCCCACATGCCGCAGAGCGGCTGGGCCCGTGAGCCATGGCCGCTGAGCCTGTGCGTCCGGAGCCTGTGCTCCGCAACGGGAGAGGGCACAGCAGTGAGAGGCCCGCGTACCGCAAAAAAAAAAAAAGATGCATGCCTGGGACACAAAAGTGACAAAGAAACATTTTGTGGGATAAATGAGCAAATGACCAAACACTCGCCGTGTTTATATTTTTGCAAAGAAACAAAAGAGAGAATGGTTTAAGAACAGAGTGACAGGTAAGGGCTGGGGGCTGCAGAAGGAGGAACACTCTCTGGCCTTCCCTAAAGCTGTGAGCCTCGGCCATGGCCCCAGCGCTTTCCCGAGGGACCCGGACTCTTCCCAGGCCCTAGGAAGCTGTTTAGGCCACGACAAGTGACATTCATTCCACCAGGATGGAAAAGCCAAGGTGATAAATAGATGAAGAATCTCGGAGAGGTCTTTGAAAAAAGTACAGTTTATTTTTAAACCCCTGCAAGCAAGCGAGCACTTTTGCCTTTTGATAAAATCAGGAGAGTCGGAAGCGACGAGTTATTGGTAATTAAAGTGACTTTTCTAAAAACCTGGGAAGTCTTCCCAGGACTCCATTCTAATTTCTAACCAGTGGATTTGAGAATTTACATAACAAAGGTCACACTTGAAATGTGGGGTTAGTACTACTAGAAGACCAGTGAAAAACTCCCTGAAGCCGTCACAGAATCTACAGCAACAGGGCAAAAAGAGCAAAACTCAAGAAATAGTTACCCTGCTTGCTTTATTTCTTTAATTGGGAAACAGTGATCTAAAACATAAGCCAAATTTATTAATACTATGAAAAGAAATCATCTTGGCTAACAATAATTTATTTCTTATCACCATTAACACTAAAAAGCTGCAAAAAAAAAAAAGCAAAACCTCAATATTAGAAGTACGATGAGGAGCCTATTTTAAGCCCCACCTTTTTCAAGTTTATGTTTGTAACACAACCGAGTCCCTCCTCTGAGCACGTGCCCACCCTTCTGCACGGCCTCCATCCTCTCCTCGGGATGGCACACTTGCGACTTGAGTACCTAGTCCTCTGGAAAGGAGCCATACGCCAGAGTGAACGCGGAGAAATGCCAGGATTCTAAGAACATTTCCGTCTGGTTTGTCAACTCAGCTCTTCATTAAAGGGCGTCACGTGTCCTGATGCCGAGACCGCAGACAACCTCACAAGATTTACACAGCCAAGGAAACAACGCAGCCCAGATGCTGATGCCATGAGGTAATTAGCTAATGAGGTTCCGTGTTGTAGCAAATGTACTAATACCCGAGGTTCAAACCCCAGTTCCACCATCAACCGGCTCTTCAGACAAACAGCAGTCTCTCCACAAAGCTCCAGTCACCCAAACACAGGTTTTGTCCACCCCTCAGTTTTTTAGTGACAATAAAATACGTGTGTAAACCCATTTTTTAAATAAATAGACTATTTTTAGAGCAGTTTTAGGAATATAAAAAAATGGAGGAGGAGGAGCTCATATAGCCTCTTCTTCACCCCCCCGACCCTCCCCCCGTGTTATTAACATCTTGCAACGTATGGAACGTCTGTTACAGCTGCTGGACCAATATCATATCAGTACATATTATTAACTACAGTCTCCAGTTCAGTTAGGGGTCACTCCTGGGGTTGGACATTCTACAGGTTTGGACAAATGTATCCACCACTACAGTAACATACAGAGTAGTTTCACTGCCCTAAAAACCCTCTGTGCTCCACCTAACCATCCCTCCCTACAATCCCCGGCAACCACTGACCTTTTTACTGTCCCCATAGTTCTGCCTTTTCCAGAATGTCTTATAGTTGGAATCACACAATCTGTAGCCTGTTCAAATTGGCTTCTTTCACTTGGTAATATGCATTTAAGGTTTCTCCATGTCTTTACATGGCTCGAAGGCTCATTTATTTTTAGCTGAATAATATTCTCTTGTTTGAGTATACTACAGTTTATTTATCTATTCACCTGCTGAAGGACATATTGGTTCCTTCCAAGTTTTGGCAATTATGGATAACATTGCTATAAGCATCCATGTGCAGGTTTTTGTGTGGACATAGGTTTTCAACTCATTTGGATAAATACCAAGGGTTGTTGGATTGTTGGATCAAATGGAAGAGTGTAGTTAATTTTTTTAGGAAACTGTTAAACTGTCTTCCAAGGTGGCTGTACCATTTTGCACTCCCACCAGCAGTGAATGAGAGTCCCCGTTGCTTCACATCCTCATTAGCATTTGGTGCTGTCAGTGTTCCAGATTTTGGCCATTCTGACAGGTATGTAGTGGTATCTCTCACTGTTTCATTTTTCATTTCCCTGATGACACATGATGTTGAACTTCCTTTCATAGGCTTATTTACCATCTGCATTCAGGTGTTTTTAGATTTTTACCTACGTATTTCTTCTCTGATGAGGTATCCATTCAAACCTTTTGCCCATTTTTAAATTGAGGGTTTTTTTATTTTTGAATTTAAGAAATCATACTAATCCTTTATCAGATGTGTCTTTTGCAAACATTTTCACTAAGTCTGTGGACTGTCTTTTCATTTGCTTGACGTTGTCTTTCACAGAGCAGAAGATGTTTTTATTTTAATGAAGTCCAGCTTACCAATTATTCTTACATGGATCATGTCTTTGGGGTTGTATCAAAAAAGTCATCACCATATGCAAAGACATCTAGATTTTCTATGTTATCTTCTAGGATATTTTTAGTTTTGTATTTTACATTTAGGTCTGTGGTCCCTTTTTTTGTTTTTTAAAGGCACGCTCTGGGTGGATCTTTTTTTTTTTTTTAATTTATTTATTTATTTTTGGCTGTGTTGGGTCTTCGTTTCCGTGTGAGGGCTTTCTCTAGTTGTGGCAAGTGGGGGCCACTCTTCATCGTGGTGCGCGGGCCTCTCACTGTCGCGGCCTCTCTTGTTGCGGAGCACAGGCTCCGGACGCGCAGGCTCAGTAGTTGTGGCTCACGGGCCCAGTTGCTCCGTGGCATGTGGGATCTTCCCAGACCAGGGCTCGAACCCGTGTCCCCCGCATCGGCAGGCAGACTCTCAACCACTGCGCCACCAGGGAAGCCCTGTGGTCCCTTTTGAGTTTATTTTTGTGGAGGATGTGACTATGTGTCTAGATTCATGTTTTCTGTGTGGATGTCCAGTTATTCCAGCACCATTTGTTGAAGAGATTACCATTTTTTCCATTGTGTTCCCTTTGATTCTTCGTCAAAGATCAGTTAAGTATATTCAGCGAGGTCTATTTCTGGGCTCTCTGTTCTGTTCCATTGATCTACTGACAAATAGATATTTCACCAATACCACACTCTCTAGAACACTTCAGCTACACTTACAGCAAGTCTTGAAGTTGGGAAGTCAGTCCTGTGACTGTTCTCCTTCACTGCTCTTTTGCCTATTCTGGGTCTTTAGCCTCCTCTCCATAAAAACTTTAGAATCAGTGTGTTGATAGCCACAAAATAATCTGCTGTTGTTTTGATTGGGATTGCATTTAACCTATAGATCAAGTTGTGAAAAACTGACATCTTAACAATACTGAGTCTTCTTATTCATGAACATGGACTATCTCTCCATTTATTTGGTCCCACTTTGATTTCTTTCATCAGAGTTTGGTAGTTATCCTCATATAGATCTGGTACGTACTTTGTTAGATTTTTACCTATGTCATGTTTCAGTGCAAATATAAATGGTTTTGTTTTTAATTTCAAATTCCAGTTGTTCACTGTTGGTATATAAGGAAGCAATTGACTTTTGCATATTAACCTTATATCCTGCAACTTTGCTACAATCACTTATTAGTTCTGAGTGGGGTTTTTTGGTTGATTCTTTGTGATCTTCTACATAAACAATCAGGTCATCTCAAACAAAGACAGTTTTATTCTCCTTTCCAAATTTGTATACATTTTATTTCCTTTCCTTGTCTTGTTTCATTACTAGGAATTCTAGTACAAAGCAGAAAAGTAGTCGTGAGAGGAGATATCCTCCCCTTGTTCTGGATCTTAGTTTATCACCATTAACCATGATGTTAGTTGTGGGGTTTTTGGAGATTTTCTTTACCTGGTGAGGAAATTTCCCTGTAATCCCAGTTTGCTCATAGTTTTTATCATGATTAGATGTTGGATTTGGTCAAATGCTTTTCCCACAACTATTGATATGATCGTGTGACTTTTCTTCTTTGGCCTGCTAATGTGATGGTTTACATTAATTGATTTTCAATACTGAGCCAGCCTCCCACACTTGGGATAAATCCTCGACTTGCTCTGTATGCCTCAAAAATCAGTAACTTTTGTCCCTGCTCCCACGACCCCCATGCCACCCCAATCAGGCTCCACTCTCAGACAGCTGACAGTCACCCGTGACCTCTGTGGCGCCAGTCTGACAGATGTGTTTCATCTTCCTCCTCCTTGGTGTGTCCACAACATGAGGCGCAGCATGCACCCCCATGTTCCTGAAGCTCTTTTCTCTTCCCCAATTTGCCAACTTCCTGATTCTCCTTCTGCCTCTCTGATCACCCCCTTACAGTCATTCATTCATTCAACAAACCTTTCTAGAGTTCATTCTAGATTTCAGCCCCAGTGTTACATGTTAGGCATGCAGTCCTGCCCAACACACGCATGCCCTGCTGCAGCACTCAAGTTAGAGGACAGCAGAAACATTACAAAGAAAATGTTTACGACATGGCATGACGAGTGTGTCCCCCAAGGTATGTTGATGTTTTAACCCCAAATACTTCAGAATGACCTTATCTGGACACGAGATCTTTACAGAGATGATCAAGTTTAAGTGCGGTTATTAGGGTGGGCCCTAGTCCTACATGGATGGAGTCCTTATAAAAAGGAGGAATTTGGACACAGAGACAGACACGCACAGAGGGAACGAGATGTGAAGAGACACAGAGAAGAGACGGCCACCTACGAGCCAAGGGGGGATCCCTCCCTTGCAGCCCTTAAAAGGAACCACCTGACTGCACCTCGATCTTGGACTTCCAGCCTCCAGAACTGTGAGACAATAGATTTCTGTTGTTTAAGGCCACTAACTGTGTGGTACTTCATCACAGCAGCCCCAATAAACGAAAACACACAGTGAAAAGCACCCAGGCAGAGGGGTAGGAAAGTACAGCCGCCAGAACAGGCCTGTCACCCAACACAGCCAAGTGCAGGGGGACCAGCGACCCCGCCGGGGACAGAGGAGGAAGCAGCACGTGACGGGACAGCATGTCACACGTCGTAAGCCATGGGAGCCGGTCCTGAAGCCATGAATACAGCTCTGTGCTGAGTCTCGAGGGCCCTTCCCATGAACCACCGAAGCTGGGGGTCTCGGGGACCCCGACACAGAGCTGAATCAGGCATTACACTCAAGCTTTAGCACCCAGCATTATGAAAGCCCTGAACTTCTTCCTTACAGCATTTATCTATAATTATTTACTGTATCATTGCACAGCCCATCGCCCCAAAGATTTTTAAACCAGGTTTTATCTAAGTGTGAAGATCCAGCGTCTGGAACCAAGGCCCCACACAGCAAATATCTGTGGTGGCAATAGCTGAATCCATCAATGGGTTCCCATGTGAAAACAGCATGAAGTGCAGCAAAGCCCTCTGTAAAGGCCCGGCAGCTGTGCAGTCAGGAAGCTGTGTGCGCACATAAAGCCACGCACGGCTCATGGGTTCATCCTTTACGAAACTGTAGAAGTGACAAAGATGCTAAGGTGACAATGGGTAAAACAATCAGTACCAACACTGCTGAGAACATAATATTCTATCTGCAATTTATACAGAAGCGTAAGAAGCTGGCGGATTTGGTTTGCTTATTCGTCACAGGTAGACAATCCATTCCCTGGCAGGAGAAAGATGGAAATGGCCACAGGATCCCGAGCAGAATGAAGGTGATAATTCACTGAAATTTACAGCCAGGGAGCAGATAAAAGACAGAGGAGGCACCACGACCATCGGATTGGATTCACCACCAGCCTCCGTTCTTCCTGCTGGAAGGCAGGTGAGAGCAGGTGAAAAAAGCCCGCCGGAGATTTCGGGCAGGCGGGTGGGACTTCATTACGTGCAGGGTGAGACCAAGGAAGGTGATGACAGGCCCATTCCTGCTGTTCAAACTCAAGACACGGGAAGAGGGCACACGGCGGAAGGAGCTGGGGGCGGGGAGCCGAGCAGGCACAGGGAGGCGGTTTATCATCCCACCAAGTCGAGCCCTGATGCGGCAGCGCGTTGATTCAGCTTCAGCCACGCAGGTTCCCAGCCCAGAGCACACGGTGATAGGTCGGTGCCCGTTTTCCTCCAAAGCATGTGCTGGTGCGGGAGAAGCGCGAGCGCCCGTGGCCGGGGCCACACGGCCCTCGGCCTCCAGGGGCTGGGCTCGGGGCCAGCGTCCTGCCTGGCGTTCCCATGCGCCCACGGATGAGGGACCTTAAGAGAGTTCCTGAACCTCTAGCGTGCCCTTGACAGTCAAGGAAGGGGAGAGAGCGGAGACGAGAGAGGAACCACACGGAGCCCCTGCCCCGTGGGCCCCGGCGCCACGGCGCGCGCTCGAGGAGCTTCATCAGCTGAGCGGACAGCCACGTCTTCCCACCGCGGCCACCGACTGCAGACCTGTCTGCGCACCTGCCGGGGGTCTGTCCCAGCGGTCAGTGGGTGGATGAGAACGGAGTGAACCATTAACGGACACAGAGCCAACTGTCCCCAGAAGCCCGCGGGCCCTTCTCGGACCACGTCTGTCAACACACGCGGTAAAATACACACTAAACAGCTCCACCGAGATAGAGTAAAAGTCAAACATTTTAATCAAGCTGTAGAAACATAGGACGTTGATTAACACCTTATTTTAAATGATCGGGCAGCAGATATAACACTGACACTGATCTCAAAGCGCTGCTGAGCAGAGGCCTCACTCACGACATGACATGAACATGCCTGCTGGAAACGCTTAGTCCCACTCAGAAGCTGCTGGGAACAAAGACCGTTTCCCCGCACAGACTCACAGAGCCCTGGAGTTCCTATCTGCTCCCCCGTGAGGGGTCCATGCACCCCAAGTCCTGAACCCCTGCCCTAAATTAAGATGTGACGTCTTTATAGTCCTGGAAACATTTCACAGAATGTCAAGACTCAGCTTTGTGTCACAACTATCTTAGAGTTTTTATCAACAATATCGGGATATCAGTGTGTATCAGGGTCCCGGTGAGACTGCTGGCACCAACCAGGAGCTGGAGAAGAGTTTGGTAAAGAACCCAAGGGCAAGTCTGGGCATGAAGGAAAGTAACAGACATCGCGGGGCTGGGGGCAGTAACCGGTGCCAGCCTCAGACCTGCAGGGGCCAGCGCTCTTTACGTTCAGATTCTTCGTCTGCAAAGTGGGAGGACACACACAGTACACACCGAAGGCGTCTTTGACAAGATGACAACAGACTCTACCCACGCTCATGCTTCATTCTATGTTTTTTCAGAAAATGAGTTGAATTACTTGGATGGCATGCAAATCAAACAAATACCCAGGATGCCAAGATGACAAAGCTGTGAACTCAGATCCCTGGGGGGGGTTTCTATATGAAAGCCAACAATGGAATTCCTTGTCACAGGATGCCCTAAACTAATGGTGCCCATGCAATGAGACAGAATTTCCTAAAAATCTATACACAGCCAAAGCCCTTGAAATTTGCTGAGGAACAAGGAACATACATCCCTTCGAAAAAAAGCTTTGCCTGTCCTACCAAGTGTCTTGGTGATCTTCCTGGCGACTACATTTGCAAAGCCAGCTGCTCCTCTGCATGTCACTACAGACAAAAATAAGAGCCTCAGAAATAAATCCTATGTCACCTGGTCTGCAAAGACTTTAAAAAATGTTTCCAGGAATGGGAGAAAATATTTGCAAACGATGTGACCAACAAGGGATTGATTTCCAAAATATACAAACAGCTCAGTATCAAAAAACAAACAACCCAATCAAAAAATGGGCAGAAGATCTAAATAGACATTTCTCCAAAGGCATACAGATGGCCGAGAGGCACATAAAAGAATGCTCAACATCACTAATTATTAGAGAAATGCAAATCAAAACTACAATGAGGTATCACCTCATACCAGTTAGAATGGGCATCATCAGAAAATCTACAAACAACAAATGCTGGAGAGGGTGTGGAGAAAAGGGAACGGTCTTGCACTGTTGGTGGGAATGTAAACTGATACAGCCACTGTGGAGAACAGTATGGAGGTTCCTTAAAAAACTAAAAATAGAACTACCATACAACCCAGCAATCCTAGTCCTAGGCATATACCCTGAGAAAACCATAATTCAAAAAGAGTCATGTAACACAATGTTCATTGCAGCTCTATTTACAATGGCCAGGACATGGAAGCAACCTAAGTGTACATCGACAGATGAATGGATAAAGAAGATGTGGCACATATAAACAATGGAATATTACTCAGTCATAAAAAGGAACAAAATTGAGTTGCTTGTAGTGAGGTGGATGGACCTAGAGTCTGTCCTACAGAGTGAAGTAAGTCAGAAAGAGAAAAACAAATACCATATGCTAACACATATATATGGAATCTAAAAAAAAAAAAAAAAGGTTCTGACGAACCTAGGGGCAGGACAGGAATAAAGACGCAGACGTAGAGAATGGACTTGAGGACACGGGGAGGGGGAAGGGTAAGCTGGGACGAAGTGAGAGAGTGGCATGGACATATATACACTACCAAATGTAAAATAGATAGCTAATGGGAAGCAGCCGCATAGCACAGGGAGATCAGCTCGGTGCTTTGCAATGACCTAGAGGGGTGGGATAGGGAGGGTGGGAGGGAGATGCAAGAGGGAGGGGATATGGGGACATATGTATGCATATGGCTGATTCACCTTATTCACTTGGTGTACAACAGAAACTAACACAGTATTGTGAAGCAATTATACTCCAATAAAGATCTATTTTAAAAAACTGGTATTTAAATGTTTACAAAACTTTTCCTTGTTAAATACATAATGCATTAATTAATCATGTATATAAGGTGCAAAATATATAAGGAAAGGTCAACTGTTTAATGTTAAAATATAAATTAATTATTTAATAAATGCATAAAACTGAGTATTAAACAAAATAAAAATTGAGTAAATAGTCCTCTCTCAAACAAAATTCCTTGCAAAACAAGAGAATCCATGAAGAATTAATGAAGTTTATCTTCCCAAGAGTGTGGTAGGCTGGATATTCTAATTACACCAACACTGGAAACAGACATTCAGAACAAAATAACTGTGAAAATCTTTTTTAAATTTACAGATGTGCTGAAAATATATCTTTGAAAAGTTTAAAAGGCAAGTGAATCATATGCAATAAATATATAAGTAAATAATAAACAAACCTCAAACTATTCCTCACATCTTACACAAAAATTAGTCCAAAATAGTTGAGACTTAAATATAAAACTTAAAACTATGAAATTTTTGGCAAAACTCATAGGAAAAAATCTGTGGCTTTGAGGCAGGCAAAGAATTCTTAGACACAACTCCAAAAGCACAGTTCATAATAGAAAAAATGATAAACTACACATTATTAAAATTAAAATATTCTGTTGTTCAAAAGAAACTTAAGAAAAAAAAAGACAACTCACAACTGGGGGAATATATTTCTAAACCACATAGATGAGAAAAGACTTGTACCCAGAATACATAAGGAAATGTCAAAATTAAACATCAAAATACAAACAACCCTTTTTTTTAAGTAGGCAAAAACGTATGAACAGACCCTTCATCAAAGAATAAAGATGGAAAGTAAACATGTGAAAAGAGGCTCAATGTCATTAGTTATTGGGGAAATTCAATAAAAACCTCAACAGAGATGCAACCACCTACTGTCAGAAAAGCTGGGAGAGTCACCCAGCCTTAGAAGCCCAAGCCACAGGGACACAGAGCCACGGGGACACGGAGCCACAGAGACCCAGAGCCATGGGGACACGGAGCCACAGGGACCCAGAGCCACGGGGACCCAGAGCCACAGGGACACGGAGCCACGGGGACCCGGAGCCACGGGGACCCGGAGCCACAGAGACCAGAGCCATGGGGACACAGAGCCCCGAGGACCCAGAGCCATGGGGACCTGAAGCCAGGGGGACACGGAGCCACAGGGACCTGGAGCCACAAGGACCCAGAGCCACGAGGACCCAGAGCCATGGGGACACAGAGCCACGGGGACCCTCGTGCTCTGGGGGAGGCAGCGCACAGGGAAAGGGTTTGGCAGTTTCCTAAGAAGTTCACACATGCTTTCCCTTCAACCAGCCCCCCATCCTGGTGCTGAAATGCAGCCCCCACGAGAATTGAGGACCTATTTCCACATAAAACCCTGCACAGGAACATCCAGAGCAGCTTCACTCGTAATCGTCAGAAGCTGCAAATAGCTCAAATGTGTTTCCTCAATGGAATCGATAAAGAAAATGACACAGTCACACCATGGAACACTGCTCAGCAAGTTTCCAAGCGGAACTCTAGTGCCACAGCAGCGGGATGGACCTCAGATGCACTGTGCTAAGGGCAGGGAACCAGCATCACAGGCTATGCAGTGTGTGGCCCCGTTTACACGGCGTCCACGAACAAGTGGATGTGCAGGGACAGGAAACAGTCAGCCGGTGCCTAAGGCCTGAAGAATTCTGTCCATAACCTGTGAAGCACAGCTAAAATTACACCTGCAAGGAAGTCTTCCCCCCTTAAATCTTCATATTAACTAGAAATAGCACCATAAATAAACAAATAAGCTAAGCATCCAACCTAAAAAGCTAGAAAAGAACCACAGAACATAACAAAGAAAGGAAAGAGGAGGAAATAATAAAGAGAAAAGAAGAAGCTAATGGAAACTAAATAGAAAAAAAGCTCACAACAGAGATGGTACAACAACAAAAAGCCTGGTTCATTAAGAAATTCTGGCCAGAATTATGCAGAAAAAAAGAAAGAGCATATAAATTATATCTCAATTAAGGTGTTATTAAAACTGCTTTAATTTTAATTAAAAATTAAAGGCACTAAAAACCAATATCAATGAACAGGAGAACATAGCTTAAAACAACACAGAGATCAAACGATCCTAAGAGACAATGAACTTTTTCCAACAAATCTGAAAATGAAGATGACATGGAAAAGTTTAGATAAATGAAATTTCCCTAAACTGTCTCAAGAAGAAATAGAAAATCTGAATAGTCCCTAATCATTACAGTTATTGAGTCAGAGGTTTTAAATCTTCCCACAAAGAAAACACCAGGTCCACGCGGTTTTAATGGCAAGTTCTACAAAATATTTAAGGTAAAAGATTTCCAGTTGTACAGAAACTATTCCAAAGCAAATTAGAAGCACCAAGCTGCAACTCACTTTATGAGACTAGCATAAATGTAGTAGTAAATCCTAACAAGAAAAATAGGAGAAGCAAAACAAACTGGCTAGTATCATGCAGCAACATGGACGGAAAATCATAAACAAAATAAAAGCAAGTTAAATATGGAGAGGTAAAAAAAATGGTACAAGGTGAGCCATATCCCACAAATGTAAATCTGAGATTAGAAAATGTATGCATACCCACCCCATTAACAGATTAAAGAAGAAACACTGTATTATAATCTCAACAGAGGAAGAAAGAGCACTTGTGAAAATGTAATACCTGTTCATGATTTTTAACAGTACTTAGCAAAACAGGAACAGAAGAGAACTTTTTAAACTCGATAAACCTAGAGCAAACATTCCATAGTGATGAGAAACCACACAAATTGTGCCCACTAACACCTTTTCTTTTCTTTAAAAGAAGAAAAATGAACAAAACGCTTAAGGACTAGATAAAGTCCAGGGGAATTAAAGATGTAGTGGTAAATAATGCAGCTCCTAGAAGGCAGTGCAGGAGGCTGCGTGGATATTCTGTGTGTCCCACCTGTTCCCGGGAGCTGAGCTCTGGGGCTGTCCCCCCGCCAACCCGCCTCTGGCTGCCAGCTGGGGTTGTCCAGTTGATGATGGGCAAACGCAGGAAGATGGTAAGTTTGGGGCGTTTGCTCCCCAGCGCCCTCCCTGATGGTCAGGGGGTTCCAAAAAATTTTCAATTGTTCGAAGACACTAACAACCACAGCTCTGCCTGCAGCTCCCGTGGGCCTGCACCTTGTCCTTCTGACCTGAGAGCAATGCTCTCCCAAGTCCCTTCACCAAACTGTCCTCATTTCAGGGTGCCACCTGCTTCCCCACAGGACCTGGTGACATAACCATTAACCACAAAGAACAAGATTAATGAGTGGACTTGACTAACCTTAAGAATTTCTGTTCATTAAAAGAAAGCATAAAGAGCATGGAAAGACAAGTACACACTGGGAAGAGAAATTTGCAATATGTACAAATGATACAAGATTTGTATCCAAAATGTTAAGGATTTCTAAAAATCAGCAGTAAGAAGATAATCAAGTAGAAAAATCAACAAAATTTTTCTATAAGCATCTACCACAGTAGGAAATATGTATGGCCAACAAATATAAAAAAATAGCCAATCTCATTAATAATCAGAAAAATACAAATTAAATGAGATATCACTTCACATCCAAAAGACGAGCAAAAAATTTGAATCTCACTATGACAAGTGCTGCTGAGAATTGAGAGAAACCCAGGGCCACACCCAGGTCCAGTGGGAGTGGACAATGGTACAGGGACTTTGGAAAGTAGTTTAGCATCATCTAGTAACAATGAAATGGGTCTTCCACAAGAGAAGGGCATACAGAAATTCACACACAGGTGTCAGGAAATATGAGCAAGAATACTCACAGCATCCCTGTAACGACAAAACTGGAAACAATACAAAACTGGAAACAATGCAAATGTTCATGTAGCAGAAAATGGAGAAATCAACTGTGGTATATTCATACAATTGAAATTTCTAACAAACAAAGCTCAGCTACAAGCAAAATGCAGATGAATCTCAAAATACTGAACTATAAGATATAAGAGTAAATCAGAGAAGAGGAATATACCATGGTTCCATTAATATAAAGTTCAAATACTTGTGAAAGTAAGCAGTATTTTGTTTAGGGAATAGAAATATTTTTAGTAAAACTACTTTTTTTTTTTTTTTTGCGGTATGCGGGCCTCTCACTGTTGTGGCCTCCCCCGTTGCGGAGCACAGGCTCCGGACGAGCAGGCTCAGCGGCCATGGCTCACGGGCCCAGCCGCTCCGCGGCATATGGGATCCTCCCAGACCGGGGCACGAACCCGTATCCCCTGCATCGGCAGGCGGACTCTCAACCACTTGCGCCACCAGGGAGGCCCCAGTAAAACTACTTTTTAAGTTTCTTTTAAAAGGCCTCTGTGAGGCTCAAAGAATCAAAGAGGGGGACTTCCCTGGTGGCGCAGTGGTTAAGAATCTGCCTGCCAATGCAGGGGACATGGTTCGAGCCCTGGTCTGGGAAGATCCCACATGTCATGGAGCAACTAAGCTCATGCACCACAACTACTGAAGCCCAGGCGCCTAGAGCCCATGCTCCAAAACAAGAGAAGCCACCGCAGTGAGAAGCCCGTGCACCTCAACGAAGAGTAGCCCCCGCTCGCCGCCACTAGAGAAAGCCCGCGTGCAGCAACAAGGACCCAACACAGCCAAAAATAAAAAATATAAATAACTGTATTAAAAAAAAGAAAAAGAATCAAAGAGGGGCCCAGAGAGAACTTTGAATAAAATCGTGAAGCCTCAATTTTTTTCTTAAACTGAGTTTTTATCATTTTTTCATACTTTATACATATTTTAGAAATATTTTTATATATGTACAATATTTAATGAAACCATTTTAAATGAAAAGAATGCTACTGACACTACAAAAACATGTCTAACAACCCAAGAAACTTCCGTCGGCCCCTAAATGATAGCCAGCCACCTGGCTATTTTTCCAGAGGAAAAAATAGGTTTCCACCATTCCAATTTCTTTTATCATTTATCACAAGCAGGAAACATTATTAGCATCTGAATGGTGGTCCCGTAACATTTGCTTCTATTCAAAGCATAATTCTAAATTAGCTTACTGAAAAACCACTTTGAAAGACGGCTGAGTCCAGGCAACTTGAACAACATAAGTAAAATAAATACAGCAGGTGTGCTGCACTGCACAGTTTGATCTCGGTGATTCTGGAAAATACCATGGCTAACTGCTGCCCACCTGCTGGTCCAGGACGGTCCCTCGTGAGGTGGGCATTTAACACATGCAGGATCAGCGCCCCTGGACCAGGGTTCTCAATGGGATACTGTCCTTGGGGCATCTGGCAGAGCTGAGAGAGCATTTTTGGTGTTTACAGTGACTGGGGTTATTACCGGCCTTAAGAGCAGGACCAGAGATGCTATATTTCCTGTAATGCCTGGACACCCTGCACAGCAAAGACTGGTCCTGCCTGGCCCGCGACTTTGAGGTGGTTCTCCAGATGCTCTTGTGAGTCAGCCAGTCCAGTGGACCATTATCTGAGCAAGAACTTAGCTCCGTCGTTTAAAAAGAAAAAGTGCTTAATATGTTCTGCTCAGACTCACATACATATAAGGAGGGCTGCACTTTGGCATTTTTTTTTGAAGCTTTACAAAGAGTTGTGCCTTTTTTTTCTTTTTCTTTTTTTTTTTTTTTTACTATTTTGGAAAACCATTTCATGGAGGACAAAATGTTAAGATGGTATTAGAGTTGCCAAAACGGCTGCATCGATAGTGATCCTTTAAACTTAAAGAGATACACCTATGTAGCTCTTCTCTTTAATATCAACTATGAATCAAATGTGTCAACTTTTACTTGAATATAAACAAACACATTCATGCTAAGTTTACACAAGCTTCTCCTTTTTTCCATTAAGTCACTGACTATATGCACACTTAGCACATGCTTATTAAAATATGTATTATTTTATTATAAAGTCTTTTTATTTCACCATTATAATAGGAGTGGGCATTATGTCACTGTTCAGTTATGTGTATCACAAAGTTATAATAGCTACATGTTTCTTTCTTTTTTAGCAAAAAAGGGAAAGTGCTGGACACATTAACAGTGTGAGACTCCCCCATCTGATGCCAGCGAACTTTGTCTTTCCCCTAACAGCCAGACTTGTCAAGATACAGCCTGGATTGTTAATTGTGTCACTGGCATTTTTACAAACACATTTTTTTATATGTTCTTAACAAAAGGTGGAGGTTAAACACACCAAAAAAAAGCATCCATTATTCAGCCTGATGCAGCAGAAATCAGAATTACAGGATCAGAAGACATGTATTGAGAGAGGTAATCCCCATGGGTACTGAGAGACCCAAGAATGCAAGGCACCCCCATTCTTTCCTTGGGGCATTTCTAAGCATGGCGGTTGCAGCAGAGCAATCTGCTCCCTTCAGGACCAAGAACAGATTCCTTAATGCTTGGGATTCCCCGAGCTCCTATTCCTCAGGTGACAGTCAAACCCACTGCATACGAGCATCCACCAGGGAATTTGGAGGGTCCCAGTGTTTGACATTCTATGAGTAATAAATCTTCTGCCAGCATCATGACACAGTAATGGGCTGCTTTTTTAGCCTCTAAGACATAAAGGCAAATGCCAGAACCAACACTGAGGTTCACGGCAATCTGCTGAATCCCCTTCTCTGTCAATTTCTTGGTCTGCAAGACTGGGGAACTGTTACATAAATCACATGTACGATTTATGGAGCCATGGAGCAGAACATGCAGGCACAATTACCATCTAGTTCCTCTGTTACTGAAAATAATGCTTCTAATTTGAAAGCCTTACTTTTCAAAGTAAATTGACACATCATACACAAAACCAGTTTCAGATTGAGAGCAAATATAAATGAGAAAAGTAAAAAAAAGCAAAATTCAAGAAGAGAACCTAGGAGATCATCTTATGACCTGGGAATGAGAAGAGAATTATTAAATAACATAAAAAATAATGCCAGCATACAGGAAAAAAATGATTATATTAAAACGGAGAACATCTGCTAATCAAAATATACCATGAAGAAAGTTAATCCAATCACAGAGTCAGAAAAAGTAACTGAAATCAAAGATGGATAGCCAGAATATATAATCTATTACTATATAAATTTTAAAAAATACAAGGACAATAGCTCATTAGAAAAATGGGCAGAACATTTATATAAGCACCTTGAAAATGAGCCAAACAACCAAAAATATATATAAAGGTGCTTAACTTCATTAGCCACCAGATAACACACATTAAAACTATAACTGGGGGGAGACCTTGAAGATGGAGGAGTGAGATGTGGAGATCACCTTCCTCCCCACAAATACATCAGAAATACATCTGCATGTGGAACAGCTCCTACAGAACACCTACTGAACGCTGGCAGAAGACCTCAGACTTCCCAAAAGGCAAGAAACTCCCTGCGTTCCTGGGTAGGGCAAAAGAAAAGAGAAAAAACAGAGACAAAGAATACGGACAGGACCTGCACCTCGGGGAGGGAGCTGTGAAGGAGGAAAGGTTTCCACACACTAGGAAGCCCCTTCGCGGGCGGAGAGTGCGGGTGGTGGAGGGGGAAAGCTTCCGAGTTGCGGAGGAGAGTGCAGCCACGGGGGTGCGGAGGGCAAAACAGAGAGATTCCCGCACAGAGGATCGGGCCGACCGGCACTCACCAGCCTGAGAGGCTTGTCTGCTCACCCGCCGGGACAGGTGGGGCTGGGAGCTGAGGCTCAGGGTTCGAAGGTCAGATCCCAGGGAGAGGACTGGGGTTGGCGGCGTGAACACAGCCTGAAGGGGCTAGTGCGCCACGGCTAGCCAGGAGGGAGTCCAGGAAAAAGTGTGGAGCTGCCGAACAGGCAAGAGACCATTGTTTTGGGGTGCGCGAGGAGAGGGGATTCAGAGTGCCGCCTAAACGAGCTCCAGAAACAGGAGTGAGCCACGGCCATCAGCGCAGACCCCAGAGATGGGCATGAGATGCTGCAGCCACCAAGAAGCCTGTGTGCGAGCACAGGTCACTCTCCACACCTCCCCTCCCGGGAGCCTGTGCAGCCCGCCACTGCCAGGGTCCCGTGATCCGCGGACAACTTCCCCGGGAGAGCGCACGGCGCGCCTCAGGCTGGTGCAACGTCACGCTGGCCTCTGCTGCCGCAGGCTCGCCCTGCATTCCACACCCATTACTCCCCCCGGCCTGAGGGAGCCAGAGCCCCCTAATCAGCTGCTACTTTAACCCCGTCTTGACTGGGTGGGAACAGATGCCCTCAGGTGACCTACATGCAGAGGCGGGGCCAAATCCAAAGCTGAACCCCAGGAGCTGTGCGAACAAAGAAGAGAAAGGGAAATCTCTCCCAGCAGCCTCAGGAGCAGCGGATTAAATCTCCACAATAAACGTGATGTACCCTGCATCTGTGGAATACCCAAATAGACAATGAATCATCACAAAATTAAGGCGGTGGACTTTGGGAGCAACTGTAGACTTGGAGTTTGCTTTCTGCATCTAATTTGTTTCTGGTTTATGTTTATCTTAATTTAGTATTTACAGCTTATTATCACTGATAGATTTGTTTACTGATTTGGATGCTCTCTTCCTTTTTTTTATATATAGATTTCTTTTTCCTTTTTCTTTTTTTGTGAGTGTGTATGTGTATGCTTCTTTGTGTGATTCTGTCCATATAGCTTTGCTTTTACCATTTGTGCTAGGGTTCTGTCTGTCTATTTTGTTTTTTGTTTTTAGTATAGTTTTTAGCGCTTGTTATCATTGGTGGATTTGTTTATTGGTTTGGTTGCTCTCTCTTTCTTTATGACTTTTTAATTATTTTATTTTTAATAATATATTTTTAAATTATTTTATTCTTTCTTTCTTTCTTTCTTTCTTTCTTTCTTTTTTTCTCCCTTTTCTTTGGAGCTGTGTGGCTGACAGGGTGTTGGTGCTCCAGCTGGGCATCAGGCCTCTGAGGTGGGAGAGCCAAGCTCAGGACATTGGTCCACCAGAGACCTCCCGGATCCACATAATATCAAACAGTGAAAGCTCTCCCAGAGATCTCCATCTCAACGCTAAGACCCAGCTCCACTCAAGGACGAGCAAACTACAGTAATGGACACCCTATGCCAAACAAATAGCAAGACAGGAACACAACCCCACCCATTAGCAGAGAGGCTGCCTAAAATCACACTAAGTTCACAGACACCCCAAAACACACCTCCGGATGTGGTCCTGCCCACCACAAAGACAAAATCCAGCCTCATCCACCAGAACACAGGCACCAGTCCCCTTCACCAGGGAGCCTACACAACCCAATGAATCAACCTTACACACTGGGGGCAGACACCAAAAACAATGGGAACTACAAACCTGCAGCCTGTGAAAAGGAGACCCCAAACGCAGTAAGTTAAGCAAAATGGGAAGACAGAGAAACACACAACAGATGAAGGAGCAAGGTAAAAACCCACCAGAGCAAACAAATGAAGAGGAAATAGGCAATCTACCTGAAAAAGAATACAGAATAATGATAGTAAAGATGATCCCAAATCCTGGAAATAGAATGGAGAAAATACAAGAAACGTTTAACAAGGACCTAGAAGAACTAAAGAGCAAACAATGATGAACAACAAAATAAATGAATATAAAAATTCTCTAGAAGGAATCAATAGCAGAATAACTGAGGCAGAAGAACGGATAAGTGACCTGGAAGATAAAATAGTGAAAATAACTAGTGCAGAGCAGAATAAAGAAAAAAGAATGAAAAGAATTGAGGACAGTCTCAGAGACCTCTGGGACAACATTAAATGCACCAACAATCGAATTATAGAGGTCCCAGAAAAGAAGAGAAAAAGAAAGGGACTGAGAAAATATTTGAAGAGATTATAGTTGAAAACTTCCTTAATATGGGAAAGGAAACAGTCAGTCAAGCCCAAGAAGAGCAGAGAGTCCCATACAGGATAAATCCAAGGAGAAACATGCCAAGACACATATTAATCAAACTATCAAAAATTAAATACAAAGAAAAAATATCAAAAGCAGCAAGGGAAAAACAACAAATAACATGCAAGGGAACCCCCATAAAATTAACAGCTGATCTTTCAGCAGAAACTCTGCAAGCCAGAAGGGAGCAGCAGGACATATTGAAAGTGATGAAAGGGAAAAACCTACAACCAAGATTACTCCACCCAGCAAGGATCTCATTTAGATTTGACAGAGAAATTAAAACCTTTACAGACAAGCAAAAGCTAAGAGAATTCAGCACCACAAAACCAGCTTTACAACAAGTGCTAAAGGAACTTCTCTTGGCAGGAAACACAAGAGAAGGAGAAGACCTACAATAACAAACCCAAAACAATTAAGAAAACCAAAAGACAGGAACCAAAAGACACAGGAACCAAAAGACACAGATTGGCTGAATGGATACAAAAACAAAACCCGTATATATGTTATCTACAAGAGACCCACTTCAGACCTAGGGACACATACAGACTGAAAGAGAGGAGATGGAAAAAGGTATTCCATGCAAATGGAAATCAAAAGAAAGCTGGAGCAGCAATTCTCATATCAGACAAAATAGACTTTAAAATAAAGTTTATTACAAGAGACAAAGGACACTACATAACAATCAAGGAATCAATCCAAGAAGACAATATAACAACCGTAAATATTTATGCACCTAATATAGGAGAACCTCAATACATAAGGCAAATGCTAACAGCCATAAAAGGGGAAACTGACAGTAACACAATCATAGTAGGGGACTTTAACACCCCACTTTCACCAATGGACAGATCATCCAAAATGAAACTAAATAAGCAAACACAAGCTTTAAATGATACATTAGGGGCTTCCCTGGTGGCGCAGTGGTTGAGAATCTGCCTGCTAATGCAGGGGACACGGGTTCGAGTCCTGGTCTGGGAGGATCCCACATGCCACAGAGCAACTAGGCCCGTGAGCCACAACTACTGAGCCTGTGCATCTGGAGCCTGTGCTCCGCAACAAGAGAGGTTGCGATAGTGAGAGGCCCGTGCACCACGATGAAGAGTGGCCCCCGCTTGCCACAACTAGAGAAAGCCCTCACACAGAAACAAAGACGTAACACAGCAAAAATTAATTAATTAATTAATTAACTCCTACCCCCATCATCTTCTAAAAAAAAAAAAAAAGATACATTAAACAAGATGGACTTAATTGATATTTATAGGACATTCCATCCAAAAACAACAGAATACACTTTATTCTCAAGTGCTCATGGAACATTCTCTAGGACAGATCATATCTTGGGTCACAAATGAAGCCTTGGTAAATTTAAGAAAATTGAAATCATATCAAGTACCTTTGCCAACCACAACGCTATGAAACTAGATATTAATTACAGGAAAATATCTGTAAAAAATACAAACACATGGAGGCTAATCAATACACTACTAAATAACCAAGAGATCACTGAAGAAATCAAAGAGGAAATCAAAAAATACATAGACAAATGACAGTGAAAACACGACGACCCAAAACCTATGGGATGCAGCAAAAGCAGTTCTAAGAGGGAAGTTTATAGCAATACAATCCTACCTCAAGAAACAAGAAACATCTCAAATAAACAACCTAACCTTACACCTAAAGCAATTAGAGAAAGAAGACCAAAAAAACCCCACAGTTAGTAGAAGGAAAGAAATCATAAAGATCAGATCAGAAATAAATGAAAAAGAAATGAAGGAAACAATAGCAAAGATCAATAACACTAAAAGCTGGTTCTTTGAGAAGATAAACAAAATTGAAAAACCATTAGCCAGACTCATCAAGAAAAAAAAGGGAGAAGATTCAAATCAATAGAATTAGAAATGAAAAAGGAGAAGTAACAACTGACACTGCAGAAATACAAAAGATCATGAGAGATTACTATAAGCAACTCTATGCCAATAAAATGGACAACCTGGAAGAAATGGACAAATTCTTAGAAATGCACAACCTGCCAAGACTGACTCAGGAAGAAATAGAAAATATGAATAGACCAATCACAAGCACTGAAATTGAAACTGTGATTAAAAATCTTCCAACAAACAAAAGCCCAGGACCAGATGGCTTCACAGGCGAATTCTATCAAGCATTTAGAGAAGAGCTAACACCTATCCTTCTCAACTCTTCCAAAATATAGCAGAGGGAGGAACACTCCCAAACGCATTCTACGAGGCCACCATCACTCTGATACCAAAACCAGACAAAGATGTCACAAAGAAAGAAAACTATAGGCCAATATCACTGATGAACATAGATGCAAAAATCCTCAACAAAATACTAGCAAACAGAATGCAAGAGCATATTAAAAGGATCATCCACCATAATCAAGTGGGTTTATCCCAGGAATGCAAGGATTCTTCAATAGACGCAAATCAATCACTGTGATAAACCATATTAACAAATTGAAGGAGAAAAACCATATGATCATCTCAATAGATGCAGTAAAAGCTTTCAACAAAATTCAACACCCATTTATGACAAAAACCCTGCAGACAGTAGGCATAGAGGGAACTTACCTCAACATAATAAAGGCCATGTATGACAAACCCACAGCCAACATCGTTCTCAATGGTGAAAACCTGAAACCATTTCCTATAAGATCAGGAACAAGACAAGATTGTCCACTCTCACCACTGTTACTCAACATAGTTTTGGAAGTTTTAGCCACAGCAATCAGAGAAGAAAAAAGAAATAAAAGGAATCCAAATCAGAAAAGAAGAAGTAAAGCTGTCACTGTTTGCAGATGACATGATACCATACATACAGAAGCCTAAAGATGCTACCAGAAAACTACTAGAGCTAATCAATGAATTTGGTAAAGTAGCAGGATACAAAATTAATGCACAGAAATCTCTTGCACTCCTATACAGTAATGATGAAAAATCTGAAAGAGAAATTAAGGAAACACTCCCATTTATCATCGCAACAAAAAGAATAAAACACCTAGGAATAAACTTATCTAAGGAGACAAAAGACCTGTATGCCGAAAACTATAAGACACTGATGAAAGAAATTAAAGACGATACAAACACATGTCCTTGGATCGGAAGAATCAACATTGTGAAAATGACTATACTACCAAAAGCAATCTACAGATTCAGTGCAATCCCTATCAAACTACCAATGGCATTTTTCACAGAAGTAGAACAAAATATTTCACCATTTGTATGGAAACACAAAAGACCCCGAATAGCCAAAGCAATCTTGAGAAAGAAAAACAGAGCTGGAGGAATCAGGCTCCCAGATTTCAGATGATACTACTAAGCTACAGTAATCAAGACAGTATAATACTGGTACAAAAACAGCAATATAGATCAATGGAACAGGATAGAAAGCCCAGAGATAAACCCATGCACATATGGTCAACTTATCTTTGATAAAGGAGGCAAGAATATACAATGGAGAAAAGACAGCCTCTTCACTAAGTGGTGCTGGGAAAACTGGACAGCTACATGTAAAAGAATGAAATTAGAACACTCCAAAGCACCATACACAAAAATAAACTCAAAATGGATTAAAGACCTAAATGTAAGGCCAGACACTATAAAACTCTTAGAGGAAAACATAGGCAGAACACTCTATGACATAAATCACAGCAACATCCTTTTTGACCCACCTCCTAGAGAAATGGTAATAAAAACAAAAATAAACAAACGGGACCTAATGAAACTTAAAAGCTTTTGCACAGCAAAGGAAAACATAAACAAGACGAAAAGACAACCCTCAGAATGGGAGAAAATATGTGCAAATGAAGCAACTGACAAAGGATTCATCTCCAGAATTTACAAGCAGCTCATGCAGCTCAATACCAAAGAACAAACAATCCAATCAAAAATAGGCAGAAGACCTAAATAGACATTTCTCCAAAGATATACAGATTGCCAACAAGCACATGAAAGAATGCTCAACATCACTAATCATTAGAGAAATGCAAATCAAAACTACAATGAGGTATCACCTCACACCAATCAGAATGGCCATGATCAAAAAATCTAGAAACAATAAATGCTGGAGAGTGTGTGGAGAAAAGGGAACCCTCTTGCACTGTTGGTGGGAATGTAAATTGATACCACACTGTGGAGAACAGTATGGAGTATCCTTAAAAAACTAAAAATAGAACTACCATATGACCCAGCAATCCCACTACCGGGCACATACCTTGAGAAAACCATAATTCAAAAAGAGTCATGGGGCTTCCCCCTGGTGGTGCAGTGGTTGCGAGTCCGCCTGCCGATGCAGGGGACACGGGTTTGTGTCCTGGTCCGGGAAGATCCCACATGCCGCGGAGCGGATAGGCCCATGAGCCATAGCCGTTAGGCCTGTGCGTCTGGAGCCTGTGCTCCACAACGGGAGAGGCCACATCAGTGAGAGGCCCACGTACCGCAAAAAAAAAAAAAAAAAAAAAAAAAGAGTCATGTACCACAATGTTCACTGCAGCTCTGTTTACAATAGTCAGGACATGGAAGCAACCTAAGTGTCATCGACAGATGAATGGATAAAGAAGATGTGGCACATATATACAATGGAATAGTACTCAGCCATAAAAGAAACAAAATTGAGTTATTTGTAGTGAGGTGGATGGCCCTAGAGTCTGTCATACAGAGTGAAGTAAGTAAGAAAGAGAAAAACAAATACCATATACCATATGCTAGCACACATGTACGGAATCTAAAAAAAAAAAAAAAAGGTTCTGAAGAACCTAGGGGCAGGACAGGAAAAAAGACGCAGACGTAGAGAATGGACTTGAGGACATGGTGAGGGGGAAGGGTAAATTGGGACAAAGTGAGAGAGTGGCATGGACTTATATACACTACCAAATGTAAAAGTGATAGCTAGTGGGAAGCAGCGCATAGCACAGGGAGATCAGCTCAGTGCTTTGTTACCACCTAGAGGGATGGGATGGGGAGGGTGGGAGGGAGACGCAAGAGGGAGGAGATATGGGGATATATGTATATATATAGCTGATTCACTTTGATATAAAGCAGAAACTAACACACCATTTTAAAGCAGTTATACTCCAATAAAGATGTTAAGAAAGAAAGAAAGAAAGAAAAAGAAAAACTATAATCGGACACCATTGCAAACTCCCCAGGATGACTGAAATGAAAAGCACAGAATACACCAAGAGTTGGCCAAAATATAGAGCAACAAGAATTGTCCACACTGTTGATGGAAGTGTATTTGGGTAAAAACCACTTTGGAAAACTGTTTTGGAATATCTATTCAACCTGAATACAGGCCAACGTATAAACTGTAACTTCCAATTCCACGTCTATACCAAAAACATGCATACATATTTTCACTATAGGACAAATAAAAGAACATTCAAAGCAGCACTACTAATAATAGGCAAACCCTGTGCACCCACCAAGCGCCCACCAACAAGAGAAGGAACAAATAAACCGTGGAATAAGTTAGGAACAATTTACGATTCATGCAAGATAGGTAAATCCACAAACAAATGTTGAGGGAGAAAGAGCAAATAAAAGAAAATACACACCAGGTTTATCCAAAGAAAGCCAGGCTGGTTTAACATCCAGAATTAATTAGTGTAAAACGCCATATTAACAGAATAAAGGACAAAAAAAGAGATGACCAAAAAAGATGATGGTGGTGGCCTAGGGCTGCAGCAGAGCTGGAAGGACTGGGAGTGGGTGGCCAAGGGATGTGCGGTTTCTTTTGTGGGTGATAAAAATTTTATACAACTGATTGTGGTGATGGTGGTACATCTCTATCGACATACTAAATAATACACTACAAGCTGCTGAATTACAAACTCGGAATAGGTTAATTGTGAATTATATCTGGATAAATTTGTTCAAGGAAGTTAATATGCATGGTACAACTCTATTTATATGAAGTTCAAATATAAGCAAATATAAGCAAAACCAAATGTAAGCAAAACTGATCTAAGTTGTTAGAAGTCAGAACAGTGGGGACCCTGGTGGGAGAGGAAGAATGGTAACTGGGAAGGGGCAAAGGAAGCCTCATGGAAACTGGGAATATTTCATTTGTTGATCTGGGTGTGCTCCCTCCATGAAAATTCAGGGAGCTGTAAACTCAAGGACAGCACACTTTCTGTAGGTATGTTATATTTCAATAAGAGGTTTCTTTTTTAAAAACTAAATTGATTTACACATGAACCAGCCCTATTATTTCTCTCCAGTCCCACTTCCTGACAGAAAAATTACTGATCTCCACAACCTACAAACACACTTCCCTTCTACTTCATTTACTTCCAGGGAAAAGCTGAGGAAATACTATTATTTGTGCTACACCACAAAGTGATAAAATATTTTAAATGAATGAGAAATTTAGAAGAGCACTCAGTATCAAAAATGCTTATGTCAATAGGTACCATTAAGTGTCAAAATCACCTTCAAAATCATTTGCATCTGACATACCAAAACATATTACTAATATTTTATCTACTAAATAATCCATTAAAATATGTCTAAAACAACCCAGGTTTAAACATATCTTTTAAATAAAGTTACAGATACTGAAAGCATTTACTTACTTTAAAAAGACTATATGTGAAATAAATATAAATATATTATATAGCAAGAATATAGTGAACATAAAAAATCACAAGATTTTTGTTTAAGTTCTATATGAAAATGTATTAATAATCTTTAACATAATGTATGTAGAATATGGTGACTATTTTAAAAACAGCAGCACAGTTTTTAATCTCCCCAAATCCCCACATCAGAACGTACAACGTAACAAGTTAGCAAAACACAAAAGCTCATGCATACCAGTTACAAGGAAACTAAGTGAGGAGAGAGCCCGGTAAAGTACAAAATACAAGGAAACAGGCAAACCCCCAGCGGTACCAGGAACTGCATGGCTTTGTGTGCAAGGAAAGGAAGGGGGAAAGGACAGGGCAAAGGGCAGACGGAGAGCATCACCCTCCCCCCAGGGCTGACAGGTGTTCCCTGCACACGGGCAGCCGGCCTGAGTGGGGAGGGGGCTGGGAGTGGAAGGGGCTTTACCCAATCCGACAGCCGTGATGAAGCCAATACGGCTCCTATGGACTTGAGATTGGTCGGCCAGACCTCCCTTCCAGGACAGGGTCCCACACTGAGAAGAAACTGCTCAGGCTGTAGGGGTGATGAGAGAGGAAGGAAACTGTCTGGACACCACCGGGGAGGGGGACCGAGCCAGGGAGCCTCAGAAACCAAGCTGCCGTATTTGAACTCTCCATGCGAACATCAGGATGGGAGAGATCAAGGAACTGGAAAGTTATCCTGGCCCTGCTTTCCTCTAAAGTTCAGCAAAATTCAGTTCACACAAAAATGAACAACAGACAAGTATCAGGGTCAAGCCTGATACAAAGTTATTATAAGAACACAAAGAAGAAATATCTCAATAAAGCTGGGGAAAATTAATTTAAGAAGAAAAAGAAAAAAGAATCAAAGGAGAAGAATAACATTCCTACACACAATGAAATCCTACCAGAAAGACAAAATAAATTTTTTAAAAACCACCTGCTACTCTAAGTTATCAGACATGAGACAACCATGTAGATCAAAATGAGGAAAACTTAGAAATGAAGTGACAGAACTCAGGGGAAAAAACTAGAAATAAACAGTAGTTCACTTCAGAAATGATGAATCAATGAGAACAAACATAATAAATGACACATTAAGAGAAGGTAAAAAAAAAAGGAAGGAAACTTTAAAACAAAAAAGAAATGAAGTGGCAAATATTAAAGGCAGGCAAAGAGGATACAAAGAACAGATGACAGGAGTCATTAAAAGTGGACATTAAAGCAGTAGAACAGAACAAATGCTCACAGATATAATTTATGAAAAGTCTACTGAATTCAACAAAAAAAGGTTTGACTACGTATTGAAAGAACACACCACCTACCAGAGAAACTGACTCAGCACATAACACCATGGCATATTATACTGCAATTACTGAACATTAAAGAAAATTAAAGTCCTCTGGCATCTAGACAAAAAGATAAGTGACTTTATAAGGGACACAGATTACCTGCCAGCAGCCTTTGCCACAGCACTGTGTTGCAGAGAAGGAAGGCAGAACGTAAGGTAAGCAGGGAAAGGAGATATAAGCCAGTGGTTTTCTACCCAGCAAAACTGACCTTTCCTGTATAAAGGACACAGAAAAGCTGATGTCAACACGTGATAACTCGAGGATTATTGTTTCCATGAGCCTCTTTTGAAGAAATGACTGGACCACAGGCTCCAGGAAACCATGAGGACATAAGACTGGTAGTTGGAGGTAAACACATGTAGAACAGACTAAATGAGGGTGAAAGGAAGAACACAGTATTTCATGGATACATGTTCTGACAGCAATCAAAAGTGGAGGAAATGTGACAGCAAATGAGAAAGATGGTTCATGGTTTTCAGGGGTCCCGTTGGTGATAGGTTTCCCTTGTTATTTTAATCCTGCTGTAGGTATAATGTGGGATAGAGCAGATGCATAATAACAGATTGTTCGAACTCCATTACCTCTGTGCTCTTGAAAATCAGGATTTTCAGCATGGGAGAAAAGAGATACAAATGTAACATAAAAGAGGTGTAGTAAAAATTGCATTTGAATTGCAATTACCAGTATGAATTCAAAATGTAGTCTGTCTTCAAAAATTCACATGATTTTCCCAGCTTTTCCCCTACAAAAATCTAGAAACAATGACCAACCTGCATCTCTAGAAATAAGAATGTGGTCTTGATGCCACGTTCACTAAATACAGCAGGTTCCCTTGACACTGGCTAATCCAAGTCTGGGACCAAAAAATGGACAATATGGACATCTCTGAAAAACTCTAGCATTGTGTCGAAAGGCCTCAGATGCCAACTTGAAGAGACCCGCTCCCCGGCCAGAGACAGGAGTCACTAAAGTCTGAGCACCAACACGGGTAATAATCTCAAAGGACTAAAACAACATAAAATGTATCTAATCCATGACTTATAATAATACTTTTAAATGAAGGGTCGTCTTTGGAGAGTGACAGGAACAATCCATTATTTTGCTAACTTGTAAATAAAGGGGAAGATGAAGAAGCATCTATCTTGGCTGTTCTGTTGTAGAATGAAACAGCTGAAGGAAACCCTCCCATCAGACAAACAACTCCAAAAGGATAAAGGGCAGCTCTCAGAGTCTGATGCCGCCACTTAAGGTGACGTTGGAAGACAAACAGAAGAGCCCTCTGGGTGCCATCTAAGCCAGGAGGTGGGTGACCTGCTCTCCTGGGAAAAGCCACCACCTGCTTAGCGATGCAGCCGTGGTGCAAGGCCTGACCCGCACTCCAAAGTCCTCCAGCGACCGAGGACGCTCCTGCCACTCCTACGAGGGCCTTGGACTCCCTGCTTCACGACTTATTCCTACAGAAACGCAAATCCACCAGCAGGTCCTCTTAAAGGGGCCTCTGCTTTCTCTGCACCTTCCTGCTGTTCTGAGCCCAGGTGACCACACCGGGCACCTCTGTGACCAGGTTCTGCGGGGCGCACCGAGGGGCCCTGCATTCAGAGTCTGTTCTGACCCAATGCTGCTTCGGGGACAGGCCTGGGCAACCCCACCGAGGACCCTCCTCCGGAGACCCTGGACTAAGCCAGGCCCCGCCCCCCAGCTCTGACTGACAATTAAGGGATACTTTCCATCACTTCATGACTCTTACATTGTTTTACTCTAGTTCATTCTTTAGCATTTTATTTTATTTTATTTTATTTTTTACGCGGGCCTCTCACTGCTGTGGCCTCTCCCGTTGCAGAGCACAGGCTCCAGACGCACAGGCCCAGCGGCCATGGCTCACGGGCCCAGCCGCTCCGCGGCCTGTGGGATCCTCCCGGACTGGGGCACAAACCCATGTCTCCTGCATCGGCAGGCGGACCCTCAACCACTGCGCCACCAGGGAAGCCCCATTCTTTAGAATTTTAGGTCTTAGACTGAGTAACACATTATTTCTCACATTGTCTCCATAAACTATCCCTAAAACAATTACTTGCCTTAACAGAGAAAATGTCCGGGTACCTAACAGAATTGGATTCCTGTAGCCAAACTCCCACCAGTCACAAAAGGGCTTCCCAACAATCTCAAAACACTACCTTCCTCCAAATCTTGCCCTCACCATGACCAGGACCTCAACAAGGTGGACAAACTTTAAACTCTGCCAGGGACTTTGAAAGATTTATAATGTCCGTAGCTATGGGAAGCTCTTTCCCGCGTTGGCCCTAAATCCCTTGAGAGCAGTAACAGCCTCGTGGAATTCTCGAGCTGCCATGTACCCCACGGTCCCCACGGGTTTCCATGGCATCACCCGCGAGAACGGGAAGTGTTCCCTGTACCATTTACAGATGTGGGGCCACCTCTAGGGCAGAAGCCAGAAAACTCTTCCTGTGAAAGGCTCAACAGTAACTGTTTGAGGCTTTTCAGGCCTCATGGAGCCCACGCGCGGCCACGAACACGCGGCCATGAATGCACAGCTGGCTGGACCTGGCCCGCAGGCCAGAGTTTGCAGCCTTAGATGTAAGAACACACTGAACAAACTCAAAATGTCTTCTACCCGACAAACCTCCACCTACTCACAGGCCTTTCTGCTCCAGACAGAACGCACGTCAGCTGTTCTCCACGGAACAGCCCCAGGCCCGTCCTGAACGCACAGCAGGCCCTGGGATGGATGCGTCCCCCTGCCCCCGCCCCTCGTCTCCCCTCTCTGGGGCCTCCCGCAAGGGAAGCTCATCCCTCTCCAAATATATTCTCAGTAAACAACCTTCTTCAGCACTAAAAAGAAATGAGCCTTCAAGCCATGAAAAGAGAAGGAGGAACCTCCAATGCATCTGACTGAGCAAAAGCAGCCAGTCTGAAAAGACTACAGACTGCGTGACTCCAACTGCATGACATTCTGGAAAAGGCAGAGCTATGGGGACAGTAAAAAGATCAGGGGTGGTCAAAGGGAGGGATGAGCAGACAGGGCACAGAGGATTTTAGGGCAGTGAAACTACTCTGTTCGATACCGTAATGGTGACTTCACGTCATTATAAGTTTGTCCAAAAGCAAAGAATATACAGACACCAAGAGTGAACCCCAATGTAAACCATGGACTCCGGGTGATGGGTACGTGTCAGTGCAGGTTCATCAGTTGTAACAAATGCACCGTCTGCTGGGGATGGTGACAACGGCAGGGGCAGGAGTACATGGGAAACCTCTGTATCTTCCTCTGAATCTGGTTGTGAACCTAAAGCTGCTTTAAAAATTGTCTTTTCCGGTGCTTTGTGACCGCCTGGAGGGGTGGGATAGGGAGGGTAGGAGGGAGGGAGACGCAAGAGGGAAGGGATATGGGAACAGATGTATATGTACAACTGATTCACTTTGTTATAAAGCAGAAACTAACACACCATTGTGAAGCACTTATACTCCAATAAAGTCGTAAAAAACAATTGTCTCTTTCTAACAAGTCCACCTCCTGACATATTTCCAGCTCTAGTACCATATCAACCTCACCAAACAAACATTTTAACCTGCCCAGCCCCCCGCCAAAGATCAACCAAGTCAATCCGACATTTCCATCTTCCTCTCCCACCCTCCAAATCGGCTCGCCCACTGCACCACCGCAAGATCTTCCCAGCTCTGTCTGCAGGTCCACACTGAGCTGCAGGCAAGACACGGTTAACATCTGCTCAGTGCAGACTTCCTACCCAAACTCTCCTTAAAATTTCTAACCACCTACACCCCAGCAATATGTATTTATTTATTTAAACGGCAATTCACCATGAACGACTGTACAAGTAGAAACGTCACAGTTAACACTCTGAGTGGCGTGAGCTCTGAGATGACACGCCTCTGGGAAGAAGAATCGTCCTTGCGAAGGACAGGACGGGGACCCACACGTCAGCAGTTTTACAGGAAAGCAGGGCAACAAAGCCCATCACTCTGTCTGCCTCAAACCAGCGGCATCCAGGCCTTGTGCTTTGAGCTCTGGTTCCCTCAGTGAGTGCCTGCAGGACAGACGGGGCTAAATTTAAGACAGAGAAAAGGTTCTTCAGGGCCACACGGCTGCTGTGTGACTGTGGGGTCGTGCTGTCACAGATGGCTCTTCAAGTCCAGGCGCTTGTTTGTTACGGAAGGACAGGTCCGTCACCCACCCAGAGACAGTCTTCAGAGGAAGGAAATTCCTCGGATCAGAACCCACGGTCTCAAACGTGACCACAAAGACCCGTGTTCAACCCTGAGATAAATGTGTAAGTGTCAGAGCCTGAGGACCAACTGACCTAGCCCGAGAGTGTCCACGAAGCCAAGGGCCCGGCCGACACGGGAGGAAGGTTTACATGTGAGGCTGGAAATAGCCCCAAACATACAGAGACCTATGATTTCATTTTCCTAAGTATTTCAAGAATTTGGAGACTCAGCCTAACACTGAGAAGAGAATTATATTCCAGGTTCACACCTGAAGTTCATGGAGTGTTCTGAGCACGTCTAAGGTCTCATACGCAGACACACAGACAAACACACATACACACACATGCACAGACACACACGGAGACACCCAGTCAGACAGACACACACACACACACACACACACAAGACACTGACACACACAGAGACGCCCAGGGGCGCACGCACACACACACACACACAAATACAAAGAGACACACACACATACCCAGACACACACACCCAGACACCCAGACACGCAGACACAGAGACACACACCCAGACACACGCACATGCACAGACACACACACGTGACACTTAACAGGACAAGGACAGTCCTACTTGAGTTAATAAAGTCTCAGTCCTGAAAGTATTTAATTTACATGAAATAAGTTTTTGAGAAATAAAACAGAGCACATTTGGGAAGAATCTACCAATAAAACCGTCAGGATAACCACATTCTAAACCACGCTGGTGGGAGAATCAGACAACGACAAGGATGTGACCCAAAAGCTGTATTTCTAAGCAGCTCTTCTTTTTTTACACTGACTCCCTAGAGGAAGGCAGCTTTTTTTAAGGCAAAAAGATCCAACTGCTTTAAAGAACACAAATTAAAATGCAGAGAAGTGTGAACTGCAATGAAATTTACAATTGTTTTAACTAGAAATCATTCTTCCCATTCAACAAAAATGTACTGAATAATAGTTCAAGGCACTAAGAAAAGGCAAGGAAGCCCTCCTCGGCCCGTGTCTGCTCAGGATCTGCTGGATGCCCTACGACGATGGTACACAACGCTGCCGGCACTCACAGTTTTCACTTAAAAGTCCACAAATGAAAGCGGTGTATCCGGGCACACCTCTAAACCCAGCCACGAGGCCTGTGAATTCCTAATGCACCACCATCCACCAGCCCGCGTCCTGCACACGTGCAGCCTGACCCCGACCTCCAGGCAGGGGCTTGTCTCTGTGGGGCAGGTTCACAGGATGATTAAACATAATTACATCCCAGACAGTTCTTACCATATTCACCAAGTAATTCAACCTGGGTTTCCCTGTTCTCAGTAACAAATCCTGTGCTTGGTTATTTCATGTTTATTTAGGGCAACATCTTAACTACGTTTATATATGTCACCTAAGAGGAAAAGTCCACTGCACTGGTGGTGAAATCACAAATCCAGGTCCAGCTGAGGGACCATCAGCCTCAGTAAATAATTTTTTCCAGTACTTTAAAAATGGTAAAGGAGCTCATCTTACCTGTTATGCTCTGAAATATAGATAAAAGATGAAAAACTTACTTTGCAACTATTTTTCCAGGAAACGTAGAAATTTTGTTCAAATTCATGGTAAAAATAAAATCCCTAAAGAGGAAAGCTAAATACAAATTTATAATATATTAGAAATAAATGTAGCAGCAGAATGATGGAGCCAAAGATGTCCACGCCCTACTCCCCAGGACTTGTGAGCACTCCCCGGCATGGAAAAGGCACTTTGCAGATGGGATTAGGTCCAGGATCCTGGGATGAGAAGATAATCCCACATAATCAAATATGTCCGTAAAAAGCAGAGAACAGACAGGGACCCTCAGAGAGACTTCCCTGTGTTGCTGGATTTGGGGGCAGGGTGGAGGTAAGAACCGGGACCCGCATGGCACCTCTGGAAGCTGGAAAAGTTGGGGCCGGACTATCCACTAAAAGCTTCAGAGGGCCCACCCTGTGGACGCCTTGATTTCCGCCCAGTGAGACGGTGCCGGATTCCCGACCTACAGAGCTCTGTGACGATCAATATATATTGTTTAAGCCAACAAGTTTGAGGTGATCTGTTACAAAAAAAATCTGAATTCTCTTGGGATAAGGGCACTACGCTGACCCCAAAATTCCACGGATAACTGAGCAGTCACTGCTACCTGACATCTCTCTCACATATCTGCACAACTTACATGGGTACCATCAGAAAGAATAAAAGGCCCTAGGAACATAGTAGGAAGAACTAGCTAACAGGCTGTCTAATCCCCAGTCCTACTCCTGGAATGACACGTGCCCTCAGCATGCTTACTGGGTTTGTGGCAGTATCTCCATAACCCTCAAAGCCAGATTAACCACTAACATGCAGTCAGAGGGAACAGGTGTCCTGAAGATGGCATTTCATCACAAGGAACTGACTCAGGTCTGGGAGCCCCATCCCTGCGGCACCCAGCCTGGGCCATTTTCTTCATCCTAACTGACCCTACAGTGTTTTTCCAAAAGCATTTTGTTTAGGGATCATCAGTTCTTACACAGACACAGAGCTGTTATTACCCCAACAGGCATTTTAAAAAGAAAAGAAAAAAAAAGCTTCAACATAAACTTTTATGAAAAGAAATCGGTGGAAAAGAAGAGTGACCCCAATTAGCATTTTCCCAAAATACAGAGATAATCCAATATTGGAAAAGGTAATAGCACCATTTCTCAGTAAATGATAACACAACAGCTCATTGCCCACTTAGTGTCAGAAATAAGTACAGCCTTCACTTTATACATAAACTACAATAAATCCAGAATTAAAGATTTGAAGGGAAAAAATGAAATAAAAATATTAAAGTAAAATATAGCTGAATGTTTATGCAAAATCTGGCAAAGGAAGGCTTTTTAAGCATGACACCAAAGTCAGAAATCATAAAGGAATACATACCTAGATATGACTGTGTGAAAGTTTACTTCTTGCATAAAAAATTGTAAAGTTGCCCATCAACAGACAGTTGGTACATATATATAACAGAATACCACACAGCCATAAAAAAGAATGAAATAGTGCCATTTGCAACAACATGGATGGACCTAGAGATGATCATACTAAGTGAAGTAAGCCAGACAGAGAAAGACAAATAACATATGATATCCTTTATATGTAGAATCTAAAAAATAATGTGAATAAGTCTATATACAGAACAGAAATAGACTCACAGACACAGAAAACAAACTTGTGGTTACCAAAGGGGAAAAAGGAGGGGAGAGGGATAAATTAGGAATTTGGGATTAACAGATGCATGCTACTATGTATAAAATAGATAAACAACAAGGATTTACTGCATAGCACAGGGAACTATATTCAATATTTTGTAACTGCCTATAATGGAAAATAATCTGAAAAAAATATATATACATATATATATATATAACTGAATCACTTTGCTGTACACCTGAAATTAACACAATATTGTAAATCAACTATACATCACTTAAAAATTATAAAATTGAGGGGCCTCCCTGGTGGTGCAAGTGGTTGAGAGTCCGCCTGCCGATGCAGGGGATACGGGTTCGTGCCCCGGTCTGGGAGGATCCCATATGCCGCGGAGCGGCTGGGCCCGTGAGCCATGGCCGCTGAGCCTGCGCGTCCGGAGCCTGTGCTCCGCAACGGGGGAGGCCACAACAGTGAGAGGCCCGCATACCGCAAAAAAAAAAAAAAAAAAAAAAAAAAAAAAATTATAAAATTGAAACTTAAATGGCAATCTGAGAAGCAAAAAATATTTGGATCATAAATACATGAAAAGAGTTAAAAGACCCAACCATGCAATTCGCACACACAAAAGAGGAAAAAGAAGGAAAAAGCATATTCAACAGAACCACTAACCTAAGTAATACATTAAATCACCCATTACGTGTCACCTGTCAAACCAGTAATTATAAAGAGAATTTTAAAAGCAAATACTGTTAAGTGTATAATCTTGGTGGGAAGGCAAACAGGTGCATTTTTCTGTATTGAAATATACACTGAAAATCTTTTAAATCTTCATATCTTTTGAAACGTTTTAACTCCAAAAATGTATTCTAAGGAAATAATAAAGTAACTGAATAGAGGTAATTCGTCCAAGCTTTATTTATATTACGAGAGAATTGGACATCATTGTCAACCTGAGAGGCTGGCTACATCAACTGAGGTGTACCAACCTAACAGTATTCATCTGTGGATAAAAACATTTTAACAGCTACGAAGTACACCACTATATGAGCAGACCACAGTGGGCGTAACCAGCCCACCCGGTTGACAATGATGTATACAACGGAATATTACTCAGCCACGAAAAAGAAGGAAATCCTGCCATTTACAACAGTGTGGATGGACCTGAAGGTATTATGCTAAGTGAAATAAGCCAGAGAAAGACAAATACCATATGATCTCACTTATATGTGGAATGTAAAAAACAAAACAAATGAGCAAACGTAAAACAGAAACAGTCATAGATACAGAGAACAAACTGGTGGTTGCCAGAGGGGAGGGGGATGGGAGGATGGACAACATAGGTGAAAGGGATTAAAAGACACAAACTTCCAGTTATCAAATAACTAAGTCACAGGGATGTGAGGTACAGCATAGGGAATATCGTCAATTATATTGTAACAACTTTGTGTGGTGACAGATGGTCATTGGTCTTATCATGATGATAATTTCATGATGTGTAACAATATTAAATCACTATGTTGTACACCTGAAACTAATATAATATTGTACATTAATTATAACTCAATAAAAATAGATATTTTAAAATATTTTTATGAACAAGGAGAGTTGCCATAATATACTGTATTAATTTGTTAAAACATCTGTTATTGAAACAATTGGTATAATCATTTTATTAATATATCTTGTGGAGATATATATATATATATATATATATATATATATATATATATATATATATATGGACATAAAAAACATGGAAAGTAAACCAGGACAACAATGACCATCTCTGATCCAGCAATCCCACTCCTGGGCATAAACCCAGAGAAAACCATAATTCAAAAAGACACATGCACCCCAATGTTCACTGCAACACTATTTACAATAGCCAGGACATGGAAGCAACCTAAATGTCCATCAACAGAGGAATAGACAAAGAAGATGTAGTACATATATACAATGTCATATTACTCAACCATAAAAAAAGAACAAACTAATGCCATTTGCAGCAACATGGATGGACCTAGAGATTGTCATACTGAGTGAAGTGAGTCAGACAGAGAAAAATAAATATCATATGATATCACTTACATGTGGAATCTAAAAAAAGGGTACAAATTAATTTATTTACAAGACAGAAACAGAGTTACAGATGCAGAAAACAAACCTATGGTTACCAGGGGGTAAGGGGCAGGGAGGGATAAACTGGGAGGTTGGGATTGACATACACACACTACGATATACAAAAAATAGGTAACTAATAAGGACCTACTGTGTAGCACAGGGACCTCTACTCAGTACTCTGTAATGGCCTATATGGGAAAAGAATCTAAAAAAGAGTGGATATATGTGTATGTATAACTGATTCACTTTGCTGTACACCCGAAACTAACACAACATTGTAAATCAACTATACTCCAATAAAATTTTTTTAAAAATGACCATCTCTGAATCTTGTTTTGTTTATGCTAATCTCTTCAAGGTAAGATATAGTGCTTGTATGATTTTTAAAAAGAGAAGAGACAACTAACTTAACACAGTTTACAATTACAGTGTTCACAATTTCTACAAGTAAGTCTCTGAACTAGCCAGAGAGAAGGTACTTTCACAAAGAATTTGTGTAATTTATTTTTAATATAAATTTACTTGCTGCTAAAACAGTTAAAATTATTTAGTGATAAAGGCAATGGAGGGCCTCCCTGGTGGCGCAGTGGTTGAGAGTCCGCCTGCCGATGCAGGGGATACGGGTTCGTGCCCCGGTCTGGGAGGATCCCATATGCCGCGGAGCGGCTGGGCCCGTGAGCCATGGCCGCTGGGCCTGCGCGTCCGGAGCCTGTGCTCCGCAACGGGAGAGGCCACAACAGTGAGAGGCCCACATACCGCAAAAAGGAAAAAAAAAAAAAAAAAAGGCAATGGATATTCGCCATCCTATGCCCAGGAGTCCTTGTAGGTAAGTGTGATCTTCCTGCGGATGTGAGGAGATCCAGGGCTCATGAGCATGGCCCCTCACTCACTCACGGCGGGGGGGCGGTGAAAGGAGACTGCAACGAGCCTGGCCACAGTCAAGGAAGGTTATTGACGCATCTGAGTGAGAGCCTGGGTCCCCACCGCCCAGCAAATGCTGGTTCATCTTACACATTCTGCCTCTATTTCATTCTGTAACATTAGAAACTGAATTCTCCACCAACACAACGGGTGACACCAGAGCCCTCCTGGCCTTCCTGCTGATAAAGGAGAAACGGAAGAACCCACTACTAGGTTTAGCCCCGTAAACAACCAACCCAAAGTGGACTCATGAATTTAATAAGGAAAAAAATTAGGTTTGTCAAAGTAAACACATTGTAAGAAATCAGAGGGCGTTCTAAAACCCTAACTAAAAACCAATGACTCTTAGCCCCATGAAAATGAATAACGTTTTAATAGATGGCTGCCTCTGGAAGCATAAGTCGATCATATATAGCGTTTAGGATCATAAATGGGTCCTATTTTGTTTCTCTTTCTCCATAACATTTCTCTCTGAGAAACACAGATCTATTTGTAGTTACCTCGAGGAAAGTGAATTTTCTTCTGCAAAATAAATTAAATTGTGAATTCGTAATTATTGTGGCTTGACCTGGAACCAGGGCTAAGAACGCTTTCTATAATTTCTCTCACTTTTAAATGAAACAAAATATCAAAGTGCAGCCTGTTTGTTTCCTTGACAGAACACAACAGAAATGTAAATACTGTGCTAAACTCGGTGTGAGGGATGCAGTCACAGGAATTACCATGCATGTCATTACTTACACTGAACCACTGTATCCATGAAACGATAGCCACTTGAGTAATTCCAGTAGATTGTTTCAAAAACAGTTTATTGTCATCCCAAAAAGTGCAAACGTGCGTTAAATATAATCCATCTAAATGAATTTGCATGCAAAACCGCTACCATTCCATGCTCCTAAGAGCCCCCATGCAAAATTCTAACATTGAAGAGAGATGGTTCTATATCAAGATGATATGATCCCCGTATCTTTCTTATTCAGACTCTTGAAGATACCTAAGGACCATAGGTTAGACCATAAAAGTTAAGCAGGGTTTCTCAGCCTTGCCTCGTGACATTTGCACCAGATCATTCTCTGTTGGGGGGCCTTGCAAGGTGGATCACATCATCGTGGCCTCAAGCCCCTAGATGTCAGGAGCGCCCTCCCCACAAGCTGTGAAAACCAAAAATCTCTCTGGACATTGCCAATGTCCCATGGGGGCAAAAGTGCCCCGTTTGAAAACCACAGATATAAAGGGAGACGGAGGACCCCCCACCGTGGGGTTGGAGCAGCCTCCCCGGGTCTCTCTAATGAGAGAGACTGGAGGGGGCGTGAGAAACATGGGATGGAGGCGGGGAGATGAGGACTCCGCCAGCCTCTCTCCTTCCCCAAATCCATGTAAAGGACAGCGGTGAAAACCTAGGAATACATCCCAAACACAGCTGGGAAACAAGAACATGCCACCACTACAACGAAAATAATGGAATTCTGAAAGAAGATGGATGGAATCAGAGTGACCCTCAGGGCAGCATCCAGGCAGCAGGCGGGGCCAGAAAGCAGGGCTTCTGACAAACCCTAGCCAGCGAAGGGCCACAGCTTCTACGTAACTTACCCACTTCTCAAGAATATTTATAGAAAGACAAGAACCCCACACCCAGTAAGGGAAAGTCACAGGGTGCCTGAATCAGGAAACGAGAAAAGTCTCAAGTCACTGACTTCAGCTCTGACCTTTAAAACCACTGAAAAAAGCAAAGGAACACCAAAGTAAGGAGAAGAAAGGAAACAATAAAGACCGGAGAACAGGTGTCAGTGAAACAGAGAATATAAACACAACAATGAAAATCACTAAAACCAGAATCTGGTTCAATAAGATCAATAAAATTGACAAACCTAAGACAGATGAAGAAAAAAAGGAGAGACAAAGACTCAAATTAACAGCAGGCAGCATGAGAAGGATGATACCATTGCAGATTCCACGGAAAATAAAGGCCTGGAGGGGACATTAGCAACAACTTGATGCCAATGAACCTGAGAACCTCAGGTGCTTCTCAGTGGGGCTGGGGGCTGGCCTCGCCCCCTGGGGGCATCTGGCCATGTCCGTAGCCGTGTCTGGAGCTCACGGTCAGGGGGAGGGTCCTGGCATCAGTGGGTGGGGATGTGGAACGCTGCCCTCACCCTTCCACACCCAGGACAGCCCACCACAGAGAATTCTCCGCTCCAAAATGTCAATAATAGTAAAGAGTGTCTTTTAAACATTATCCCTACATTTCCATGAATTCCCACAGTTAAAGTTCTACCCAAAGGCACAATCTGACAAAACTGCCCTTTTCAGCAACTTTGCCTGTAAACTGAAGGCAAGGCAGCTGCTGTGCCGGGGCGCTGGGGGGCTGGGTGTGGGGAGGCGCAGAGGGGGCGTCACAGGCCACTCTGGGGTTATCCGGGGCAGCAGGTGCTGTGGAGGCTCCTCACGGGCCAGCTTTGCTGGCAGCTTCCGGAAATTGTCCCGAGAAGCCTGTTCCTCCAAGATGCAGTGTCTGCCGTGGACCAGGAGCCACACGTGGTACCCTCCTCCCGTGGCCACAACACGGGCTCCTGGAAGCGTGGAGGCTGTCAGGGCGGCCCTGGTTCTCGTCCCCAGGACTCTCCGGTCTGCCCTGTTAGGCGTCTTGGTCCCCAGGGAAGGACAGTCCAGCAGGGAGTGAGTTATTCATGGAAACACAAGGATGCCCTGTGGACTGGATCTGGAGGGGGAGTTGGGAGCCGCTCAGGCTGCTGGACCGACAGGTGGCAAGGGCGTCAGTGGACCCACGGTATTAGGACCCAGCGGAGCTTCCGCTCCGAGCAAGGGCAGAGGGTCAGACCAGGGGTTCCTCTGAATCCCCCACTGGCACCACCACATCCCCTGCAAAAGCTCACGGGAGCCTGCAGAGACCCCCACAGGTAGGGCCACCAGGAACTCAGGCGTCTGAGGCATGAAGCACACTCACCCTTACCCGGGAAGTTAAGGTCTCAGACTAGCAGAGCCACTGGCCGGGGCCAAGGGGATGTGGAGCGGGCAGGGGAGACAGGAGCCCCGCAGAAACTGGAGCTACCCTCACCCCCATAGTTCTTCTTCACTGGGTCACGTATATATCTATAATGAAACTAAAGCAACCTGAACAACCTGTAACCTAGTTTCCGAAAGGCTGTATTGGCCGTAGTTAGTACACAGGGCCCAGCAACCAGGAAGGGGTCAGGCTGAACCGGTACACCTTGTTCCCAGACCCTGACTAGGAGGTAGATTGTGCGATGAGTGGGATAAAAGTAAGAGTGTTTGCATTGTATACGGGGCGGGGGCATTTACAACAGAGAGTGCTATTTGACAGCGTGGGGATGAAGAATGGGATCCATGGAGCAGACTCCAGCGATGGCTCCCACGGGGGCCGCCCAGCGTTTCCAAATAGGCTCCCTGCACGTCTGTCACTTTCCCTCGCTGGGATTGATCCCTTCCCAAATGGTAACATGAGCACAAACATCAACAGCAACAACAAAGGAGTTTTCCAGCCTTCCTGGCAGCCGGATGCACGCAAGGCCCCCGGGTCTGGGCCCCCGACCTTCCCTGTGTGGGAGCAGCTATCCCTAGAACGAGGCTCGTGCCCGGGTACCAGGGCATCTCCTCCTCATGCGGGGCCCTGCAGCGGGGCTGACAGCCTCGCACAGAACATCTCTATCCAGCCCCACCAAAAGGTCTGTGATGTGCCGACCACCCCTTCTATGCAATTAAGAACCCTACCTAATTCCCGGAAAAAATATGCGGTTGTCTCCCGCTAGCTGCAGGGAGTTTGATTATAGAGCTGATAAGAGCACAGAAGAGACATCATGCCTTGTCTTTGCTGAACCAGAGGGGGAAGCAGTTTTTTGAAAAGAGAGAAGAAAAGGCTTGGTCTACACCCCAACGTTCACTGCAGCACTATTTACAACAGCCAGGTCTTGGAAGCAACCCAAATGTCCATTGATAAATGGATAAAGAAGATGTGGTACATATATGCAATGGAATATTACTCAGCCATGAAACAGAACAAAATTGGGTCATTTCTAGAGACGTGGATGGACCTAGAGACTGTCATACAGACTGAAGTAGGTCAGAAAGAGAAAAACAAATATCATGTATTAACGCATATATGTGGCATCTAGAAAAATGGTAGAGATGAACTGTTCTGCAGGGCAGAAATAGAGACACAGATGTAGAGAACAAACATAGGGACACCAAGGGGGGAAAGCGGGGTGGTGGTGGTGGGATGAATTGGGAGATTGGGATTGACATATACACACTAATACGTATAAAATAGATAACTAATAAGAACCTGCTGTATACAACAGGGAACTCCACTTCGCTGCACAGTAGAAACTAACACAACATTGTAAAACAACTCTACCACGATAATAAAATAAATCAGTAAATAAAAAGGAAAGAAAAGGCTTGGTCTCCTCAAGGCTCTTACACAAAACTCCCACCAAAAGATGACTGTGTTCCTGGCTATGCAGACTGATGCCCCATGTCAACATCTTTTTCTGAGAGCATCAAGAAGGTAAAAGAAGGTCTTAGGACACGGAGGTGCAAACATGTGAGGTGGCACCAGGTGAGATGCACGAGGGGTAGAAGAGGAGGGAGGAAGGTCATCAGGGGGCCAGTGACAAGGGTCCACCTGAAATTTCAACATCGTTCATGCTTTAAATCTCTCCTGGAGTAAGAAATAAGATAGACTACAAATTCCCTCCTCTTCCTTCGAAAAATCAATGAAAGCCTCCATCTATAAAGGCTTCAACTGATTATTTTATTTATTGGCATCAGGGAAGGTAAAAGGTCACACCTCTGCTCTCAAACACACCCCAAATGTGAGTGCAGATGCGTGAGTGGGCTGTGGCCCTTTGGGGGTTTCCTGAGAACACGCTGCCACCCCGAGTGTTTTAGGAATGAACAGCAGTCAGGTTGCCCCTGAAGGGACATCTGTGCCCCGGCTCACTCACCATCAGTGAGTCTCAGACACACACGCAGAGCCATCGTCACAAACTCGTGGAAGCTCTTTATAAGCCTGGTAAGGTCATTCGACACCCCTGGAGAAGCCCCGTTCCGGGTGTGAGGTTTCACCGCCCACGTGTGCCCACAGAGCCCCTCCTCCCAGCACACATGTGACAGCACGTGTGACATGTGACGCCAGCAGGACCAGAACCCAGACCTCATCTCACACTCGCTCCCTGGATCTCCAGTGGCCCCTCCCCTCCTTCCCAACCACTACACACAAGCACCGCATTTCTGAGCCGCTTACAGACACACCTCCATCTGAGCAGGAAAATCCTCTGCTAGAAGCTGCGAGACTGCCCCCTGGGTATTTACCCACCTCCATCAACTCCATCACCTGCATCACTTGCATCACCTCCATCACCTGCATCACGTCCATCACCTGCATCACCTCCATCACCTGCATCACGTCCATCACTGCATCACCTCCATCACCTGCATCACCTCCATTACCTGCATCACCTCCATCACTACATCACCTCCATCACTGCATCACCTCCATTACGTGCATCACCTCCATCACTGCATCACCTCCATCACCTGCATCACCTGCATCACCTCCCAACACCTGCATCACCTGCATCACCTCCATCACTACTACTACCAGCGCCTCCCACCGCGTGGACATGGCCCAGAGGATGAAAGGGGTCACACAGTACCTGAGCAGTCCCCATGGTGGTAGAGCTGGTGCGGGCCGGGTGTTCACGGGCAGCTGCTGGGAAACCGGGCTGCTACGGCCGGGCCTCGGATGGTGGGAAGGCCTATGATGAGGAATGGATAGAAATGGGGAAAACATGATAAAAAAGGGTAAACAACCTCCCCCATGGAAAAAGAAACATATGGAATATACATTAAAAAAACATGACACTGAGCAATAATTAAATCAATCTAGAACAGCAATATGGCAAGAACAAAACAGGCAGAGCCACTGTTTATAAAAAATAACACCAGGTATTTTTAAACAAGACTGTGGAACCGAGAACCCTGTAGGCACCTACATCACAGGGGCATTATGCAAGTATTTCGATTTTCAAGCTGGATTTGAGGTTATGATAGATAGATTTCCCAACTTCAAAACATTCACCCAAAGAGAAATAATAAAACCATGCTTTAAATTAGGGGTGATGATTCCTCATATAACTTGAGCATGGAAACAATATTTGTGAACGTAGACTGGTTCTGCAAAGAACCAGGCAGATTCCAAGAAACAAAAGAACAGTCCCAGGGAATATGAAGAATCGATCATTTTCTTTCCACGAAAAAAAAAGTGCTATCCCCAGATAAACCCAAACACAGCATTTTTTTTAAAGAGGTGCTGGTTCATATACTTTGATAAATTATAAAGCCTCTGTTCCTGTTTTCATTGCATACTGATACACGAAATTGCTGTTTCCCCCAACATGAACCAGATGAAAGAGGAACATGCATTTTTTTGAGAAGACTTGTTTATAACATCACACTGGAAAGTGTGCTGTGCTTTCTTCATACTGAGCTTGTAGGAACACGAGTGCTCACCCACAAAACACTTCACGTGGCCCTGAAACACTGTGGTCACATCAGATTAATTTCCACGAATCCAGAAGAGCTGCATGCTGTAGCCCATCTTCTGAAAATCCTATTTTGTCAGCAAAAGCTCTGACCAACCACCAGTCTGATCACATGCTACTAAACATCATGTACTTACTTTCAAAGGTACGAGCCTAAAAAGTTGAGAAAATGAGCCATTTCTTACTGTAGCAAGCACCCGCCACAAGCACTGATTACAATACACAAACTGGATATCCACCCTTGGTCCCCGGTAACCAGTTAACACACATGTGTTGTGACTATCAATCTAAACTGTATATTAGTTCCAAGTTATTGAAGGTTAAAATGCCCGACCCTCCCAGAATTGACATCCAGCTCTTCTGCTGGACTAATTCACTTACTGTATCGCCAAGATCTCTCCATGTCAGCACACAGTGAGGCACGCCTCCTTTTAATGAACTTTACTTCACTGCATTTTGCAGATACTGTGGTTTTTACAAATTGAAGGTCTGTAACAACCCTGCATAATGCAAGTCTGTTGGTGTCATTTTTCCAACAGCCTTTACTTGCTTCATGTGTCTGTCACATTTTGGTAACTCTCACAATATTTCAAACTTTTTCATTAGTATTGTATTTGTTACTGTGATCTGTGATCGGCGATCTTTGATGTTACTATTGTAATTGTTTTGGGCATCACAAACCTCGCCCATATAGGACGGGAACTGAATCGTTAAATGTTGTGTGTGTGTTCTGGTTGCTCCACCGGCCATTCCCCATCTCTCCCTCTCCTCAGCCTCCCTGAGATAAAACAATATTGAAATTAAGCCAGTTAATATCCCTACAAGGGTTTCTAAGTGTTCAAGTGAAAGGAAGAGTCACATGTCTCTCACTTTAAATCAAAAGCTAGAAATGATTAAGCTTAGTGAGGAAGGCATGTCAAAAGCTGAGACAGGCTAAAAGCTGGGCCTCTTGCACCAGTTAGCCAAGTCATGAATGCAAAGGAGACGTTTTTGAAGGAAATTAAAAGTGCTCCTCCAGTGAACACACAAATGATAAGAAAGCAAAACAGCCTTATTGCTGATTTGGAGAAAGTTTCAGTGTCTGGTTAGAAGATCAAAGCAGCCACAACATTCCCCTAAGCCAAAGCCTCATCCAGATCAAGGCCCCAACTCTCTTGAATTCTGTGAAGACTGAGAGAGATAAGGAAGCCGCAGAAGAAAAGTCTGAAGCTAGCAGAGGTTGGTTCATGAGGTTTAAGGAAAGAAGCCATCTGTATGACATAACAGTATAAGATGAAGCAATAGCTGCCGACGTAGAAGCTGCAGCAAGTCAACCAGAAGATCTAGCTAAGATAATTAGTGATTTTCAGTGTGGATGAAACAGGCTTCTATTGGAAGAATATACCATCTAGGACTTTCATAGTGAGAGAGGAGAAGTCAATGCCTGGCTTCAAAGCCTCAAAGGACAGACTGACCCTCTTGTTAGGGGCAAATGCAGCTGGTGACCTTAAGTGAAAGCCAATGATCATTTACCATTCCGAGACTCCTAGGGCTCTTAAAAATTATGCTAAATCTACTCTGCCTGTGCTCTATAAGTGGAACAACAAAGCCTGGACGACAGCACATCTGTTTATAACATGGTTTATTGACTATTTTCAGCCCACTATTGAGACCTACTCCTCAGAAAAAGATCCTTTCAAAATATTACTGCTCATTGACAATGCACCTGGTCACCCAAGAGCTCTGATGGAGATGGACAATGAGATTAATGCTTTCAGGCCTGCTAATGCAATATCCTTTCTGCAGCCCACAGATCAAGGAGTAATTTCTACTTTCAAGTCTTATTATTTAAGAAATATATTTCATAAGGCTATAGCTACCAATAGCTACCATAGACAGTTATTCCTCTGATGGGTCTGGGCAATCGAATCAAGTCAATTGAAAACCTTCTGGAAAGGAGTCCCAATTCTGGTGCCATTAAGAACATCCGTGGTTCATGGGAAGAGGACAACATATCAACATTAACAGGAATTTGGAAGAAGTTGGTTCCATCCCTCATGGATGACTTTGAGGGGTTCAAGGCTTCAGTGGAGGAAGGAACTGCAGATGTGGTGGAAACACAAAAGAACTAGAATCAGAAGTGGAGCTTGAAGATGTGGCTGAATTGCTGCAATCTTGTGATGAAACTTGAAAGATGAGGAGTTGCTTTTTATGGATGAGCAAAGAAAGTAGCTTCTTGAGATGGAATCTACTCCTGGTGAAGATGCTGTGAAGGTTGTTGAAATGACAACAGAGGATTTAGAATATTACAGAAACAGTTGATAAAGCAGCAGCAGGGTTTGAGAATATTGACTCTACATTTTTTTAATGTTGCTTTTTTAAAAATTCTTTTTCATATTCTTTTCCATTTATGGTTTCTTACAGGATATTGAATATAGTTCCCTGTGCTATACACTAGGACCTTGTTTATTGGCTGCAATTTTGAAAGAAGTTCTGTGGGTAAAATGCTATTAAATAGCATCATCTGCTACAGAGAAATCGTTCCTGAAAGGAAGGGTCAATCAGTGCAGCCAACTTCAGTGTTGTCTTAAGAAACTGCCACCCCAGCCTTCAGCAACCACCGCCCCGATCCGTCAGCAGCCTCAACATCAAGGCATGACCCTCCTCCAGCAAAAAGATTACAATTCACTAAAGGCTCACATGATGGTTAGCATTTCTTACTAATAAAGTACTTTTTAATTAAGGTAAGTACATTGGTTTTTTTAGGCACAGTGCTATTGACACACTACAGTATAGTGTGAGCATAACTCTTATATGCACTGGGAAACCAACAACTTTGCGTGACTTGCTTTATGGCAGTGGTCTGGACTGGAACCCACAGTATCTCAGAGCTGTGCCTGTACTTAATTATCTTTTTCTTGCCTTGAAGACTCACAACTGGCCCTACAAATCCCTTACTGTTAGGCATTTGTGTTGTTTCCAATTTCCTCCAACTGGTAACAATTCCGTATATATTTTTGATTGCTATTCTATGAGTAGAATGACTGGGTCAAAGGATATGCACATTATTAGCCCCAAATGCTGCCCAAACATTTGTACCTACTTACCCATCACATAGTATCAATTTTTTTTTGTTTTTGCCTCTGTTGAAAAGAAAGTTTCTCATTGTTTTCATTGAGTTTCAGGGCCTTTTAATATGACTATTGATCAAATGTATTTCTGTATAAATTGCCTGTTCCATAGATTAGCCTACTTCTTTGGGGTGATAAATTTTTAATTACCAAACAAGTATCTCTTTAAAAATTCCAGAATTTTATAATTCTGCTCTGTAGGTTACAAATGTTTTATTTCATTGTCATTCATGTGTTAACTTCATCAATGGTATCTTGCAACAATTTAGGTGGGTTTAACATTATTTATGTGTCCAAATATATCAATCCTTTCCTTAATGGTTTCTGTGATTAGAAAGATCTTCCCAATTCCACAATTTAAGAGATATTTTCTATTAAATTTTCTTTTAGCCCTTCTATAACTATTTTTAATGACTGGAACTTTTTAAAATGTATTTGAAACTTTTTTGGGGTGTGAAATAGAAATTAATTTTTTTCTCTCCAATGGCAACCAGTTACCCCAACAAATTGGCCAAACAATCCATATTTTCTCCACCAACTTGAAAATGCCACTTAAATAGAGAAGTTTGTTCTGCAGATCTGTCTACATTCTGTAGCATTAGAATGAGATTTTCTCTCCAGTAGACCAGAACTCCCACCATTCAGATTTTCTTTAAAACTCTTTTTTGGACAATCTTGTGAATTGATTCTTTTAGTTAATTTTATTATCCCTTAATTAACTCCTCTCTCCCCACCTTTATTACCCTTTCAAACAGGATTCTGACTAATGTTACAGCGCACGAGCACACACGGACGCACACACATGCACACCTGAAGGGAAGTGATGTGTTTCAATACTGAGTTTCCCACTACAGTGTCTCCCCATACCAAGCCTTGGTAATGTCTTATGTCCTTTCCAAGCATTTTATCACTTTTTCCCCTATAGCCCTCATCCATTCCTGTTTTATCCCAAGGTATTTGGTAGGGTTTGTTGTTTTTGAGAGTGGACCTCAAAAACAAAATTATTTTATCATGTGCAGTATAAGGATTTTTATTTATTAGTTTTTAATGTGTCCTGTATAATCAATGTTCCTACTGATCTAGCAGATTCTGTAGAATATCTTCCATTTTTCACTGAAATTAAGTCTTGATTTCCAATATTTTATCTCCTTTATTTTCCCATATAACCTTAAGTAGAGACCCCAGAATAATACGGACTAATAGTGATCATTTTGACATTGTTACTTTGTTCCATATTTTAGTATTTCCTCCATGACTACCATGCTTGCTGTGGTTTCTGATTATATTCTTACCCCTGTTGAGAAAGGTCCCTGCCAATGCTCTTTCACTTAGAATTTATCATAAATGGCTACTGTATTGTTTCAAGGTCTTTCAGTATCTACTGATACAACTGTATGTATTTTTTCTTTTTTAACACGTTCATCTTATTCATTCCCACAATAGAGATTCTATTATTGAAATAATCTTAAATTTATGGAACAGAGCCTACTTGGTCTTATTTAATATACAGTTAATTCAATGTGCTAACAGTTTGTTTATGAAATTTACATTTACACTCTTATGTGAAATTAGCCTTTTTCTGATCCATTACTAAATTATGGGATTATTCACTATAAATGAATTATTTATAATTCATTATAAAAGAGTGATGCTTATTTCTCTGAAATAGTTTAGATAACATAGAATTATCAATTCCAAAAAGTTTCTGTAGAATTTACCTATGAAATTGAGCCAGTGCCTTTCACAAAAGCACATTTATGAAAAAATTTTAATTTTCCCATGGTTACTGTTCCATTCATATTTTCTAACCCTTGTTCAGTCAACTTATGGCATTTATATTCATCAAGAAAACCAATGATTTCATCTTGATTTTCCAACTTCTCAGCAAAAATGTCTACAGATGATCATATGATTTTCTTTTAACTTTATTATTTGTGATTCTATCACATTTTCCATCTCGAATTCTTCATATTCTTGAATTTCCTCTTTATTTTCTTTATTAATCTTGCCACAAGTTTATTCTCAGTACATTTTTTGCATGTTCTTGTAAACATCACAGAACTCTATATTGTATTTAATCCAACCTGAGAGTCCATTTCTAATCTTTTTTTTTTTTTTTTGGCCACACCGCACAGCGTGTGGGATCTCAGTTCCCCAACAAGGGACTGAACCCAGGCCATGGCAGTGAAAGCCCAGAATCCTAAGCACTAGGCCACCAGGGAACTCCCTGTTTTTAATGTTTGAGTTTTGCCCATTTACATTTATTGTGATTACTGATAAACTGGAACCTATTTTGTCCTGATAGTTCATGTTTAATTTAATGTTTTTCGTTGTACATTTTACTATCTTATATAGCAGAGGATATATACTATCTTACGTCCCCAACCTTTTTGGCACCAGGGACCAGTTTCATAGAAGACAATTTTTCCACAGTCGGGGTGGGGATGTGATGGTTTCCGGATGATTCAAGCGCATTACATTTATTGTGCACTTTATTTCTATTATAATTACATTGTAGTAGATAATGAAATAATTATACAACTCCCCATATTGCAGAATCAGTGGGAGCCCTGAGCTTGTTTTCACTTGCCACTCACTGATAGGGTTTTGATATGAGTCTGCAAGCAATTGATTTATTACGGTCTCTGTGCAGTCAAACCTCCCTGCTAATGGTAATCTGTATTTACAGCCAATTCCCAGCACCAGCATCACCGCCTCAGCTCCACCTCAGATCATCAGGAATTAGATTCCCATAAGGAGCGCGCAACCTAGATCCCTTGCGTGTGCACTTCACAATAGGGTTCGAGCTCCTGTGAGAATCTAATGCAACTGCTGATCTGACAGGAGGTGGAGCTCAGGCAGTAATGTGAGTGATGGGGAGAGTCTGTAAATACAGATGAAGCTTGGCTCGCTCACCCGCGGCTCCCCTCCTGCTGTGCAGCCCGGTTCCACTACTGGTCTGTGGCCAGGGGGTTGGGGACCTCTGTTGTATAGGATTTTCATTCTACTTTTTTTGTACCTATATATTTTATTTCTCCCTTAAAAGTTTTAACATATGCAATTATATATGTTTTTCTAGCAAAGCCATCAATTAACCAGTATCTCTAACATCCTCTTGAACAAAACAAGGACTTCAGCGCTACGTTCTCACTTTCCTACAAGTGTAGACTTCCCTCCCCCATACTACATCTGCTCTGATATTACCATTATGTGGATTCCAAGTATGGCTGCTTAAAACAAAGAGAAAATGTATTCCTCTTTCTAAAATCAATACTCATAAATGTGTCTTTGGTATTTTTCCTCACATCTTTCTGGGTTAATTTTTCCTCATCCTCAAAAACATGCTCCTGTTTTTCTTTCAACATGGTCTCTGTGGGGTCAAATGTCCAAGTCCTTCTATGTCTGAAAACATCTTATTTCACTGTCTATATATATATATATATTTTTTTTTTTTTTTTTTTTCTTGTGGTACACAGGCCTCTCACTGTTGTGGCCTCTCCCGTTGTGGAGCACAGGCTCCAGATGCGCAGGCCCAGCGGCCATGGCTTACGGGCCCAGCCGCTCCACGGCATGTAGGATCTTCCTGGACTGGGACACGAACCCGTGTCCCCTGCATCGGCAGGTGGACTCTCAACCACTGCACCACCAGGGAAGCCCTCACCTTCAAAATTGAATGACAGTTAGACTAAGTATAGAATTCAAGAAATTCAACAGATATCTCCAGGCACCTATTGTTCCTGTTGAGACATTTCTTGTCAATCAGTAAGCAAGTTCTATTTCCTGGACCAAGTCTCTCAAGATTCTGTCTTGACTCTGGAGTGTGTGATGTTTCACAATGATGGTTTTTCTTTGCCTTTATTCCAGCCTCGCAGGTGGTTCAATTTTTCAATCTGAAGACCGTTTTCCTCAATTTGGGGAATTATCAGCCATTTGATCACAAATATTGATTAACCACCTTTTTTTTTTATAATTCCCTTCTTTAGCATTTTTGCCTTTTGGATCCAACTACTGCAACATTAACTGTGCTTCCTCATGTTCTCTCTTTACCTTTTTTGTGCTTAATTCTTCTAGTGCACTGAATTTTTTTTCAGCTATGCTTGATCTGTGACTATCTACTGAGTTTTCATCTCAAGGGCTATCTATCATTGTTATAATATTTCTACTTGGTGCTTTTACATAATTACCCCTTCTTGCTTTATAGGTGTTCCACATGGCATATTGGTTAAAAACACAGGATCTGAAGCAGAGGTTTGAACCCAGGAGCCACTCTTTACCAGTAACACATCCTCTGCATGCCCATTTCCTAATCGGTAGCTGCTGATAACAGGACTTACCCCATGAGGCAGTTATAAGGACTAAGTCCTTATTACTCATGTAAAGTCCTCAGAACTTCAATAGAAACATCTTAAGAGCTCAGCGATAACACAGGAGTGGTCTCTGGGGCCAGTAACTTACTTTGGCTGTATGAACCCATCCACCCTGCTTTTCACTGCCTCTACTGATTTTAAGGGGAAACAAAACTAAATTCTACTCTAAAATTCTTCCTTTTTCATGGCATCTGCTCCTGATTTGTAGATGAAATGTGAAATCTCCCTTCAAAGACATATGAGGGCTTTTTCTAAGTTCTCTTCTGGTTTCTCCTTCAGGAGGTCACCATTTATATCTCAGTGTGTTTTGCCTGTCAAGTGACGATTGCCTTCAAATGGCCTATTTTTTTACCATCTACTCACCCTCATCCTTCCACAGTCCAAGCAGCCTGAGTCTGGCTTCTGGGCTCCAGAAGGTGGACAGGCAGGCTGCCACTGAGGAGGATGACGGCCATCCCGAGACTGATTAGCTGGAAAAGTGTGGGCCCCACACTTGGTGAGGCAAGGAGGAAGCTCAGGCTCCCAGGCTCTTATGCGTGTCCACAGCTGGGGGTGTGAGAATGTGCCCCCCACCCCAGCCCACGGGTCCCGGGTCCCAGAGGGAAAATGTTCGGGTCGGCAGAGCAGGCCCCGAGGAGGATCCAATCAGCAGCGTCTGTGGGCTTTTAGGCCCTAAACCTCCTGTAAACGACACCGGGTAATTTTAATATAAACTTAACTTTCCATTTTTATTCCTTAGTGCTAAAAGGAACAGGATTTAAGAAATGTAACACACACACATGCGCACGCTTCAAGAATGGAAAGCAGACCATGGTTCATATTTATATTTTACAAAAAGTATTTTCCCTAATAGAAACAGATGAAATTATAGGAATCTACTTTCCAAATCACAAAATAACATTTTTTTAATTATATCATACGCACACGAGTATAAACATTATACCAAATATTCCCTACCTAATTTATGATATCCATAATTATTTCAACTGGTCATCCCAAAATGTCTCAGGTTTTTTTACCCTCTAAAAAGGAATATAAACCACTATGATATGCATGTGATAACAGGAACTGCAGATCATGTATGTTTGCTCTTTTGATACTTTAATAAGATGAGAAGGGGACTTCCCTGGTGCTCAGTGGGTAAGACTCTGCGTTCCCAGTGCAGAGGCCCCAGGTTCGATCCCTGGTCATGGAACTAGATCCCACATGCATGCTGCAACTAAGAGTTCACATGCTGCAACTAAGAGTTCGCATGCTGCAACGAGGATCCCACATGCCGCAACTAAGTCCGAGCACAGCCAAAATAAATAAATAAATTTTAAAATAATAATAATAATAATCAGATGAGAAAATGTAGAAATTTCAAGTTCTGTTTAGTTGGTTAAAAGGTAATCTTTTTTTTTTTTATTGGTGGCTTGTGGGATCTTAGTTCCCCCACCAGGGATTGAACCTGCTCCCTCTACAGTGGAAGGGCAGAGTGCTAACCACTGGACAACCAGGGAAGTCCCAAGGTAATCTTGATTCAAGATAGTACTGAAATAAGAATATCTTCTATGGTAGCTAAGAAGAGGTTATGGTAAAGCACAACCGAATACAGCAATGACACGTGTGTTCTACTTTTCTCATTTTGTCCCTGATATGATACACAGATATCAATCATTCCTCACGTGGTCCCTGCAGCCAAAGCCAACATCCTCCCCATTTTCCAACAAACTTGAATTAACTGCCTTCTCCATATCCACAGACAAGGGAAGAAAGCAGAGCCAGTTCCCAGAGATGTATTCTAAGTATCACACACTAAGGTGAAAATAACTCACTCTACATATTATCAATTCTGATCAGAACTTATCATGTTTCGTCCAAGCATCACATCAGAGGTGAGTGCCCATGTTTAGGGAACGAGATCATCTATTAAAGTTTTAAGAAATAAACACGTCTCAATAGATGCAGAAAAAGCTTTCAACAAAATTCAACACCCATTTATGATGAAAACTCTCCAGAAAGTGTGTATAGAGGGAACTTACCTCAACATAATACAGGCCATATATGACAAACCCACAGCCAACATTGTTCTCAATGGTGAAAAACTGAAACCATTTCCACTAAGATCAGGAACAAGAAAAGGTTGCCCACTATCACCACTACTATTCAGCATAGTTTTGGAAGTTTTAGCCACAGCAATCAGAGAAGAAAAAGAAATAAAAGGAATCCAAATCAGAAAAGAAGAAGTAAAGCTGTCACTTTCTGAGGATGACATGATACTATACATAGAGAATCCTAAAGATGCTACCAGAAAACTACTAGAGCTAATCAATGAATTTGGTAAAGTAGCAGGATACAAAATTAATGCACAGAAATCTCTTGCATTCTTATGCACTAATGATGAAAAATCTGAAAGAGAAATTAAGGAAACACTCCCATTTACCACTGCAACAAAAAGAATAAAATACCTAGGAATAAACCTACCTAATGAGACAAAAGACCTGTATGCCGAAAACTATAAGACACTGATGAAAGAAATTGAAGATGATACAAACACATGGAGAGATATACCATGTCCTTGGATTAGAAGAATCAACATTGTGAAAATGACTATACTACCCAAAGCAATCTACAGATTCAGTGCAATCCCTATCAAACTACCAATGGCATTTTTCACAGAACTAGAACAAAAAATTTCACCATTTGTATGGAAACAAAAAAGACCCCGAATAGCCAAAGCAGTCTTGAGAAAGAAAAACAGAGCTGGAGGAATCAGGCTCCCAGACTTCAGATGATACTACTAAGCTACAGTAATCAAGACAGTATAGTACTGGCACAAAAACAGAAATATAGATCAATGGAAGAGGATAGAAAGCCCAGAGATAGACCCACGCACATACAGTCACCTTATCTTTGACAAAGGAGGCAAGAATATACAATGGAGAAAAGACAGCCTCTTCACTAAGTGGTGCTGGGAAAACTGGACAGCTACATGTAAAAGAATGAAATTAGAACACTCCGTAATACCATACACAAAAATAAACTCAAAATGGGTTAAAGACCTAAATGTAAGGCCAGACACTATAAAACTCTTAGACGAAAACATAGGCAGAACACTATGACATAAATCACAGCAAGATCCTTTTTGACCCACCTCCTAGAGAAATGGAAATAAAAACAAAAATAAACAAATGGGACCTAACAAACTTAAAATCTTTTTCACAGCAAAGGAAAACATAAACAAGATGAAAAGACAACCCTCAGAATGGGAGAAAATATTTGCAAATGAAGCAACTGACAAGGATTCATCTCCAAAATTTACAAGCAGCTCATGCAGCTCAATACCAAAAAAAACAAACAACCCAATCAAAAATGGTCAGAAGACCTAAATAGACATTTCTCCAAAGAAGATATATGGACTACCAACAAACACATGAAAGAATGCTCAACATCACTAATCATTAGAGAAATGCAAATCAAAACTACAATGAGGTATCATCTCACACCAATCAGAATGGCCATCATCAAAACATCTACAAACAGTAAATGCTAGAGAGTGTGTGGAGAAAAGGGAACCCTCTTGCACTGTTGGTGGGAAGATAAACTGATACAGCCACTATGGAGAACAGTATGGAGGTTCCTTAAAAAACTAAAAATAAAACTACCATATGACCCAGCGATCCCACTACTGGGCATATACCCTGAGAAAACCATAATTCAAAAAGAGTCATGTACCACAATGTTCACTGCAGGACTACTTACAATAGCCAGGACATGGAAGCAACCTAAGTGTCCATCGACAGATGAATGGATAAAGAAGATGTGGCACATATATACAATGGAATATTACTCAGCCATAAAAAGAAACGAAATTGAGTTATGTGTAGTGAGGTGGATGGACCTAGAGTCTGTCATACAGAGTGAAGTAAGTCAGAAAGAGAAAAACAAATACCGTATGCTAACACATATATATGGAATCTAAAAAAAAAACTCGTTCTGAAAAACCTAGCGGTAGGATAGGAATAAAGACGCAGATGTAGAGAATGGACTTGAGGACACGTGGAGAAGGAAGGGTAAGCTAGGACAAAGTGAGAGAGTGGCATTGACATTATATACACTACCAAATGTAAAATAGATGGCTAGTGGGAAGCAGCCGCATGGCACAGGGAGATCAGCTCAGTGCTTTGTGACCACCTAGAGGGGTGGGATAGGGAGGGTGGGAGGGAGACTGAAGAGGGAGGAGATATGGGGATATATGTATATGTATAACTGATTCACTTTGTTATACAGCAGCAACTAACACAACAATGTAAAGCAATGATACTCCAATAAAGATGTTAAAAAAATAGTAATAAATGTTTAATAAACAAAGGGTATAGAAGATTGTCATGTGGCATATGTCGTAAAAAAGGATTATAGAAAAACAGTTTACAGAGTAATGAAGTTTCATTTACAGAATGTATTTAAAGAACAATAGGCAGCAAAAAGCTAAGTGTGAAATCCAATTATCGGCGTATTAGGCACTTACAACTTCATATTTGCAATTGTTTTATAATCACTGTACTGCCGTTTGCATAAGATGTGTAATGGTGCGTACCAGATCCGTACTCTACATTCTGCTTCATATTTTAATTAATGACTAAAAAGATAATAAACAGTATTTCAGTACAAAATGCATTTTGAACAGTATTAACTTATCAAGCATTGCAAGAATCAGTGATATTGGAGGAATTAAAAGACAGCAGCCAGGGCTTCCCTGGTGGCGCAGTGGTTGAGAGTCCGCCTGCCGATGCAGGGGACATGGGTTCGTGCCCCGGTCCGGGAGGATCCCACATGCCGCGGAGCGGCTGGGCCCGTGAGCCATGGCCGCTGAGCCTGCGCGTCCGGAGCCTGTGCTCCGCAATGGGAGAGAAGCCACAACAGTGAGAGGCCCGCGTACCGCACACACACACGAAGAAAAGACAGCCCGCAGAGGTGGACACAGCAGAGCAGCACTGAAGCCCCAATGTCCCGCAGAAGGCGAGCCGGTGCTCAGAGATGCCCCACGATCACGGGCAGACGCATTTAAAGGGCTTGACAGCGGATCAAACTAAACCCCGATTTTTCCGCAGGACTGACCCCCACCCAGAGGAAGCATCTGGGCACAAACCTCAGCTGCAGCTCCAGGCCCAGAGCGGAGGCCCCGGATGGGGCATCACCAACCACAGACACAGGGTGACACGCACAGTGGTCCCCCCGAGAGGTCAGCCAGACAACAGAACAGAACTTCCGTGCCAGCGATTACGGAGGACGAACGGTGACCGTCGGGCAGACATCCCCTCACGCGCGCAGCTGTGCCCTCAGGGGGCACCTGAGGACAAGACAGGCATCCTCTTGAGGGGACTATGAGTTCTACTGATTTCAGGCCCCTTAACTCACAGGGGTGGACACATTCCAACTCACAACAGAATGAAGAAATTGTATCTGTAATCCCATGTTCTTCCCCAATGCTACGCCACCAAGGAACCACTTAAACTACACAGGATCGCGCTGTGGAAGAGAGACTGAGAACACGTCTGAGCTGATGAGACAAGCCACACGCAGAGGCTGTGAGAGAGATGATGGACGGACAGAGGGAGAGAGAGAGAGACAGATGGACAAACAGACAGACAGAGGGAGGGAGACAGAGACACACACAGAGGGAGACACACAGAGAAACACAGGGAGACAGAGAGACACAAAGAGACAGTGACAGAGGGAGAGATAGGCAGACAGAGAGACAGAGACAGACGGACAGATGGAGGGGGAGAGAGAGACAGACACAGGGACACAGACAGAGAGAGAGACAGAGGCAGAGAGACCAAGAGACACAGAAGCAGAGACAGAGAGACGGAGAGAGAGCATGAATATAGACTTACTCTCAGCAAGTTACAGACGCCAGTTATTGCCTTAGCAGTAAAAAGTCAGACCAAAATAAAGGGTCTAAGAAAAAGTCAAAAAATTAATGGGAAGGTTTCAAACAGTGACGAAGCAGCTGAATGAAAACAGTTGTTGATAACCCTTTCCGGAGACACTTTGGGGACACACTTTTTAAGGGGATTTCCACAGTAAAGCAGTGACCATGGGCCCACAAAATGATATAGAAAATACAGATAAATTTTGAGGAAGAAATCCTGATAGATTTGAAAGGTACTAGGCAGCTAAGCATTAAGTACAAATGTCATTACCAGGTAAACGAGGTGTTTCTGTCACAGAGAAACTGTTGGTCCATGGTTCAAAGGCTTAGGGAGGGCAGGGGTCTACAACAAGGTCATGAGCGTCGCCCGCCTAGGCCGCCCCGGGACGGCTACACGCCTGCACTTTGAGAAACCCCACCTCTCAGCAGCCAGTCACCCTGCGGAGGACACGATCAGATCCCACCTGGAAAGGTGAGCACACCCCTCCCTGTGGGTCCCGGTGGGCAGCCCCACGGTTTTCCCCTGGGAAGGGGGGGGTCACCCATTCCCTCTGAGGGGAAGCACCCTCCCCGCACCCCCCTCAGGGGCCCAGCAGGACCAGGAGAATGTCCTGCTCATCGGAGAGGATGAATCCCACCCACACCCTAGGCCTGGGGTCTCTCCTCCTTCGGGGGCACCCACCGCCCCTCACCTGCCCGGCACACACAGGCCCTTCCCCTTGAGGTCTCCGTGCACGAGCTCACCCCACACCACCAGGTGCACACACGGCACTTCATCCACGTGTCATGGCAACAGCAGGGGTCCAGTGTGCCAACCCCACTGACCTGACACCCAGGGGCCCTGTGCCACCTTGTAACACAGAAGGCACGTGACCTTCTCCGACCCTCACGACAATCAAGGGTGGGGACCACGCCCACGACTGGACAGGAGAAGTCAGGATCGGGGAGCGAGACATGGTATGTCCACAGGAGCCCTGGCCAGGACCCCAACTCGGGTCCCTGGCCTCAAGGAGCAGGGAGCCTCAGCGATGCCCTTGGCCCCAGGGAAGCTCCCTGTCCCCTCCACCTCGTGTGACAACCAGGCCCAGCTCCCAGCCCCTCCCCCCATCCGTGGGTCCCTCCTCTGCTCTTTACTGGTCCCCCTCGTCCCTTCCTTAAAGTCCTTTTAGCCACTGTTCTCTTATTTCAAAAGCAGCTTCAAGCTCTAAAGGTAAAACGGGAAAGCTAAGAAACTGCCTTTTGGTTATGGGGTAAAAGCAACCAGAGGTTGTGCAGGAAGCAGATAAATATATTATGGCTGTTATCCTGTTCCTCGGGCTCTGACAAGCATAAAACGAGAGACAGAAACAGAGAGAGCGAGAGAGGGAGGAAAAGACTGAGAATACCTCCCGTAACGTCAGGCCAGAGGCGAGTCTAGGGTTTAGGGAGAGATCACGAATACTTAGTGCTACCGGCCCGCTGGGCAAACCAAAGTCTCTCACGAAGAAAGTAAAAATGACTATATTTAAGACAGATAACCAACAAGGAGCTGCTGTACAGCACAGGGAATTCTTGCTCAGTATTCTGTAATAACCTAAATGGGAAAAGAATCTGAAAAAGAATAGATACATGTGTATGTATAACTGAATCACTTGCTGTACACCTGAAATGAACACAACATTGTTAATTAACTATGCTCCAATATAAAGTAAAAAGTTTTAAAAAAGAAAGTAAAAACGCCCAAAACAAGAAGCATATGAAGGGGCTTCCCTGGTGGCACAGTGGTTAGGAGTCTGCCTGCCGATGCAGGGGACACGGGTTCGTGCCCCGGTCCGGGAGGATCCCGCGTGCCGCGGAGCAGCTGGGCCCGTGACCCATGGCCTCTGAGCCTGCACGTCCGGAGCCTGTGCTCCACAACGGGAGAGGCCACAACAGTGAGAGGCCCGCGTACCGCAAAAAAAAAAAAAAAAAAGAATTATTTGAGGTTCTCCGTCCAAGGCAGCAGATCCAAGGTTCAAGCCTGTGCCTGTTACAGTCATAACAAGACCGTCCATCCTCGGGGACACTAGGGTTTATACGATCCCATATCACACAGTCACAGTACTAAGTATCTGTGTTTATTATTCCTTCTGGTCTTGCTCTTTTGTGCCCTGGTCATTTCATAAAGATAATAATTTAATATTTTTCTTTTATATATTGCTGTCTAATTTATAGAACCTTTTCAATGAGAAGAGTGATGAGCATAAAACTGTAATTGAACAGGGAAGCCTTTCTGTCTCACTTCACGATGGCTACAGAAAGCAGAGCTCTTTGATCCATCACGAATTCTCTGCATAAAAAGTGCCTAAGAGAAAGAAAATGAAATCGATCAACTAAAACTGCAGCGTGTGCCACAGGAAACACCGAGGAGCACAAAACGACGTACCGGGAAGAAGTTACAACAGATTCCTGTCTGTGCGTCATCTCTGCCTATAGAGCACGAATGCCTCTGCCTCTGGTCTTGTGTTACCTGTTTTCCTTTTGAGCTTGAAGCTGCTTTTGAAATAAAGAGGACAATGGCTGAAAGGATGCTAAGGAAGGGAAAGGGGGAATGAGTAAAGAGCAGAGAGAGGGAAGCACACCCCCAGTCACAAGGGAACCCGCCATGCTCCCAGGGTGAGCACACAGCCCAGACCTGCCCCGTCAGTGCAGTCCGCCCCCGACCACGGCTACCAGCTACTAGTCAGGATGCGCCCGCTGCTCAGTGACCGAAGGACAGTCAGTGTACGGCTTTCCTGGAGCGACGAGACGTGATGGGGGTGGCGGGGCTGCAGCATTCATGGGCTCCCTGTGGAGAGACGCACAGCAGCCTGGAGCCAGGTCAGAACTGGAGAGAGAACCACAGCCCAAGGCCACCCCTAGAGCCCTTAGATCCTGCTTCCAACGACACGGCCCCATCAAGTCCCCGAACGTGTGTAAACCCCAGTGAGCTGAGCATCTGGCACTTGTAACCAATCGAGTGAGCCACTATTCTAGCCCAGGAAAATGTTGCCTGGCATCTTCTTCCGGTTCTAAGATAACATCTTACGCCCGGTTTTCCAAGGGGTTTCCAAATGCTCTTGGCAAAGATCATATGCAAAGGAAATTAGCAACAGAGAGCGTTCTCTTTCTTCTTCAAAATGGAAGAACTAGAAGGGAAAACCCAGCAGGAACTAACAGACCAGGATGAAATCTGCACGCAATTTCCCACAGATACCTGAATATAAGTGTTGGTAAGATTCCCAGATTGGATCATGTCCCAGCAAACACAAAAAGATTAGGCCACAGGGGTACATAGGACCCTGGAAACTACAGGTGATTTGGGAGTTCAAGACCACGGACACAGGACAACCCTCCTGTGAGCTGGGATGCGCCTGACTTTGGGTCTGGGGTGTATTTCAGGGAAGACCTTTCTAGAAGACGAGAGTCGAGGAAGACATAAAAAGTGTGATGAAGGTAGCATCCCCAATCCAAAGACACCTCCTCAGCAAAGACTCTGAAACAGCTCCGTAGCTGATCATAAAAGTGGCTTCCCTGGAGCTCAGCCACTGCCCAGAAGGAATGAGAATTGGGGAGGATGATGGGGAGTAGGGAGGAAAAGCTAGGGTTTTCCCTTCTCAGACTTACACTACAGATACAACTTCACAAAAAATCTCACTCTGAGGCATTATAAGAGGGAAAAGAGCAACTGCATGCAGTTGCCGTTTACTTAGGGGCAGGTCACTCCCATTGCAAGTGACTTGAGTAAGGATCTGGGGCTTTAAAAAGTGAAGATGAGTCGACATAAATTACTGCAGGACAATCAGTGCCCTTTCTGGATGACTTAAGATGAGTTAGAGTGAAAACACCATAGGAAAGTTTCATATATCTTGAGGGGATGAGAAAGGAAATAATTAACTTGGCACCTTCAAATATTCTCATGTTAGAGTTTTGCTGGCGAAAGTACGGGCTGCTGAGCCACAAACTGGAAATTACAAAACACAGAGCAAATTCTAATATGGCCACCCTGTCCTTTGTCACTATGTCCCTGACAAGACACAGAAACAGGAAGGTGATATCAGAGGACCAGGCACTCTGGGGCATGTCTGATGCAGAAAGATATGTGTGGTCCAGTGACGGCTCCCACGGGCGAAAAGCAGAGAACAGGAGCTCGGGCTGAACATGCCGAGGGCCCAGGGGACCCAAGACCCCCAACCGAACACGCGGAGCCCATAATGGCTCACTTTCCTTCCCACTTACAGGAGAGTCTGAGAACTGGACACACAGCATCGAAGAGGGTAAAGAGCAAGCAGTTTCCCTGGAAATCCCAGAATCAGAATGAAAATAGCCTTCGAGGAGTCCTCGCGAACAGGGCGACCTCACAGAGTTCAATGATCTGTTCTTAACAAACACACGATCCTCTCTCCTGCTTTTTTTTTTTGGCGGTACGCGGGCCTCTCACCGCTGTGGCCTCTCCCGTTGCGGAGCACAGGCTCCAGACGCGCAGGCTCAGCGGCCATGGCTCACGGGCCCAGCCGCTCCGCGGCACCTGGGATCTTCCAGGACCGGGGCATGAACCCGTGTCCCCTGCATTGGGAGGCGGACTCTCAACCACTGCGCCACCAGGGAAGCCCTCTCTCTCCTGCTTTTAAAGACTCTGCAGTAAGAACCCCTTGCAGCAGGTCTGGAGCTTAGTCTACCGTAACGTAGATGCTCGCCTCTTGTTCTCGCTGCATTTCAGATTCCCCATCCGCACCCCTCCTAACCCAGTAAGAAAAGGCAGCGCTACACTCACGTCAGAGCTGCAGGTTGAATGTATGCAGTGGATCCATCTCTTTATCCGTAAATGAACTTCAAATTTCTCTTGAAAGTCCTTGAACTGTACTTCCTTCTCAGAGCTAGCAAAACACTAATTTCCAATCACTAGTGCAGCAGAAATATAACACGCTCGTTCGTTACGTTCACCATTCTCGGCGTAAGTCCTGCAAAGTGGGAACAGGAGATTCTAGGGAAAATGCACTTTGCTGCTTGAAACAGGAAAAAGTCCCTGTGGCTCAAGTATCTCTACTTCCCAGGGAAGGCTAACACATTGAAACAGCCTCCTGATACTAAGTGCACCTTGTGATTTTGAGTTTTATAAAAGACAGAATTGACAACTAACTTTAGAAGAAACAAAGTTCGGAGTGTGTGTCTTACATAATCCCTCTCAGCAGCCAGGCCCCTGGTAACAGCCGAGTCGGCTCTGACTGCGGACAGTCACTAAGCCTTCCGGCCCCGTTTCCTCAACCACGTGAATCGGCTGAGAGGCCTCAGAGGTCCCTCTCACTTTCAACCAATAAATACTGGGTGAAAGATTATACGTCTGTGCAGAAGTTATAAAAATGAGTCACACACAGATGTTATTTTTTATAGAGTTTACATACATAGCAAGGGATAAGCCATGAACAATAATCAACTACAATATAAGGAGAACACTGTAATTCTATAGGGCGAGAGGGGGTGAAATGCAGCATGGACTCCCAGACAGGAGAACTGACGCCAAGCTGGAGAAGCGAGGAAGGGTCCCTGTGAAGGAGGGGGTGCCTGGGCCGGACCTGCTGGGACCTGAGGGTGGTGTCGGTGGTGGGGGTGTCCCGGGGCCGTAGTGGAGCAAGGGAGTCAGAGGGACCATTAGTGTTGGGTTTGGCTGCAGCACAGGGGTGCATGAAAGGGAACAGAAAAAACAAGAGCGGCTGCATCAGCCCCTGATCTGCAGACCCGGGAAGAGCAGGCTGAGAAGCCGGGACTTGGCTTTGGGGCAGTGGGGACCACCCCACTGCCTTCCTGAGCAGGGAAAGGCCGGATGGAGCCGCTCTAGGAAGGGTCTCCGGGGCCCCCAAACATGGTGGAATCAGGGGCACGACAGGAAGCAGCCAGTTGCACTGGATTGGGGGATGATGGACGCAAGGCCAGAGGCGGGGTCAGCACCGGAGCAGGTCTCAGAGGCAGAAGGAACACGGCCACCCCCGCGGCCGCAGCGAGGACAGTGCGGGGAAAGGAAGACACGCCTCTCCCGCTGGCCCTTCCCTCCTGGGGGTCGGGGCAGAGCAGGTGGTCCTGGGCCCCCGGGCTCCCAGCAGTGCCCGCGAAGCTTCCAGGCAGGGCAGGCCACCTCCACCCTCTCGGGCCACGGTCACTGCACAGGGCCGCACCCTCTGGCACGATTCCAGAATCTAGGGGCCTGAACACCCCACACAGCCCAGACAGCAGCCCGTGAGCCAGGGCCACGAGCCTGTCGCCCGCCGGCCAGCCTCTGCCCTCTGAGGACCCCCCCGCCCCCCAGCACTGCTTGAACGGCCACTTTTCTGTGCCCGTCTCCGGCCTCTGCTCAGCCCCCTCACGCCCTTCAGAGCATGTAGAGCCCCAACAGGCCCCGGATTTGCTGCCACATACCCTCTTGTCTCTTTCTGCCCTGTGTGCTTCTCCCTTTCTGGACAGTCTGAATTTATAACCCTAACAACCCCTGGATACAAGACTCCAGCTGCACTTCACCCTGCCTGCAGCTGTGGACGACCTCATTCTCCGTTCACTTCTCTCCAAGGAGGAAGGGTCGGCCCCAGGGTGACCATGGGTTCCAGGGGGTTGACTCGATCTTAGAAGTTACAGTGGTTCGTGACCCACACCCCCCCAGCCCAAAAGCTGCAGCACGGAAGCCGATATCCAGTATGTCTGTGGGGCTGGAAGTCCACAGCAGCAGGTGCCGACTGGGGGAAAAGCTCCTTAGAGGGGTGATGGTAAAAAAAAGATTGAGAAACAACCTTCCATAGGCTGTGAGCTCCCCCCATGGTGAATTTTACCCTCAAAGGCACCCCCAGTGTTTAGCCCAGAGCTGGACCCAGGGTAAGGACTGAAAACATTCAGACTGTCGCTCTCCTGCCCCCGCACCACCACGACCACACCACGTGACCACAAGACCACACACCACACAACACGTGACGACGAGACCACACACCACACAACACGTCACCACGAGACCACACCACCACCAGACCACATGACCACACAAATGTGACCACGAGACCACACGACAGAGGCAGAGAAGCAGAGGGACCCGTGTGGCCCCAGAGCCAGAGACAGAGGTGCAGACACAGCCGCGGTGGAGACCAGGCCCCGGTGGCCCGCTGTGGGACAACTGTCTCGGATGGAAAACAGGTGCAGGAAACCGGGAGGAGACAGCAAGGAGCCTGCGTCCCAGGGTCCCCAGACGGGATGGCCGCTGCACAGGCCCCGGACGTGCGGAAGAGCACTCGCATGCGTGACTTTTCACCGAGGCGCCCAGGTATGGAAGGGGCACCCCCAACAGCTTGCGTGATTCTCAAAAGCATGTATGTTCCACTTTACTTAAGGCAAGAGTTGCAGCCTACAGAGTTTTCCATGAGACTAAGACCCATGGGGTCTTGTGAAAATCCCACAGTCCTCAGTTTCTCTTTAAATGGGAGATAGGGCTTCCCTGATGGCGCAGTGGTTGAGAGTCCGCCTGCCGATGCAGGGGACATGGGTTTGTGCCCCACTCCGGGAGGATCCCACATGCCGCGGAGCGGCTGGGTCCGTGAGCCATGGCCGCGGAGCCTGCGTGTCCGGAGCCTGTGCTCCGCAACGGGAGAGGCCACAACAGTGAGAGGCCCGCGTACCGCAAAAAAAGAAAAAAAAGAAAAAGAAAAAGAAATAAATAAATAAAAGGGAGATAATATGCATCTAGAAATCAAGATTATAAGACTCGTTGTCAAATTATTCAAATTATTTCCTCTTGTAGATGCCCTTTGCTAGATTCTTTTCTTAAACAGCTTCATCAATGAAGATGTATTAATAATAATTACAACTTAATGGCTGCTTACTATGGGTCAGAACTATACATATTAACCACCAAACATGCACGCAGAATTCTGTGAAGTGAGAAGAAAATTCC